>NC_044552.1:127048647-127363063 GCF_007565055.1 Rhinopithecus roxellana
GCGTCATGAGGAACAATGTACTAAAACTTCTCATTTTATACCTGGTTGTGCTAGCTAAATTGCTTTCTGTGTGCATATATTGCATATATTTCTGTTTTTCAATTTTTTGAAAAAGGTAAACCACCTAACTGGGGAAGAATGTTATTTGCTATCTTCATGTTATTTGCCAACACCAAGACTGATTTTCATCACTTTCCTGGTACCCAGAGAAGGCAGGTGGGAGAGAATATGCCTCATATAATAGAGCTAGAGCAGTCTTGATTTGATTGTGTGCACACCCCTCTCAGAGGCTGTGCATGCGGCTCATTAGAGGAGCTGTGCAGGCCACGGGCAGCTGGAGAACTATCGGCATCTGTATTGGCCTGCATCTGTGAAGAATAGCAAAGGAAAAGGTGGAGAGATGGTGTCTGGATGTGAAGAAGAGTACTGGGCATATTAATTAATGATCCACTCCATTTCATATAAAGAGTTTAATAGGCAGACACTTTAAACCTCTGTTATACTACAGGTTATACTAATATAAGCGCATAACTTTGTTTAAAGTGTCTGTTGTTAAATTCCAAGTCAAAGACCTGACATCACTGAAAAACAAAGCATAAAATATTCCAGCAAAGCATGGCTCTAAAACATCAATATGTCTATTTCAGTCACTAATATATTATTATTTTCAATTCTAATCCCACAAAATATACTTTCCAAGTAATTGAATTTTCTCCTGTGTCAATCACAATTCATCTTTCCTACAATACTTCTGTTATTTTTACTGTTTATACTAAAATGAAATCTTGGATAGGCTACCGAAAGCATATTCTCTGAAATAAAGCCAGTCTGATTATGACTTTGATATCTATACAAATACTTTGAGAATAAAGGGCTGCTCTTTTGATAGTAGCTTAAAAGTCTTTGACACTTTAGAAAATGTAACTGTAGAAATTTCATTTCTTAGCTTCTTGATTGGATTTAATTTTTAAAATAATGGAGCATTCAAATGTTCTGGCAAGCAAGATATTCCCGCATGGTGAAAAAGATCATTAATTTGAAGGGCATCCCTGGGTTTATATCACTTTCTGCATTCTGATAGCAAAATACTGGCTGAACAATTGGGCCAATTATTCAGAAGACTGACCTGAAGAATATTTTTACTGCTGCCTCTCAAGTTCCAAAGCACTAATTTTGATTCTCTGCAATTTTTTTGTACTAGCGAGTTACAGTGTGTATATTCCAACCCTGTTCTGATTTTTAAAAAATATTTCAGCTGCTTGACTCTGATCCTTATTAATTTGCCCTTTCTTACATTGATCACTTTTTTCTAAAGTAGTTTCTGGAATTTCTTGAACTACGTCTAAACATTTTGTAGCTTTGGTGATAGAATTAGATGAGTAGAAGCTATTCAGAGAAGAATTGCAGATTTCAAAATGGAACTTACAAAATAATAGCGAGGAAAACCTAGAAAAATAAGCACTCCAAGGCTGAGTTTAGCCAAAAGACAGAGGAGGGATAATGTATCTGTAACTAAAATGTAAGAAAGAACTCTTGTGGTTCAGTTTGGATTGTAACAAGGGGAAAGAAACAGATTTATCGATAGTTAAAAGAAAATCCAACTGAATATTTTTACTAGTGATTTCTGGAGAATAAGAAGAAGATCTAATTGATAATTCATAGTTACATTTTCTAGATTCCCTCTCCTTATTCCTTCAGCTTTCATACCCAGTAGCAGAAGCCTAGTCATTCTCTCTATTTTCTCTCTACAGATCACATCCACCAAAACTCAAAGGCTCCACACACATACCTCTTTAATTCTGGTTCTCCCTTTCTCATCTCCTCTTCATACAGTAGAAGAAAAATGTCCAAGAATTAGTTTGGCAAAGGCAGGACTCAAAATGAGGGAATGGAAGAAGCAGAGTAGCAAGGGTTGACTGGGAACACGCTGACAGTATAATTCTCCTTTGTCACATGCCCATTGAAATGGCACAAAATAGATGTATCCAGAATAAAATCGCAGGGCAGATTTGCAAGTCACTTGCATTAATAATGAGCAGTTACTCGTGTTTATCATGTTTCTAACATGATGTTAAATATAAATTAGGGCTTAGTTGTATTAGAACTAACTATGTACGATCTCAAAATAAAGCTGCTATGCATCATTTCTCTGAAATATAGTCTGGTACAGTGAAATTATTATAGTACACAGAGTTGGAAGATGTGGGTTCAAACGTCATTTCTGTCCCTTTTACATGTGTCAAATAAAGACAACATCTTCCTTCATGTGACTGATATGAGAAATAAACTGGGAGATGCATGAAAAAGCGCTGAATTTACCATGGGCAGTTAGTAAACTAAATATCAGGATGATTTCTATAAGTTTTAATGGGAACGTCTAATTTGACTATTCAAATTCCATCCAGTTGAGTTTCTCAAATGGAATTTTCGTTTTTTATTAATATGAACAGGGCACAAATAAAATGCCCTGAAAGAATGCCCTATTCACAAGGGTGAAATTCATGGAAATGTGATGACTTTGGAAAGGACCTGGGATTACAGGGGTAAGCCACTGTGTTCAGATTTTAGCTTCTTGAGATTTCTAAAGACCCTGTCCCCTAAGTCAACCTAAAGACCCAGTGCAGGATCTTGAGACCTGGGTAGGAAAGAAGGGCACCCGAGTGAGAAAGAACAGAAGGTGAAATCTACAACTGTGTTTCTCTCCTAGGTCTCCAGCAAATTGATTTGATAAGGTTGCTACATCCAATCTTTGTACTTTTTAGAACAATCCCTCCAATTCTCTGCATTATGCAGGCAATCACTGAGTTTGGTGACAATGACTTGGAATGGTATCATTTCCTGAACCTTTATATTTCTAGCCTTCTTTCAGGATTGTAACTCCTGTGTTCCCTTTCCCCAGTAGCTGTCACAAGTTTGGGATGTGCTCTATATCTGATTACTTATTCTGCACAGACAGGCATACATACCAGAGTGACCACGTATGGGAACCTCAGAGATGACTGTTTCACAGGAAGTCAGGTTATGGAGAAACCCTCTTCTGATTTGAAAGTAAAAAATTAGATCTTGTTCACAATGAACACCATGCTTGCATATGCTCTTCCTCCCACTAGGAGGTCATAGTAGGAGCTTCGGGAAAGGAGGGAAGGTGTACTTGTCTGGCAGCAGGTTCTGCAAATATTTAGGATATTGGGATAAAAGGGAGTCCTCTCTGCAGCCAGTGGAATGGAAAACTAAAACCACCAGATATCAACAGCCGCATTTGACTCCTCTAGGACATGCTGACTATGGACTTGCAGACTTGTTTTCTTTTGGCCAGCAAGAAAATTGAGTTTGAATACCTTTAAATAAGACAAATACTCTTTGGTTTAACACAGGCCCCACCATCCCTTTATGTTATCCGTAAGTCTCTTGAAGGCATTTCTGTTTATCTCTGGTCTAAATTAACTTACTTGCAAAAAACCCCACAGAATCTCAGACTCTGATTGGATTTAATCACAACAAAGTCCAGATGAGTTTTTAGCTCTAAGTCCAGTTTTTATCTCACAGGCCTTTGTCTCTTGCTGAGATGATATACGGGAATGTTCTGAATGTTTGTTTCTTATCCTCTACTCACATAGTGGGTTTGGATATGACAAGCTACAACTCACTCTTAGGGATAATCTTGCCAATAGAACCTGCCCCTCTATATTTGCCACTATTTTGCCACTTTTCATTTTTTCTCCTAATCGAAGTCCACCCTCGTTTTATTTTTTTGATTTCCACCATTCACACTCTAAAGGAGGAACCAAAGCTTTGTAGGAGGGATTGGCAATTTCACCTGCAAAAGACTGCATTGTTCTCCAGACCACAGTAGGCCAGGGCACCCAGGCTTAATTTCATCCTTTTAGTCTAAAATTGTTGTCAATAGAGCAGATTTTGCTTGTCTTGTACATGCCTGCTATGGAAAGGCTGATTCAGGCAAAGGGTAATATGCAAATTCAAAAGGAGTATATCTTTAGTAATAAAAGGATCCCTTAGTCACAATCGCACTCCTATATCATACTTTGATTTAGCAGCACTGCAGTATTCCAGTGTATTCTCTTATTTTAAAAATACAAAATAATAACACAGAATCTCAACAGGTTAGCAATTGCAAGTGTATTACATCCATGATCTCAGAATCTTCATGACTCACTTGTCTGAACAGAATGACTGAGTGTTTGGAGGACCATAGTATGGAAGGAAGGCTTCAATTGGTTTGATAAAACTTAATGATTGGAATAATGTTTCATACTGTTCTCTGTGTGGGACAGCACCATATGTCAAGCAATGCACTGATTCATTATTCTTGGGCTTGGGAATAGATTTTTTTTTTTAGTCAAGTTTATGAAGAGTCTAATGTTATACGTGGATTTTCAACTGTGCAGTGGATCCATGCTCTCCAACTCCCGCATTATTCAAGGGTTAACTGTAATTATATACCACAGGCTACAGTGCTATGAGACAAACCACCTCCTTCAAAGGGAGCTGTCACAGATCTCCAGGGAATAGTTCTTTTTATTTCCTGTGTTATCTATTTTATAGATATGTTACCTACTTTTTTTTTTTAAGACAGAGTCTCTTTCTGTTGCCCAGGCTGGAGTGCCTTGGTGCAATCTCGGCTCACTGCAACCTCCGTCTCCTGGGTTCAAGCAATTCTCCTACGTTAGTCTCCTGAGTAGCTGGGATTGCAGGCACTCACCACCATGCCCAGCTAATTTTTGCATTTTTAATAGAGACAGGGTTTCACCATGATAGCCAGGCTGGTCTCAAACTCCTTACCTCAGGTGATCTGCCCACCTCGGTCTCCCAAAGTGTTGGAATTACAGGTGTGAGCCACTGCACCTGGCCAACATGTTACCTATTATTTTCCTAAGTACTTAAGTAATTTCATTTATCTTGGGCAAAGACAAAAACTGGGAATAAATGAAAAAGGAAATAAAACTGAAAAGTTAGTCAATATAAAATAAGATGTATAATTTTAAAATCTTAATATTCTCAAACTTTTAATAAACCAAGCTCTACTTCTTCCTTGCCTTATACACATTCCATGAGAACCTGAAGTTGGTATTTTACTGAAAAAATTTCTTTTTAATTTTTATTATTGATTAATTAATTATTATTTGAGATAGGCTCTCACTCTCTCACCCAGGCTGGAGTGCAATGGAGCGATCTTGGCTCACTGCAACCTCTGCCTCTTGGGCTCAAGTTATCCTCCCACTTCAGCTTCCCAAGTAGCTGAGTAGCTGGAACTACAGATGCGCACCACCATGCCCAGCTAAGTTTTGGTTCTTTTTTTATTTTTATTTTTTTATACACGGGGTTTCACCATGCGGCCCAGGCTGTTCCTGAACTCCGGGGCTCGAACAATCTGCCTGCTTTGGCCTCCCAAAATGCTGGAATTACATACAGGGCATGAGTCACTGTGCCCAGCCTAAAAAAATTTCTTGTCCATCTGCAAAGTAGTATTCATTCACCTGGTGGTACTAATTCATCTTCTCACTCTTTTAGTCATCAATTTGTACCAAGCCTCATATTCATCAACAAAATACTTTTTATCTCCACAGACATTTGATCAGTGCAATGTAGACAGGCTTCAAATCTCAAATTCACACAAGGGCAAATTTGCTTTTAACAGATGTATATTAAAAAATTAAAAAGCAAAACAAATTGCTCCTGGCAAGTTCAGACTCCCTCAAGGCGAGGACAGCATAAAAATGGCAGGGAGCAGTTCTATGTCATTCATGACTGAAGCTCACGAACTAACTGAACTGTACTGAATTGAACCAAGCAACAAATTAGAAATATGGAGGGTATACTGGCCTCACCATTTTTATTCCTTCTAACTCCAGGCACGATAGAGAGAGAAATGACTAAATCTCTATTTTAATAGCTGCTGTCAAGAGTTTTGCTCTGTAGGGCCTATTTCAGCAGTTCCTGGTGGTAATATATGGCATTTCCCTGATTAACAGCCATTTTATAACCTCTGTAATTGGCCACAAATCAGAGAAATGTCATAATGTAGCACGAAAACATTCCCATCTCCGTCATAGCCTTGGCTTGGTTTTCTAGAGGAATTATTACTTGAGTAGTTTGTGGGTTTTCATTACTTTAAATAATGTACTACCTGAACTACAAAAAAAGAAATTTAAACGAACGAACATTTCTGTCTCCTAACCCTTCCTACCATACTTGTCTTTAGATTGCTTTTTCTCTTGGAAAAAAATGCCTAAAAATAAAATTCTTTCTTCATTTTTAGAATATCAGTGTAAGTGGGGAAATAGAGGCAAGAGCAGGGTTGGAAGCAGAACAAGGTCATTAAGGCACTCAGTTCAGGTGCAAAATTTAAAGGTGCATTAAAAAATTCTGCAGTCAAGATAAAAATATTTTAATGCAATATGTAAAAAATCAAAATTGGTGCAATAAACAAGATACATGATGAACAAATTTGATCTCCATTATAAACGGCACTTTAATAACACAGCCCTTTGGACTGTGTACTACAGGTGAAATAAAACTCCCTACATACATAATTCTGCACAGTAAAGAGCTCTTATTGCAATTTGTAGAGTCCCTATAGAAAGCTAAAACCTGTGTTCCTGTTGGACAAGTGGACTCAGTCTTCATTTTTATAATACCAGTGTTTGTGGGGAAATAGAGGCAAGGGCACAGCCCTGATATTACTAAAATCTTAAAGACAGGATTGGTTCCTGCACTTGCATGAATCACCTCACTCCCATCCTTCCTATTCCCAGCCCTGGGCAAGGGTATGAGATAGGAAGGAATGACCGCAAAGTCAAGGGATTGAGTCCATTTGTACAATAGGAACACAGGTTTTGGCTTTTTATAGTCATTCTTCAGATTGTAATAAGAGGTACCTGCTGAGCAGAATTATGTATGTAGGGAGTTTATTTCACCTGTAATACACAGCCTGAAGAATTGTACTATTAAAATTTTACTTATGATGGAGATAGAACTTGTAATTCCATATCAACCTCTACTGAGACCAAAACATGCCAAATATAAATAATTTTAAAACCTCTTCTCTTTTGAAGATAAGTAAGGTAAGCCAACACCATTTATTGTAAAAAATAAGTATTTCCTCATTTGAGCTAGTCACTATTAAGCATACTAGAAATACACAGTTAATAAAACCCCATGTCTTTCCTCAAGTAGATGGAATGCCAAAAATATATACACCTATTATGCATCAATAAAATTTTTTAAAAAATTTAAAAAGATGATGAAACATTAATTAGTCCATGACTGCGGTGGTTTGACAAGTCTATGAGAAAACTGTACCAGAGACAGGGCATGTAAATCAGATGAAGTGTTAGGTTTCCTGGAAATGATGGCATTTGAACTAAATCCTGAAGGCTAGACAAAGAAGAGAAGTGAAGGATGAGGCATTCCAAGGGGAAGAAATAATACTGAAAACATGAAGGCCTGGAATAGTACCATGTTTGGGAGGGATTATGAATACTTAGGTAAGGTTGGGGAGACACATATGAGACAGAAAATGGTAGGGAATGAAACTGGAGAGAGAAACAGGTGGCAATTCAAATGAGAAACAAGAGATACGTGCATGAAATAATAAATGTAATGACTCATATAGAGAGCAGCCATGTTTAATGATGTATTATTAACACGAAGCCCATAATACAGCAGTAGATATTTTGTGCATTTTGATCCCTGAATCAGAAATAAAATACAAGAAAAATGTATTTAGGGCCGGGCACGGTGGCTCACGCCTATAATCTCAGCACTTTGGAAGGCTGAGGTGGGAGGTTCACTTGAGGTCAGGAGTTCCAGAACAGCCTGGCCAACATGGTGAAACCCCATTTCTACTCAAATTGCAAAGATTACCAGGTGTGGTGGCACGCATCTGTAATCCCAGATACTCAGGAGGCTGAGGCAGGAGAATCACTTGAACCTGGGAGACGGAGGCTGCAGTGAGCCAAGATTGCACCACTGTACTCCAGCCTGGGTGACAGAGCGAGACTTCGTCTCAAAAAAGGAAAAATGTATTTAATTTTGTTTTTCTTTTTAGAGACAGGGTCTTACTCTGTTACCCAGGCTGCTGTACAGTAGTGTGATCCAACTCACGGTACCTTCAAACCCCTGGGCTAAAGTGATCCTTCTGTCTCAGCCTTCCAAGTAGCTATGTCTATGTGCTCACACTGCTACACCTGGTTAAATTTTACAAAATGTTATGTAGAGAAGGGATCTTGCTATGCTTCCCTGACTGATTTCAAATTCTTGGCCCCAGGTGATCCTCCTGCCTTGACCTCCCAAAGCACTGGGATCACAGGTGTAAGCCACTATGGCTGGCTTAGGTTTGAGACTCTTAAAAACTTGTTACACAAAAAGTTACTATACATTAGATACAGGTGAAATGATGCTATAGAAATGAGACTTAAAAATTGTGAAATATTACCCTACTTGAAGTGAGATAGGTAGACAAAATTTTGTAAAACTAGTGAGAAAGTTTATTTGCATAAAATAGATTATAGAATCATCACAAAAACCATGCTAAAGAAATGATATTCTCCAGTAGTGTGACAGAATATCTTACCAGTAACAACTCAATTAACTGGAATATAATAAAAACTATGGCCACACTGACCTTTTACATCATTTGCTAACTTCTTGGCTTCGTTAAGAATCCTGAAGCTTTTCTGAAGAGAGCCTTTGGCATCTTCCTTTAACAAACCCCGAGGACCTGTTGCCTGTGGACAGAAAAACAAATGTCATACATCTAAAACCATAGAATAATGGAGTGGAGGGATCCAGAAGGCAGTTGGTACACAGAGTTTACCTTCAGGAAAGAGTTCTGGGCTGCAGATATAGAATTGTAAATTATTAGCACATTTTTGGTAGTTAAAGTTAAGAGACTGTTTATTATGGTATGAGAAGAAGATCTAGAACAGAGTTCTTAGGAACTTCAATGTTTAGAGAGTAGGTAGAGAAAATGGAGCTGGCAAGGTGACTGGCATTCCAGAGATGAAAAGGAGAAATTAGGAGAGCATGACACCATGGAAATTAAGAGAGGCAGAAGTGACTCAATGCATAACTGGCGGTGTTGCAAGGACATAACTGAGCAGTATTACGACGCACTGCAGAAGTCAAGCAAATTAAGAACTAAACACATCCCCTGACTTTATCCCTAAGTAAATTTCACTCTAGTTGTGGAGTGAGGGGAGCATTTCCTGTGTCTCCCAAGTGCTGAAATGAGAAAGAACACTGCTCCTTTTTAAAAATGCATCTTAAAGCAGTATGGCAAAACACAATCTTCTAAATGACAATCTCTGAGCCACAATTATCTCCAAGCAAAGATATATTTGCTTAGGCTTAGACTAAAAAAGGTGACACAAAGTTAATAGAATGATATGGGAAAAGGAATGTTTAACTTGAATGTCTAGTTACCCATTTTAATAGTGTTTGCTTCTCAGCAATCATTACATAATTCATAAATACCGAGAGATAAATCAAATAGAATCTTATGTGCAAATTTTAAAGTAGAAAAGTATGGCAAGTGCAAGAAGGGTTGGAGAATGCTAAATACTTACTGTTGAAGATATAAATCTGAACTCAGATTATCACAGGCATAACACTTGTTCAAATAATGTTCAAATAATGTGACTGATAAAAATAATGTAACGAAGGCATCTGGACTGCCTTCGTTACATTATTTTTATCAGTCACATTATTTGAACATTAAACTAGAAAAGATTACAGAACTTGGTATGGCTGTGGTCAAATTTATTTTAATGTATTATTCTAAGAGCTTTCAGGTAAATAATCGATTGCTCATAGAACAGATTGATTGTACAATACTATGATATCTACAAAAAGATATATTGGAAACATCTACATGAATAAAAAGGAACACTGAACATAGTTCTTGCAAAAGACAACCTTGGCAAATTATTCTCCAGAAAACCGATGATGTTTTCTACTGGGAAAAACAGGAATTCTCATTGCTACAGTTCTCTTGGGAATTAGATACAGTAACATCACATAAGTGTCATTTATCTTGGAAAACAAAAAAAAGAGTGTCAAAATTAATGGCACAGATGCAATGCACTTTAACTCACAAAGTAAGCCTCAGGTTACCCACTCAGATTCTATATTTGTTCCAAATTTACACATCATTTTTACTATAACATTTGGTTATAGGTTTTCTGAATCAAAACAGTTTAGAGACAGGAAACTACAGTGAAAGAATGTGTGAAGATTCTCTAAACAAACACATGAAAACAGCAGAAGTGACAGCTGACGATCTGTCTGACAATGAGCAAAGAGAAGAGAAAACTCTAAAAAGTGGAGAGAAGAATTTTTAAAGCTCAGGAGTCTGAGTCAATTTGGAAAGGGATAAAATGTATAGAGGTAAAGTAGGTCTCAGTAGATGCCAACATTATTGTAGTAAAATAACCAAGGATGATAATACAGTCTTGAATCGCCAGGATAATATGGGCCATTTATAGTACTAGATAAAACTAGACAAAAAAAAAAAAAAAAGAAAGAAAAAGAGAAAAGAAAACAGCTTTCCTCAGGGCCTTGGAGTGTGAATACCTTTTTGCAAGAATATAATCTGACAAGCATTTAAAAGTCATAATTTTAAAACTAACCTCAGGTGTGCAAAGTGAGGCACAGGATTACAGTGGGGAGAAAAGGTTGATTTGCTGAGCATAAGAAAATAAAAGGAATAGCCTCAGTGGCAGATTGGATAAGTAAAATGTGGTACATATATACCATGGAATACTATGCAGTCATAAAATGAATGCAATCATGTCCTTTGCAGGAACATGGATGGAACTGGAGGCCATTATTCTTAGCAAACTAATGCAGGAACAGAAAAACAAATACAGTATGTTCTCACTTATAAGTGGTAGCTAAATGATGAGAACATACGGACACAAAGAGGAGAACAACATACGCTGAGGCCTACTTGAGGGTAGTTAGTGGGAGGAGGGAGAGAATCAGAAAAAAACTATTGGGTGGTTAGGTTTAGTTCCTGCGTGATAAAATCTATACAACAACTCTCCATGACAAGAGTTTACCTATATAACAAACCTGCACATGTACCTTTGAACCTAAAATACAAGTTTCAAAAATTAAAAAAATTTGAAAAGAATTTAAAAAAGGAAATAAAGGGAATAGGTAAGAGAGAGGAGAGGAAGATGGCCCAAATGACAGTGAAAGAGCCTAAAATCTAAGCTGTGGAAATTGTGGTAGGACCAGAGATGACCATACTGTTTAATACTTTTATTGATGTAAAACTGGCATAAACACACCACGCAAACCAATTTACATTTGGATAAGTTTTGAATTTAAACACCCATGAGACCATTAACACAACCATGGTAGAGAATATATCCATCATTTCTTTTGAATCCCTTCCTTCTATCCTTCTTTCTCTTCTCTCTGTCCCCAGAAAAATACTGGTCTGCTTTCCATCACTGTAGGTTTGCATTTGATAGAATTTTATATAAATGGAACCATTCTGGATGTACTCTCTTTTTGTCTGGCTTCTTCGACTCAACATAGTTTCAACATTCATCCATGTTGTGTGTGTATCCGTATTTGACCGTTTTTATTGGTAAGTAATATTTCATCATAGGGATATGTACACATCTGTGTACAAATTTTTGGGTGAACATATGCCATCATTCATCTTGGAGTGAATACATAGAAGCAGAATGGCTGGATCATACGGCAATTTATGTTTATGTTTTTAAGAAATTATCAACCTGTTTTCTAAAGTATCTGAACTATTTATATTCCCACCACCAGTGTATGAGAGTTGCATTTGCCTACATCTTTGTTGATACTTGGTAAAACCTGTCTTTTAAAATTTTAGACATTCTAATTGGTCATTTTGGTTTTGCTTTGTGTTTTCCTTATGACTAATAACATTGAGCATCTTTTCACATGCTTATTTTCTACCTTCTTTGGTGATGTATCTGTTTAAATCTTTTGTTCAAATTTTCTTGGGCTATTTGCTCTTATTTTTGAGTTTTGAATGGTATGTGTGAATAATCTGGATGTGAGTCCTTTATCAGATATGTAATTTGGAAATATGCTACTAGTTTATAGTTATCTTTTCATTTTCTTAAAAGTACTTTTTTTTTTTTTTTTTTTTTTGGAAGGGAAGAAGTTCTCAATTTTGATGAAGTTTAAGTTGTTAATTTTTTTTTCCCTTTGAGGATATGCTTTTGGTGTTGTATCTAAGAACCTTTGCTTTACCCAAGATCACAAAGATTTCTCTTATATATTTGTAGATGTTTTGTATTTTTATGTTTTACAGTTAGGTCTAGCATCTCTTTTGAGTTAATTTTGGAATAAGTTGCAAGATACAGACTGAAGTCCATTTTTTTGTTGTTGTTCATGGATATTCAATTCCTCTAATAGAATTTGATAAATGTACCTCGCATTGCTTTTGTATTTATGTCATAAATCATTTGACCACACATCTATATCTGGCCTCTTTAATCTGTTCTAATAATCTATTTGTCAATATTGATACCAACATCTCACTTTCTGATTACCATAGCTTGGTAGTAAGTATTGAAGTCAGGTAGTATAACCTTTCCAACATTTTTCTCCTTTCCAGTTCCATATGAATTCTGAAATATACCTGTCAATTTTTAGGAAAAAGCCTGCTAGGATTTTTACTGGGATTGCATTGAATGTGTAGGTCAATATGTATAAAACTAGGATTATAGGAATATTGAATTTTCTGGTCTATGAACATGGTATCTCTCTTGATTTATTTAGGTTTTCTGTAATTTATCTCCAGAGTATTCAGTGTAGGGGGTCTTTCACATTTTTAAGGCTATTGTAAACTGTATCCTTTTAATTTCAACTTCCAACGTATCTTTGCCAGTCTTCAAAATTATTGATTTTCATATATAGATGTTGTACCTTATAACATTGGTAAGCTCACTTATTAGTTCTAGTAACTTTTTAAAATAGATAGCATTTTATTTTATGCTTTTTAAACTTTTTTAGGTTGTAGAGGTGGGGTCTTGCTGTGTTGCCCAGGTAGTCTCAAACTCTTGGCCTCAAGCGATCCACGTGCCTCAGCCTCCTAAAGAGCTAGGGTTACAGGCATGAACCACCAGGATTCTATGCTTAGACTTCTAGAGTATCTGTGAATAAAAACAATTGTACTTATTTTTCAATCTGGATGCCATTTATTTCCTTTTTCTTGCCCATTGTACTGGCCAGCATCTCTAGTACAATGTTAAACGGAAGTGATGGAAGCAGATATCCTTGCCTTGTTCCTAATCTCAATTTTTTACTAAGTGTGATTTTAGCTGTTAGGTTTTTTAAAAAAATAAATTTTTATAGTGATCAGGTAGCGAAGTTCCCCTACTCTTAGTAGGCTGTTTTTTAAAAAAATAGATGCTGCATTTTGTCAAATGTCTTTGCTCTATCAATTGAGGTGATTATACAGTTTGCTTTTTAGTTTGCTATATGGTAAATTACACTGACTAATTTCAAATATTAAACCAATCTTACATCCTGGGATTAATCTCATTTAGTGATAATGTATAATCCTTTGAATAAATCATTAGATTTGATTTACTATAACTTTGCCATGAACTTTTGCATCTATGTTCATGGCAGGATATTGTTATCTAATATAATTTTCTTTTTAAAAAAACTATCTTTGTCTGACATTGGTATCAGAGTAATACCGGCCTCGTGGAATGAGGTTGGATGTATTTTCTCGTCTTCAATTTTCTGAACGAGTTTATTATTTCTTCATTAAATGTTTGGTGGAATTCACAAGTAAAGTCATCTGGAACTGAATTTGTGTGTGTGAAGGTTTTGAACTACAAATTAAATTCTTTAATGAATATGGAACTATTCAGATGATTTATTTGTGAGTGAGTTTTGGTAGTTTGTGATTTTCAAAGAATTTGCCCTTTTTATCCAAATTGTTGAATTATTGCCATAAAATTGTTCACAATATCCTCTTAACATCCTTTAGTGTCTGCAGAAGTTGTAGTGATTTCATCTCTTGTATTCCTGATATTGGTAGTTGTTGACTTTTCTTATTTTTTTCTGATTAGTCTGGCTGGATGATTATCAACGTATTGATTTTCCACTGACTCTTGCACCTTCATCCAGGAACATGGCGGCCCTGACTGAAGGCTATCTACTGATACAGACCTCCGTGTTGCTAATTTTCTATCTTCTTGCATTTCTGAATATCACCTGCTCTTTGCTTCCAGGTAATGTTTTCTTTCCTGCTTTTTAGGAAGTCAGTGATTTCTTCCTGGATCCTTAGTCAACAACTCCTTGCTCAGATCAAAGAAGACAGGTGGTATATACCGGAATGCAGAAGATATAGTAGAAACAGTATAAGGAAAGGCAGGGAGGCAGGCAGGGACTTTTGATGCGTGGATGTGAGAGTGAGTATTTTAGCTCCCTAAGATTGTAGGGTTCGTCAAAGGCAAGGTGGAGAAGTAAGGCTATTAGGTCAGAGTCAATTTCTGGAAGGTTTGAAGGTGCGATGAAGGAAACTGAGCAATGAGCAATGTGGAGGCATTGAAAGTTTCTGAGTAGGCGAGTGTGATCAGAGCTGTAGTCTAGGAAGATGTATTGGGCAGCTGTGTGGGAAAAAAGGAACCATCAATTGGTTATTGTAATAGAATAGGCCAGAGAAAAGAGAGTAGTCACCTCATCCAAGCACCGTGGAATTGAGAGGTTAAAATCAAGAGATTTGGAGGAAAAGACATGCCTCAATGTTTCAAGAAGCTCTCTAAAACATTAAAGTGAAGAGCTTATGGCGTACAACTGTCAGTTACAAGCAGTCTGCCAGCAATCCGGGTTTAAAGGACAGACTTTTCATACGATAAGGAAATGGAAAACACTAACATGTTATGGGTGAAAAGCACCGTTTCAACTCACTGGAATTTGGAGAGAACCTTTTCCAGCATTGCCTGGTAAGTTATTGAAGCACATCAACAATATCAGGACAGGTGATGAAGCAGCATTTTCTAAGCTAATTACACTTTATACATATGCATAAGCATCACATCTGAGTTCCTGAGCTGTGTCTACAGCATATGTGAAATATAAATGAGATTCTTTGAGTTGAAAGGTATTTTGTTTCTTGCTTTTTAGAGTTTTTTTTTAAAACAATAAATTCTTGGTTTTCTCTGTGTCTGTATACATATATATATTCATACATATGGATATATAAGTTATATAAAAATTTCAACTATATCATGCAAAAGAGTCTATTTTTATGTAAGTTGTTGTATGTTTTTATTAGTTAATAATTGTTTATGAAAATGTGAGGTAATTTAAAACGTCATTATAGTAGAAAAAAATGAAATTATAAAGTCTATTAGGATTCAACAGATGGCTTGGCATTTAATTAATTTTAATATATGTTGTTTTTCTCTTCCTACTATTTATTAAATATTCATAATTACTCTCACTAAAGCATACTGCCATTGATTAATAGGTAAGTGAATTGATTTATTTACCCAACAAAACTTTTTAGTTGTCTCAAGCACCAAATATTCAAAATGGAAAGACTATGCCTTCCCTAATGGAACTGGAGTGCAGGGAAGGCGAAAGACAAACAAATATAATCGCTTATAAAAAAAGACTATCATTACCATAATGGAGCACAGAAATGCCTAGATGTTTGGCTGTCAGAGGAGGCTCTGTTGGAGGAGGGAGGTATGATGATGAGACCTGAAGGCAAGTTAGAGTTTATCAGGCTGACTAACCTGTACCCCGGTGATTTTCTAAACAAGCAAGTTTAAAAGTTATTGTTTACGTTGCTTTATATATTATGCCTTTTTCCTAAATGTTCCTCAAATTACTTTTTTATTAGAGATGAATTTTTTGAATTCATTGAAAGAGTTGGCTCTAAAAGAAGATGTGAAATATTTATTTTCCGTTTTTGTTTTTATTTTTTAAAGACAGTAGTAACTAAAAATTCATCAGCATGGCTTATGACTTATTCTGTTACTCTCTCTTTATGAAATAATTTATTTTAGAAGAGAAGTCTTACACATTTCCACAGGGGTTAATGTGCCAAGATAATATAAAACTTAGATGATTTTAAATTAAAAATATTTTCAATAAAGAAAACTGTTCAAAATGTGCAGAGATATATATAAGGGTTGGTGATTGGCTGCATTATGTTTATGTAAAGTGTGTAACAGAAGAAATTGAGAGTTTGGCATGTTAGACTATGAATCAAAATCAAGGATAATGTTCTTACTATAATAATGTAAATTCTCAGAATGAATAGTGGAATCTAGTTCAATATACATTTTAAAAATATATTTTTGAGAATATTTTTTAAAAATGTGTGTGATGTTAATTGCTATAGTAAGTTATGAAACAGTTACATAAACGTCACCCATTTGTACAAAAACTATTTGCATGGGTAAAGATATGAGTAGATATACAATGATATTATAAAAGTAACTATTCGTATGCACATTGTATAATTTCTCCTTCTTGCTTTTCTGAATTTCCTATTTTCTATAATAAACATAAGCTGCTTTTGTAATAATTTAAAAAATCATACACAATTTTAAAATAAGAAAATCACTATGCATCCATTTTTAAGGTGCTTTATACAGTACTGTATATTTTTAAGTACTAAAGGTTATTAAAATTAAATAATGAGTAAAAAATGAGTCAAGAACCACCCCAAAGAGATGGCCTTGGTCAAAAACCTGTTAAAAGGCTGTAGGTCCCTGGCATTGCATAGCATATCCTAAGAGTGGTAGATGGCTCAGAAGAGTCTCTGTCAAGATTGAAAGCAACTGAGCATGCAAAGGAGACTCAGGGATGAAATAGGAAATCCCCCAAAATGCTCATGATAATTTAAAATTTGCGAGTGTGGATTTTTAGCTTGATGAGAACACCGAGAAAGACAATCAACGGAGCACTCAAAACTATAAAGCTAAGTAAGAATGGTTTTCCCCAATTACAGCGTGATAGCCATAATTGCTCAGCACCTATGTGTACCACTAGACTGCTTCAATGAGACAGACACTGGACTAGCAGCTGGCTACTAGAGGTGGGGTGGGCAGATACCACAAAGAGTCTTAGTTTTGAGTAAAGGTAATGGAGAGATGTCTATTAAGTTAGATATCATTTTTAGAGGGCTTCGAGTTTTCCCTCCAGTTAATGTACAGAATCAAATACAACATAGCAATCTCACCTGTTGATTATTCTACTCATGGGTAGAAATTACAAAGAGCAGGTAGGATGGCACCAAGAGCATTGTTTTCTTGAAGTAAGTTAGATCAATCTTAGATTGCATTGTGGCATTGTTCAAAAGATTTTCTGTGTTTCTGACTGATGACACAAACCCCGAGACATCATTTTATGCCTTGAACTTTTAAATACATCTAAGTTTGGGTCAAAAAGTTTACTTCTCTGCTTTCAATAGACTTTAAAAAAAATTATTGACCCAAATGAGAGTATCATATACAAACAAACAAACAAAAATCACAAAAGCCAGTGTGGCTTTGCTAAGAGAGTAGATTTGAAGTGTTCTCAACACAGAAAAATGATCAGTATGTGAAGTAGTGCATATTTTTAAATAGCTCGATTTAGCCATTCCACAATGTATATTTATTTCAAAGCATTATTTTGTACATGATAAATATATACGACCTTTATCTGTCAATTAAAATAAATTCTGAAAATTAAGTTCTAAACTTTGGAAGCTATATTTATTATAAGAATTAAGGCAATTGAGGAATCAGAACAGATGGCACAATGTTTCTTGAAAAGGTATTATTAATACATTAGGTGACACAGCTAATTACATAGACAATATGTATTGAATTTGGAACCAGATCATCTAATTCCCAAATTCTGACCTGCTAGCATCTTCCCTCAATTTGATTAGAAGTTTCCATAATACAACTCGAACCTAATTCTGATAAAAAAAAAATCCTCTATGACATCACATTCACTGATATTTACACATGACCTCAAACTAAACAGGAAAAGAAAGAAATTTTATTTACTTTTACTTTGAATTTTTTTATTTTGTTCAACTTCCATATCTCTTAGGGCAATATAAATATCTTATTAATTCTGAAAATCTGGACTATCATAGCCATTCCCGATTTCTAGCATCAGAATTTGGAGATGGGAGGGACAACCTATATTTGGCGATCACCTATTGTCCACCAGGCATATCTAGATAAAAATCATGGAATATTGAGTGTAAAATAGTGAAAGACTGAAACACTCAAGACCTTTAGGGATATCCATATTTCTGCTCCCTGGGGAGAGGGGATCTATTGTCAGCTGAAATTTTAATTCTAAAAACTTTCTTTTCTGAGAAAAGGAAATAGGAACAAAACAGAACACCGCAGTCACCAAGCAGTGAAAACAGAGGCAGCTGGCCATGAAAACTCTTCTGAGAGCAAAAGGGTCTCAGTAATAGCAGTGTCAGCCTGTCTGGCTTTGTGCTCCACAGAGGTGGTGGGAGCCAGGAACAGGTGGGAGCTATGTCCCCTTCCGAGTTGAAGGTGGGAGAGCCCTGCCCTCCTGGGTGCAGCTGCAGCCATCTAGCCAGCTGTGGACCCAGGCATCCCTGTGCTCTCGGGCCACCTCTCTTCCACTACAGGCTCAGAAGTGCCTGCTCCTTCTGCCTGGCCTCTCCCTGTTCCCAGCCCCCATGCTGATTTCGGAGCTAAGTTGAGGCTTTTGCAACCCAGCCAGGTGTGCATATGCTCAGGGCAGCATTGACACTCTAGCACCCTGCTACCTTGGCCCCTTCTGGATTTTGGATGCCAAGGAGCACAGGAAGGAGGCCAAGAGGGAGCCGAGGGTGGCTCTGCACAGGCCTGAAGGTGACCCTCGGCATGAACAGCCTGGGTGCCAGTGGGCGCTGTGGATGGTAGGCTGGTGGTGGCAGGAGGTAGACAGGCTCCTGGGTGGAAAGGGGTGGGCCTTCGGTGAAGCCCCACCTTCAAGCCAGGGACTGCCTGAAGGAAGGGGGCTGGACTGTCAGTTTCACAAACTGGAGTGAGAACTTATGGTGCTTTCTTGGGCCAGCTCGTGGCCACCCATGGACCAATCAGCATACACTTCCTCCCCTCTGAAGCCCATAAAAAACCCTGGACTCAGCCAGACATGGGCAGACAACAGGATGATCTACCTGTGGATAGGAGCTACCCACTGTGTGTCTCCCCTCTGTTGAGGGTGCTGCACGGATGCTGGGATTACCTGCCTGTGGAAAGGAGCTACCCATTTCGGGCCTCCTAAGAGTTGCACTGTCACTCAGTAAAGCACCTCTTTACCTTGTTCACCCTCCAGTTGTCTGCAAACCTCATTCTTCCTGGATGTGGGACAAGAACTCGGGACCCCCCAAATGGTGTAAATGAAAAGAGCTGTAACACAACCAGGGCTGAAACACACCCCCTTCCCCAGCTCACCATGTTGACAGCAATGAGCAGGAGAGAAGAACTGCAGCCTTTTGGTGAGCTGAGACCTAAGGGCTCCCTGAGCCAGGGCTGTGAGACCCTCTTTCAGACTCTGTGGTTCCTGGCATCTCCAAGTTCCTGGGTGCCACTGCATTCCCTGGTGCCAGTGGTGGAAACCACTTGTAGTATGTCTGGTTCAGCCACAGCCTCACACGGAGCAAGGACCTGGAGCTGCCGAGTCCATTGCAGCTGGCACACTTAGCTGTGCACAGTGGCTGGACCCCATGCTCACTCACATACCCCTCGCCACTCTGCCCCGAATCACCCTTGGCAGGTGTGGGATCCAGCCCAGTAGCGGTAGTGTGAGCCAAGTGTAGCCTGCCAGGCTGAGTGGGCGGAATGAGCCCAGTGGACCTGAGCAAAACTCAGGCAAAGGTGCTACCGGCCACAGAGGTTTCTAGCTGGTGAAGCAACACCCCAAGGATCCTGTGACGTCAGAACTTCCCATATACAAGCCCCCACATGCTGGGGCTGTGCAGTCTGTGTAGTGCCCAAAGGGTCTGGCTCTGGGCGATGGAACTGGCCAGGAAATGGCTCACTATGCTGTGTGTTCTGACATATCTAGCCCAGTGGCTACATAACTCCCGCCAAGACTGCATGAGGTTCCCAAGCATATCTTTCCCATGGAGAAAGCAAAATATACAGTAGGAAAACAAACAGCTCCTCAGAAGTATAGATAAATTAATTTAAAATTTGAATTCTGAGAATACTACCAAGAGACTAAGTAAAATAGAGTGACTGTGTGGGGGAGATTGGTGGGGAATAAAACTATGATGGAGTAAAGAGAAGTTGATCAAAGAAAGTGTATAATTTCAGCAAAGAAACCTTCCCTTCGGGCAGGGTTGGCACTCTTTCCTAGCCACACCACCATGGGCCTTTTATTTTCTTTTTGTGTGAGACAAGGTCTTGCTCTGTCATGCAAGCTGTAGTGCAATGGCATGATCTTGGCTCACTGCAGCCTTGACCTCGCAGGCTCAGGGTCCTCCCACCTCAGCCTCCTGAGTAGCTCAGATTACAGGCATGTGCCACCATGCCTGGCTAATTTTTGTATTTTTAGTAGAGATAGGGTTTTGCCATGTTGTCCAGGCTGGTCTCAAACTCCTGGGCTCAAGCAATCTTCCCACCTCAGCCTCCCAAACTGCTGGGATTACCGGCATGAGTCACTGCACTCAGCCACCATGGTTTATTTAGATAGTTTCTGCTCCTCAGTCTTTTTCAGTTATTGTACCCACAACTTGCATTATAGGGTAAATGCCAGCAAGGAGGTAGAAAAAACTGGGAGAAGGCCAGGCCTTCAAAAGAACAGGTAAGGTAGAGAATGAGAGTCAGTTGTGAGAATAAAAAGGAATAATTCACTGCAAGTTATTTTATGGAACAGAATGCCCCTTCTCTCCTGCACAGAGCAACTGGCAATAAAGCATCAAATGCCCCACTGACAAAAAATCAAAGGGAGTCCTTTAAGGCATCAAATGGCTTCAGAGAAGGGACTTCTGTATTCTGCTATGGAACAATTATGGACATAGATAAAATGTAAAGACTATCACAATATCAAAGTTAAAGAGGTAGAAGCTGAGAGGAGGAGGAAAAAATGAAGCTAAAGGGAAGAATGAGGACATAAATAGCTTCATCTTAAAGAGCACAGAGTCTATCATTTACACAGGAAATAACGCTCTCAGTATATTAGGTTAAAAAATGAAGAATCTAAACATAGTAATGTACCTATATTGGAAAATTGATGGGTGGGAAAATGTGATGTGATATTCTCTGAGTGAACTACATCTCCCTCATCATAGCAGTAATTAAACAGACAATGCCCCACTTAATTAAATACATGATAGCACAATAATATTACTAAGAGAGGTAGTAAAAGAAGAACTATTTGAAAGATTTAGAATGGTTGATCCTGGAGCTGCGAGCTTAGTTGAGAGAAAAGTTAGGTCAGGGGATTGTTGCTTGCAATGATCACCCTCTGATCATTTAAAAGAAATGAAAACAGGCATGTATCATGAATTTAGAAAAAGAAAGAAATTCAGAACCTCTTGTTGATGTAAAGGATGAGGGTTGTTGTTTCATTTCCAGACTCATTTTAGACCTATTTTCTTTATTATTTTAGAACAGATTTTATTGCAGGACTGATGTTCTATCTCCTCTTAGGTTCACTTTAATTAAAATATTTATGATTTTAATTAAATGATTAGATATGATTAGATTAGATATGATATGAAATTAATATGATTTCATATGATTAGATATGATTAGAAATTAATACAGACACCTCTGTTCCCATCATCCATATCTGGCAAATGTTAATGTTTTACTGTATATTTACAGATCTTTAAAATATGTACATTTGAATTGAGTTTTATAATGTTTCATTTATAGCTTCTCTTTCTAGTTAAATAACTGGCCTATAGTTTTCTTTGTAGTACTGTCCTCTGTAGGGTTTGCCATCAAGATTGTATCAACCTCATAAAATAAGCTGAGGAAATTTTTCTTCTTTTTTTATTCTTTGGAACAAATTGCATAATGGGTCCTTGACATTTTTGAACACATTGTTATTTTGCTGTATTAACTACTGATTCAGTTTATTTAATGGTTATAGTTCTCAGGTGTACTATTTCTTTTTGAGTAAATTTTGCTCTAATCTTGTTGTTTACTTCACCTAAGTATTCAAATGTGTTTGAATAAAGTTGCTCATATACTCCAACGTATCAATTTTTATTTTTCAATCTATACTGCATCTACAGTTATGATCCCCTTTTCATTCTTGATCCTATTCATTTGTGTTGTCTCTCTTTGTTTGCTTAATTGTTCTTGTCTTCTGTTTATTTGCTAGTTTATTCTAGGAATCAGCTTTCTGTCAACCCTGTCTAATGCTTTTCCTTAGGTCATTAATTTCTGCTTTTATTTTTATTTCTTTCTGTGCAGTTTTTAAAACACCTTGAGCAGAAACCTTAGATAATTAGTATCAGTTCTTATCCTTTCCTGATATCTGCATTCCAAACTACATTTTCCTGTTGGTAGCACTTTATTTGCACACACAAATTTTGAGGTGAAGTTTTATTTCCATTCTGTTATTAAATACTTTGTAAATTTAAACTGTTTTTCCTCAAACCATGGATTACTTTGAAGTGTTTTTTATTTTAAAACTTTTTTGTCAATTGTTTTACACCAATTTCTAATTGTATTGCATTATGATAAGAGAATGTAGTCTAGATGCTATTGGATCATTAGGATTTGCTGATACTTGGTTTGTGATCTAGGTTGTGGTCCTTTGGTTTTTTCATGAGTTACTTCATATAATGGGGCATGTAGAATTAATTATCTATTTGATATAGAGTTCTATAAGGCCATTAAGTCATCTTGTTTAAGGTACTTTTAATATCTGTGTCTCTTTGCTTGACTTATCAATTTTTAAGAGAGATATGGTAAAATCACTCCCTATTATACATATGAAAACGTCCTTATTCTGATATATTTATCTTTAATTATCCATAGGCTTTGTTATTATGACCTTGCAGGCTAGTAATTTTTTAGTCTTCCTTCTTCCTTTTATTCTATCATGATACTTTCTTAATCACTAATAACTCTTTTAAAAAATTAAAGTATTCTTGATTGCTATTAATAGTAGCATACTAGCTTTCTTCTGGTTAGAGTTTCCATAGTGTATCTTATCTCTCGTTTTCAGTCTTTCTGTTCCCCTAAGATTTGCGGTATTTGTGTAAGTCATATATAGACGAATGCCTTTGTTTCAGACATTTTAATCCAATATGAAAATCACTGTTACCTGTCAATTTTAATGTTTGCATTTGTTATGAAGACAACTTGAAGCAGAGATAGTTAGTGCTCATCAAACATCCTATGTGCCTCCTACTTTTCCAGGCCTCCCTTACAGTTAGCTTGGGGTACATGGCTACTTCTGGTCAACGACTTAGACCAGACGTGGTCCAGGCCACATGAGCCAATATGGTAGGGGCTTGCATGTCTCTTCCTTTTTTTCTCTTCCCTGCCTTGGAGGCTACATGGTATGGTGTCACTATAAGATGTAAACGGTGGTATAACTCACATTGGGTTGTGATGTGAGACATAAACTTGAATTATGTCCATCATGTGAGATTTCAGGGGTTATTTCTTGAGGTAGCTGGTGATAATTACCCTGATGGTTGTATTTGGATTTAATCCCATTATGTTTTATATTTACGATTTGTTTCTGTTTTTCTATTTTTTTTTTTGCCTTTTACAGAACTGATTGAAAATTCTCCTCCCCTTCACACTTCTTTATTTTTCTCTCTCTGTCTGCTTGTTTGGAATGTTTAGCTGTTTGTGATTATTAATTTATATCCACTTGGCTAGGCTGTCGTACCCGGTTTTTGGTAAAACAGCAGTCTAGATGTTGCTGTGAATGTATTTTTTAGATGCGATTAACCTTTCAGTCAGTAGACTTTGAGTAAAGCAGGTCACCCTCCATGATGTTGGGGAGCCTCATCCAGCAGTTGGAGGCCTTAAGAGGAATTACTGAGGTCCCCTGAAGAAGAAGAAATTCTGCCTCCAAACTGCCTTTGGATTCAAGACGGTAATATTCACTATTCCCTGTAGCCAGACCCCACAGTCTCATGAGCCAATTGTTTAAAACATATATATATATATATGTGTGTGTGTGTGTGTGTGTGTGTGTGTGTGTGTGTGTATACACTTCCAATTTGTTCTGTTTCTCTGGAGAACTCAAATACTGTCAATTTTATTTTTCTATAATTTTCTTCAATGTTTAATACATATTCTTAGTAAAAACTAAAGTTAATTAGCTTTTTACTTTCCTCCCCAGAATTCAAGAATCTTAAAAACTTTTATTAAATAATGACTACCTGCCCCATTTTCCATGTCATTAGTCTCTTGTGTTTTAGTTCCACTTTGTTTTTAATTCCACATGTTTAATAATTATTATCATTATGCTTTTCACAATGCTTACTTAGATTTGTACACAGTTTCTATCTTTTTGTTCACTTTTGCCCCTTTAATATCCAAGTTCTTTATATTTTGTTCACATATAATAAAAGTGAATTTTATTATAGTTCAGTGAATGAAGTGTATTTATAGCAAATGAAGTGTATTTGTAGTATCTCAGTGCTTCTTATCAGTGTCTTTCCTCCTCACTGATCTGTCACTTAAGAGTAAAGTTTCAAAAGTCCTGTTTATTCCTTAGACACCTAACCCCATCACAAGAAAAAGCTCTTTTTGAGGTTTCTGTGGAGTTCTTACTCTCCTTGTATTAGGAATGAACATGGGAAATTTGCTATAAGAGAAGTTCATATATTTAAGAATATTCTCTTTCTGTATGGTATCTTTTTGTCTAGGCTTCTCCCCTTTTCTTCACTTTGTCTAAAGCTTACATCTTGCTTACACAGCACAGTTCTTTACTAACCTTCCCACTATCGTTTTTCTACGAAAAAAATGCATTATATCTAAACTCCCCTCACTTTCTTCCGTATTTTATATTATTTTTCCTAGAAATGCCTACAAAAGGCCTGGTCAACGTTTTTTAGAATGATGGTTCCCAAGAAATATGGATAATTGTAGTAAGTGAGAGAACTTGAATTTGGAGAATAAAGAGGAAGACCACATTGCGCGCTGGAGTTGAAGGCCAGTGTGATTGTAAACTGTATGTTTACACCTTGACTGGCTACGGGCACCTAGATTAAACATTATTTCTGGGTGTGTCTGTGAGGGTGTTTCTGGATGAGAGTAAAAGAGATTGCCCTCCTCAATATGGTGGTTGTGCATCACCCAATCTCTTGAGGGCCTGAATAGAACAAAAAGCAAAGAAAGGAGGAATTCCTTCCCTTTTCTTCTGCCTTATAGATTGAGCTGGGACATCTCATCTCATTTTCTCTCTAGTTCTTGAACTGTGGTTTATACCATCAACTCTCTTGGCTCTCTGGCCTTTGGACTCTAAGTGAACTATATCCTGGGTCTGCAGCTCACAGCTGGGACTTTGCAGCCTCCACAATCATGTAAGCCAATTCTTCATAATGAATCTCTTCTTTCCGTCTATCATCTAATCTATCTATTATCTATCTATCTATCTATCTATCTCTCTCTATCATCTAGCAACCTATTATCTACCTATCTATCCATTCATCTGTCTGTCACTTATCAATCCATGTATCTATTTACCCATCTCCTAATAGTTCTGTTTATTTGGAGAACCCTAATACAACCAGCATAAACTTTTCCCAATTTCTAATGAAGATATAACTAAACAAATTGAGAAAGGAAATTCAGGATTAGAAGATATTAAGGAACATTGTGAGTGTATGTGTGTGTAAGAGAGACAGAGACAGAGAGAAATTTTACAAAATGACAGTGATTGCGAGGTGAAGAAGAGGATCAGAAGAAAGTGGAGAACTCCACTTGCCATGGGAAGTAAAAATGTGGTTCTTTTTTTTTTTTTTTTTTTTTTGAATTCAGTATACCTAGAGAGGTTGAGGACTGCCTAAATTTTCCACATCAAAGTTAAACTAGGACATTCCATTGACTTGGAGAGAGGGAGGAAAGGAAGGAAAGAAGATAATGTTTCAAAACAAGTGGCGATTATGTGATAATTTTCCACCATCTTTAAGAATCTGAACTATGGAATTCATTCTACATTAATCTTATTTTATTTGTTTGTTTGTTGTTTGGATGCACCTGATTGAAAAGCATAGCATCTAAGACATTTCCAGTGGAAATGGGCACAGGAGGACCTCGTTTCCTAGTACCACTGAGAGTGGGCTTATTGCCTCTGGTGGTCATTCCAAGGAGCCAACATCATAGAAAATCTATTCATTCACTGTGAAGATTAATATTAAGAGTCAACTTGATTGGATTGAAGGATGCAAAGCATTGTTCCTGAGTGTGTTACAATGGCCCACTTATTGAGTGACCTGAAAGGCTGCCAATTTTGAGTGGGCTCTGCAACAGGTCCAGGCTGCTGTGCCAACTGCTCTGCCGCTTGGGCCATATGACCCAGCAGATCTAATGGTGTTTGAGGTGTCAGGGCAGAGTGGGATGCTGTTTGAAGCCTTTGGCAGGTTCCCATAGGTGAATCACAGTGGAGGTCTCTAGGATTTTGGAGCAAGGCCCTGCTATCCTCTGCAGATAACTACTCTCCATTTGAGAGACAGCTCTTGGCCTGTTACTGGGCTTTGGCAGAAACTGAACGTTTGACTGTAGATCATCAAGTCACCCTGCAACCTAAACTGCCTTTCACGAACTGGGTGCTTTCTGACTCATCTAGCCATAAAGTTGGGCATACACAGCAGCCCTCCATTGTCAAATGTAAGTGGTATATACATGATCAGGTTCAAGCAGGTCCTAAAGGCACAAGTAAGTTGCGTGAGGAAGTGACTCATATGCCTATGGCCTCCCCTCCGGCCACCCTGCCTTCTCTCCCCAAGCCTGCAATGATGGCCTCATGGGGAGTTCCCCATGATCAGTTGACAGAGGAAGAGAAGACTGGGGCCTGGTTCACAGATGATTCTGCAAGATATGCAGGTAGCACCCAAAAGTGGACAGCTGCAGCACTACAGCCCCTTTCTAGGACATCCCCGAAGGATAGTGGCAAAGGGAAGCATTTCCAGTGGGCAGAACTTTGAGTAGTGCATCTGGTTGTGCACTTTGCTTGCAAGGAGAAATGGCAAGATGTGTAATTATATACTATTTTGTGTGCTGTAGCCAACGGTTTGGCTGGATGGTCAGGGACTTGGAAGAGAAGAAGCATGATTAGAACATTGGTGGCAAAGAAATCTGGGGAAGAGGTATGTGGATGGACCTCTCTGAGTGGTCAAAAACTGTGAAGATATTTGTATCCTATGTGAGTGCTCACCAACGGGTGACCTCAGCTGAGGAGGATTTTAATAATCAAGTGGGTAGGATGACTCTTTCTGTGGACACCACTCAGCCTCTTTCCCCAGCCACCCTGTCATCGCTCAATGGGCTCATGAACAAAGTGGCTATGGTGGCAGGAATGGAGGTTATGCATAGGCTCAGCAACATGGACTGACCTGGCTGTAGCTAAAGCTGAGTGTTCAATTTGCCAGCAGCAGAGACCAACACTGAGCCCTCCATCTGGCATCACTCCTCAGGGTGATCAGCCAGCTACTTGGTGGCAGGTTGATTATATCAGACCTCTTCCATCATGGAAAGGCAGAGGTTTGTCCTCACTGGAACAGACACTTATTCTGGACATGGGTTTGCCCATCCTACACCCAATGTTTCTGCCAAGAATACCATCCATGAACTCACAGAATGCCTTATCCACTGTAATGGTATTCCACACAGCATTGCCTCTAACCAAGGCACTCACTTTACAGCTAAAGAAGTGCAGCATTGGGCTCACGCTCATGGAATTCACTGGTCTTACCATGTTTCCCATCTTCCTGAAGCAGCTGTATTGACAGAATGGTGGAATGGCTTTTTGAAGTCATAATTACAATGCCAACTAGGTGACAATACCTTGCTGGATTGGGGTAAAGTTCTGCAGAAGGCTGTGTATACCTTGAATCAGTGTCCAAAATACGGTACTGTTTCTTCCACAGCCAGGTTTCATGGGTCCTGGAATGAAGACGTGGAAGTGGAAGTGGCACCACTCACCATCACCCCAAGTGACCCACTAACAAAATTTTTGCTTCCTGTTCCCACAACATTATGTTCTGCTGGCCTAGACATCTTAGTTCCAGAGGGAAGAATGCTGTCACCAGGAGATACGACAATGATTCCATTAAACTAGAAGTTAAGATTGCCACTTGGCCAATTGGGACCTTCCTACCTCCATGTCAACAGGCTAAGAAGGGAGTTACAGTGTTGGTTGGCAATTGACCCAGAATATCAAGGTGGAATCAGTCTACTATTCCACAATGGAGGTAAGGAAGAGCATGCGTGGAATACAAGAGATCCCATAGGACATCTCTTAATATTACCATCCCCTGTGATTAAGGTCAACGGGAAACTATAACAACCCAATCTAGACAGGACTACAAATGGCACAGACCCTTCCAGAATAAAGGTTTGGGTCACCCAACCAGGTAAAAAAACCATGACCCGCTGAGTGCTTGCAGAAGGCAAAGGGAATACATAATGGGTAGTAGAAGAAGGTAGTCATCAATACCAGCTGTGACCACATGGCCAGTAGCAGAAATGAAGACTGTAATTGTCATGAATCTTTCCTCTTTATTCTGCTAAGAATATATTTGTGCATGTATGCACTTGTACTAGGAAAATATCTTCATTTGCTTTCTTTTTCCTTTATCACGTGACATAAAATTTATTGACTTCATATCAGCATTTAAGTGTTGTTAACTTTATGTAATAGCATTTAGGTTAAGGATTATTGTGCATCCGATTGTACAAGGGATAGCTGTATTCTGTTAGGTATAATTTTTATTTTCTTTATTTGGAGATTATGTATGATTTCAGGAGATGTGTATGGTTTCAAGTTGACAAGGGGTAGACTTGTGATGATTAATATTGAGTATCAGCTTGATTGGATTGAAGGATGTAAAGTATTGTTCCTGGGTGTCTCTGTGAGAGTGTTGCCAAAGGAGATTAAAATTTGAGTTACTGGACTGGAAAAGGCAGACCCACCCTCAATGTGGGTGGGCACCATCTAATCAGCTGCCAGTATGGTTAGAATAAAAGCAGGCAGGAGAAAGTGGAAAGAGCAGATCTTCTGACTCTTCCAGCCTTCATCTTTCGCCCGTGCTGGGTGCTTCCTGCCCTCAAACATCGCACTCCCAAGTTCTTCAGCTTTTGGACTCCTGGACTTACACCAGTGGTTTGCCAGGGGCTCTCAGGCCTTCAGCCACAGACTGAAGGCTGCACTGTCAGCTTCCCTACTTTTGAGGTTTTGGGACTCGGACTGGCTTCCCTGCTCCTTAGCTTGCAGACGGCCTATTGTGGGACTTCATCTTGTGATGGTGTGAGTCAATATTCCTTAATAAACTCCCCTCTATATACACATCTATCCTATTAATTCTGTCCTTCTAGAGAACCCTAATACATTCATCAATTTTGAAAATCTGATCTGGTAGATAATGTAGGCTTTGAGTTTATCTATGACCTGGAGATGTTTTAAAAACATCTAATTCTCTGTTATTTTAGAGTCTTATAGGATCAAAGCCACTAAGATTAGAAAAAATTACTGGATGTCCATATTCCATTTTGATTCCATTTTATGAGTGACGTATCTCCTTTCTCCTTTTCCTTGCACCCTCTAGAAAAGTACAAAATGAGATATTTTCTTGGAGATTATATGTAGGAAAACAAATGCTTTATAGTACTTTCCTCACCCAACATCAATAGAAAAATAGTATTTGTTATTTCATGATGTCTAAGTTCTTAAAATAATATTTCATTCTGATTTTTTTTTTTTTTTTTTTTTTTTTGAGATGGAGTCTCGCTCTGTCGCCCAGGCTGGAGTGCAATGGCCGGATCTCAGCTCACTGCAAGCTCTGCCTCCCGGGTTTACACCATTCTCCTGCCTCAGCCTCCCAAGTAGCTGAGACTACAGGCACCCGCCACCTCGCCCGGCTAGTTTTTTTGGTATTTTTTAGTAGAGACGGGGTTTCACCGTATTAGCCAGGATGGTCTCGATCTCCTGACCTCGTGATCCGCCCGTCTCGGCCTCCCAAAGTGCTGGGATTACAGGCTTGAGCCACCGCGCCCGGCCCATTTTGATATTTAAAGAAATTATTTATGCAAGACAAGTAGCTATTAGTCTTTACAAAATAATACTGCACTACAAACAAATCATATTAGCTGTCTCCTGCTTATAAAGGATCCACTTCCTTCTCACTCATATTTTCCTTTTAATGTGATTCTTGATTGTCTATGTGTGTTTATATATAGGAATACAAGTAAATTTTAAAAAAAATCAAAGTTGATTTTAAAGTATTGTCTTAATTATGCTTGGACGTTATTTCTATCATTTCTTTGTTTCTTTTCTTATGGTATTTTCAATGCTTTTTTTTTCTCAAATTATCTGACCTCCATTTTCTTCATAGTGGTCATTGGTTGCTTTTTTACTTGACCTTTTCCTTTTCTCCTGCAAATGTATAATTTGTTTCTTTGTTTTTCTTTTTAAGTTATTAAAAACATTCTTCCTTCTTTATAGGGCTAGACTCAAATGGGTAGAGGACTCTTCTATATTGTTATGCTTTGAACTCTTTTAAACTTAATAATACACTTAATCTCATTCTTCTCTGTTGATCTATAGCTTACATATCAGATCTTATATTTATGGGATGTTAGTCCTATTTAGATAATTACTCAACTTAATGTTTTTCAAATATATTTATTTTCCAGCAAAATAGAACTATATTATATTGATTTATTAAAACTAAAATTTTATTTATTCTGCTTATGAAAAAACATTCCAACAAAATTTCTGGGACAGATCATCTTTTTCTTTTCTGATAGTCGTTTCATGAATCAGTGATTCTCTGTAGCACTTATTTTGTAATTTTTCAGACATTTAATTATTTTTAAATGATTGTGGAAAGAGAGAAGGAATAATGATAACTGCGGACATGATGTAATGCACTACAACTCACCATCACTCTCTGAGGTTGGTTAGCCTACCATGCATAAGCATGGGTGGTAAGAAGTAAGTGCACACTTCATGTTGGTAAAAAATGATTTTTCCTAAAGGTATTAAATTAGGGTAAAATTAAACAACTACTTAACATAAAATGTTACAATAAATTTATAAGGATGAAGCAATTACTATAGCAAATTTTTATTGGTATAAAAGATTATGAATAGGCATAAAAGGTGTCAGTTATAATGAAAAAATTCACTCATTCATTCGTAAGTGCCTACTATTTGCCAGGCACCATTTTAGGTGCTGAAAATAATCATACAATAAAATAGGTGAAATGAAAATGGTGAACTTGGAAATTAGGGTCTTTAAAATAGAAAATTATCTATCAGAAGATGGATAAAAATTTAGTTTAGATCTGAAAAGTAGATTCATTTTGAAAGGATAACTGAACACAGAAACACTTCTGCAATGATCATGCCACTATTTTGAATAAGAAGTAAACAGAACATACATCATCAGTAGAGCTCATTCAAGAGAAACCAAAAACAGTACTAATTGCTCATAGAATGTGATGTTTCATTATGACCACAAAATGAACCTGCTAAGCCTGTGGTATCTCTAATATCCCTGAAATCCTAGAAAGCATTTTTGCCCGACACTGGAGCAAAGAAAATGTTGATCGGTTTCTTTAACACCATTGCTTATGTGTATTTAACTCACAGTCAATGTCCAATCAGGATTCCCCCCAGAAAAAGTCTCATGTGTTTGGTAGGTTCTATGTGAAGCAAAATAAATAAATGATGGTTCTAAACATTTTATTCAGGCAGATTCCTATGAGAATTTTTTAAACCTGAAATAGTACTACCAACTTATACTTCAATACAATGTATTGTACAACAATACAAACTTTCATATGTAACCAACTTGTGTGTGATTATATGCAATGTTTTTTTTTTTTTCTTTTTTACTAATGATACTTGAGACAATGGTGATAAAATTCCCTATCCAGAGTGTTCTCTTTGCCTCTTTTATTTTGTGAGTTGGTAGCACAAACTTTGCTTGGTGTCTGTAATAATTTTAAGACCCTAACAGTGGTAGTGGGTGACTGACGAAAGAGTTCGCTATAATTATAGCATACCGAGAATTTATTTTAGGTAAATTTTAAAAGAGGTCTTCAAAAATAACCCAAAACAAATATGCCAATTTACTGGGATTTTCTAGACTGACTTACATTTGAAAAATTCAAAAAGGTTGACTTCCATTCCCAGCACATGTGCTATTTGTTTCTTACCAGTTTCGTAGCTTCATGTGCAAGATCTTTGGCTTCTTTGGCAACTTTCTCAGCTTCATCAATATAGTCCTTAATATTGCTGTAAGCTTTGAAGGCTGCAGTGGCATTGAAGGAGATGTTTTTAGCCTCATCAAGGATTCTGGTGGGATGATTCAGAAAAAGAATGTCAGGGCACTCAATGGTACTCAAGTGAAGAATGTCCTAATTATTAAGAAATCTGGCTTCCAAATGATCATGGCCAATATATCTATGACAATTCCAAATCATAGTGAAGTATCTCCTTATTATATTGTCTTGTAGTTTTCTACAACCTAAACTTATATTTCTAAATAATTCAACTATGAAATACTACCAACATATCTTAAATACCCATAGCATCCTCCAAAAGTCTCTGCAACCATGTGCTGTAGCAGGTGTGTGATATGAGACAATTCTATATTTGTGAAGCATGCTGTGAGATTCAGAGCACTTCTACTACTGGAATTAATTTCACAAAATCTTTCTGGGGTGGGTGCTCTTCCCAGAGGAGACCAAATGAATTTCAGAAGGTTAAATGGCCTGTTTCAGGCCAAATGACCAATACGTCCCCAAGTAAGGACTTAGAACTTGGGTCTGATGATATCTAGCTTTGTGTTTCATCTACCACCCACCCTTCATTATAAAGTGGCAAAAGTTTGACATAAAATAAAATGGTAATGCATATATTGTCCAAGGTCTTCAAATACTAGTATATTTTCTTTGTAACAGTAAGTATTAAGTATGAGAAAAAAGCCTTGCATATAGGCTGTAGATTTATTTGGGCAAATTATTCTTGGGGCTAATAGCACCTCTATTAATTATGACAATCTCAAAATTGTGGGAGAAGCATATCAGTTATACACAGAAGGCTGTTTGTAAGCCAAATATACTTTCCTCTTTACTCTCCCTCCTATGACCTATGTAATAATCCCAGCTAGAATAAGCTGCTATTTTACAGTAGAAAATGTAATATCTCTCTGGAGCTTAAAAGAGAAAAAAAAGACTTAAATGTTATGTATGGGACCACATTTTCAAAAGTCACCCTTTTAACAATAAATTGTTTTGATTGCATTAGAAACATAAAACTGAAATTTGAAACAGAATGTGTTTTTATATGTTATTTAAAATGCTAATAAGGCAACCACTGTGCTTTCTAATAAAGAACAGAAACTAATTTTTTCTAAGTGTAGCCTAGGGCCATACTTGAATATTAAGCCTACTAAGCCATATTTGAATCTACTTGTAACTCAGTCTTTGATGCTGTTCTAGCAGAGCTTTGCCCAGAACCTCCTAATTAAGCCTGTCCACAGAAAAGCCATATAGCTAGTGTGTTCATAGTTAACAGAAATCAGGATTTGAAAATGATTCTGTACCATTTATGCTAGTCAAAACCTTTGGACAAGTATCAAAATACACAAACATTTCCAACAACAAATGACATACCCATCAAGGACAGCAGATGAGTCATTCAACTGAGCTGCGTGGCTCTCAGCCTGGGACACCTTCTCGGCAAGCTTCCTGTCCTTTATTTCTTGGGAGAGGTCATCTATTTTGTTGTTAAGCTCCTCAGACATAGGTGGCAATTTAGTTTGGATGTCTTCAACATACTGATTTGTAGAGAAGAGGGCATTTTAAGCAAGTGAATTCAAGCCTCCTCTCTTTTACTAATTTCTCTATGAGACATAACTACACGTTTGTTTGTTTGTTTGTTTGTTTGTTTGTTTGTTTATTTATTGAGACAGAGTCTTGCTCTGTCACCCAGGCTGGAGTGCAGTAGTGTGATTTCAGCTCACTGCAACCTCTGCCTCCCAGGTTCAAGCAATTCTGCTGCCTCAGCCTCCTGAGTAGCTGGGATTACAGGCGCCCACCACCAGGCCCAGCTAATTTTTTGAATGTTTAGTAGAGACGGGGTTTCACCGTATTGCCCAGGCTGATTTTGAACTCCCGAGCTCAGGCAATCTACCCGCCTCAGCCTCCCGAAGTGCTGGAATTACAGGCGTGAGCCACCGCGCCTGGCCCAAATGTTCAGTTTTTAAATGAAACTTCAAAGTTACTAACATAGCAAAAAGAATAGAGAATTAAAGTCATTATTTAATGAAATAGACTAGGAAATTTAAGAAACCAACTTACACCAAGAAAAGCCTATCTATTTAAACAATGCCACTTCATAGGTATACATATCATTAGGATCTCTTAGGCCATTTGCATTTCTATGACCACATATCACTCTATGTAATGCGTTATACATTACATGTTAAAAGCCTGTTTGTAAATTTACATTTCTCTTTAAACTAATGTTATATAAATATTGAAGCAGATTGTAAGTGCTGCTCTAGGAACAAGAAATGTCCTTCATCGCTGGGGACAAAAACAGATTTGTGTGAATGTGTGAGTACCCTCACACAAACACTCATGTCCACTGGGAGAACAAAGTGATATTCCAGTTGTCACCAATAGATAGGCATGGTCACAGCAGAATAACGCAAAAATAATTTTATCTCTACAGGAAAACAAATACTAGTATTTGCTTATATTACTGAGCTTTCTCATAGGCTCCCATTTACTCATTACCATCTCTCTTTTGAGTTCTACCAAATACTCACATCTATGATGGAGTTGATTTCATCTGCAAGACGGTTGGCTTCATCGAGTATGTCATTGCCCTCTTTTAAAGTGTTCTCAATTTGTCGTTTCCCACTTTCAACAGCCTCCTTCTTTTTCTGTAGACCATTACGAACAAGACATCAAAACTGCGTTTCATAAAATCCTACCTACCCTGTATTCCTGACTTTCCTGAGCTGTTTGAATAAAAGCTTGGCAAAAAAGTTACATCATGTTGACAATGTGGCTAGATGAGAATAATATAAACTACTTAGCCAGCCTTCAACAGTTCTTCTATGTAGAGGCTTGTACAGGTTATTTCTCCTTCTCATTGTGAGAAAGTCATCCAAGCAAAGAAAAGTTATGCGATGCTAGTTGAGGAATTAAAACTACTTTAAAAGAAAGATGGAGTATCCATTTCTAACTAAAATGTAAGTGCTGAATAGTTACATTGGTACTACATATTGAATTCTAGAATCTATATACAAATGAATACTTTGTGAGCATAAACATAAGCAGATGTATTCAATGGGAGTTCTGTGAAATTTGAAGTGAGATTTTTAAGGAAACTTAGGGAAAGTACTTTTTAAGAAATAGAGAAACTATCACATGGAAGAATCAACCTAATGGACTGTTTCATGGGAGAATAGATTATAATTTTTCTTTGGAACATATAGCTTGTCTCGAAATTACATGAAACTCAATCCTGCCCTAGAAGAGTAAAATTAATGAGAGACAAATATTGCTATTTCTCCATTTGGGGCATTTTTTTTACTTATTTTATTCTTTGTACTTTTGATTCATTCCTATTCCTGAAATCACCATTCTACCTATAGATTTAACTGCATCAATTATAATTTTAAGCTTTGACCACTTATAGGCTTTTTCTATAAACAATAATGCTAATTCATTTAGATCTCAATATGTGCCAGACAGTTTATAAGCATTTTGTTATTCCAACTCTTTGGATCCTATGTTGATCACTTTTTACATATGTGGAAAATTGAATAAGTAAACGGCAGTGGTCTGAATGTTTGTGTCCCCTGATAATTAATATGTTGAAATCCTAATCCTCAAGGTGATAGGATTAGGAAGTGGTGCCCTTGGAGGTGACCAGGTCATGAAACAGAGACTTCATAAATAGGATTACTATCCTTATAAATGAGACCTGAAGGAGCTTGTTCATCCTTTCACCATGTGAGGACACAGTGAAAATGGTGTCTATGTGAGGACACAGTGAAAATGGTGTCTGTGAACCAGAAAGTGATCCCTCATCAGACATCAAATCTGCCAACACTTTCATCTTGGATTTCCCAGCCTCCAGAACCATAGGAAATAAATTTTGATTGCATATAAGTCACTCAGTGTTTGGTCTCTTGCTATAGCAACTTAAATGAACTAAGACATTAAATGATTTCCTTAAGGTAAAATAGTACAGTGTGGTTAAGATTTAAACCCCTGTCTACTTAATGATAGATCCTGGGTCCTGGACTATGAAAATACTATCTCTTCTATTATAGAAATCACACTTTTAAAATTTGCACTGGGCTGGTGCTAATTTCATACCCTTCTTTCCTCACCTTCACCAACCAATTCAGTATGTTGCCAGGTACATACATCTAGTTCCTGCCTCTAAGCCTTCGCACTTGCAGATCTTCCCACTATGTGCTCTTCCTGCTCTTTGACTTGTTTCCTCCCTCCATTTTGGTAACAGCCACTCCTCTGATTACCTGTCTAAAATAGCACCCATCCTTGTCTCAGTCAATCTTTATATACTAGGGCACAGTGATTAAAAGCTACATCCAAGCGACAGCCCTCCTGGTTTGGGATCCCAGCTCTGCTCACTCCTAACCTATGAAACCTTAAGGAAGTAATTTAGCTTCATATAAAATGTTTAGTCCCTCCCTACTCAATGTGCAGCCCATTCACCAGCAGCATCAGCGTCACCTGGAAGCTCATTAGAAATGCATAATCTTGATCTGTTCTTAGGAACTACTGACTTAGAATCTGAATTTTAACAAGAGCCCCATGAGATTGATAGACATTGTAAAATTAGAGAAGAATTAGCTTGAAACACTGCCTGGCACACAGTAACACTATGATTTTAATTATTATAATTACCTTATTTTGTTCTTAGAGCTCATTTATCTGAATTATATTCTATAGAGTGGTCAAAAACTATAGAAACATAGATAATATTATTTTCTTTTTTATATAGATTGATTCATCTTGATTACTTTTGCCAGGAGTTGCTAAAAACAAAGATTATGAAATAAAGATCAGAAATACCAATGCATCACAGATACATGTACAGGGACTAGCAGAAAGACATAGCCTGTTGAACTATACATTGTTAATGAAGGACAACACATTGAATGTATTATGCAATATCATGCAACATACCATGTATTACATATCAATAAACAATTTATGTATATCAGTCTATGCATCCAGACGTTATGGTCATATCTTATACTTGTTTATTGGTTTAGTGACTGTCTCCTGTACTGTAATACAAATTCCATAAAGACAGTCTTATGTACCACTATCTCTAGTACCTAGATGAGTTTCCTCAATAAATGTTTTTTAGTAAATAAATGAAAATGGGTCAGGCATGGTGGCTTATGCCTGTTATCTCAGCACTTTGGAAGGTCGAGGCAGGTGGATCACCTGAGGTCAGGAGTCCGAGACCAACCTGGCCAACATGGTGAAACCTTGTCTCCACTAAAAATACCAAATTAGCTGGGTGTGGTGGTGCATGCCTGTAGTCCCAGCTACTCGGGAGGCTGAGGCAGAATTGCTTGACCTGGGAGGTGGAGGTTAAAGTGAGCCGAGATCGCACCATTGCAATCCAGCCTGGGTGACAAGAGCAAAACTCTGTCTACAAAAAAAAAAAAAAAAAAGAAAGAAAGAAAGAAAAAGAACATGGAGTCAATTCCTGGGACTTGTGCTGGTGACACTTGGCTCATTCAGCTACTCCCATCACTAATTCAGGGGAGTAGTGATATGTCATTCACTCTTCACAGACAACAAATGTAGGAACAGTCCCAATGTTCCTGATTACAATGTCCCTGATTACAAGTCATATCTTATCTTCCAAGAATTTAACATTCTTTTACACAAATGCCAATTTTAGCCCTTAGCTTTTGTATGAACTGAGTTAAAGTATAGCATGTACAGAAACACAAGAATATTTTACAACGTGGTTTGCTCGAATTAATGGATCTAGGTAATTTAAAATGCTGTGCCACTGGAAACAGGGAGAATATTTCCACACGTGTTAATTGAAGAGCTATGTATATTTTGATTTCAATAAAGTAGTGACTTAGAATCTTTTGTAAAAGCTCTAATTGAGTCACTTTAGGGAGTTAATTGTCATGCAAAGATCAAAATGTGCTTCTTATCATACTCAATCAGAAATGATGATCAAGAGGTTAAATACATTTTTTTTTTTTTTTTTTTTTTTTGAGATGGGGTCTCGCTCTGTCACCCAGGCTGGAATGCAGTGGTGTGATCTCGGCTCACTGCAAGTTCCGCCTCCCACTTCCCGGGTTCACGCCATTCTCCTGCCTCACTACAGGCACCTGCCACCATACCCAGCTAATTTTTTTTTTTTTTTTTTTTGTATTTTCAGTAGAGATGGGATTTCACCATGTTAGCCAGGATGGTCTCAATCTCCTGACCTCATGATCCACCCGTCTCGGCCTCCCAAAGTGCTGGGATGAGGTTAAAGAAATTTTGGAGGTGTCTTATTTTCAGATTAGATACTGATGGGTTCCAGCTTTGAACCAAGGAAAGATGGAAATTTGGAGCTCACAAATATTGATAAAAGTATAGAGTATTTGAGTTTGTTTTATGCACTTTATTTACTGAAAAGAAATCTGTTTTGCCTTTGCTAGATACTGTTCTAGGATTTGGGGATGAAGTGAGGAAGAACATGTGTTCCTCATGGCTTGTCTGGAGGAGAGATAAAATGAATGAGTAAATTAATGTATAATAAATTCTTAAAGAAAGATTAGATGAGTACAATAAAAACAAAGAGAGGGACAGATAGAAAATGATGTAGCATATAAAATACCTAATATAGGAAACTTATTTAAGAAACAGAAAGAAGGCCTACATATAGGGAGAATTATTCTACAAAAAGTATGGCATAAGTATAATTGCTCAATGATTCTCCATATCCAGTGGATCTTCATATCCAATGTTTGGATATGAAGGTTGATTATATTTCTACATTTAACTTGTAATCAATTATATCTTAATTTATTCCAGAGCCTTGCAAATTGAACACTTTCTTTTTCTTTTTCTTTCTTTCTTTATTTTGTGGTGTGTTGAGGTGGTAGATTCTTCAGGAACCTGCAAAAGCTCTCTTACTGTCTATTCTTGTTTTCTTTTCTTTCTTTCTTTCTTTTTTTTTTTTTTTTTGAGACAGGGTCTCACTGTCATCCAGGCTGGAGTTCAGTGGCATGATCACAGCTCACTGCAGCTCAAACTACTGGGCTCAAACAATCCTCCCACCTCAGCCTCCAAGTAGCTGGGACCACAGGCATGCACCACCATGCCTGACTAATTTTTGCATTTTTCTATAGAGATAGGGTGTCACCATGCTGCCCAGGCTGGCCTGTGTAATCTTTATGTAGCAACTTACTCTTTACTTGATCCGCACTGCCTTCTTTGGCAAGGTTATAATGGTAGATTTGGGGTTAGACTGTTCAATACATATTCTTTTGCTTCACTAAATTATTCAACTTCTCTCCTGCCTGTGAGGTCCCCAGTTCCCTTAGCCCTCTCTCTATTGCTGGAAATGCCTTTCCAACTCCATCACCATCTAGTAGCCTTTTATGATCTCGCTCCAAATTCCAGAGCCTTCTCTGCTACAGACTTTTACACAGCTTTTGAAAGTTTTTCTGCTATACTGAAAACATCTTAAGATCACCTTACACTTCCGAAGCTCTGGCTGGGGTTCCTGCTGCTCTGTCTTTCTTCCAGTTCCTCTCCACTTCTGCTATAATGCTGTCATGTTTGTGAAACTTTTGCTGAATCTCCCAGTCAATATTATCATAGTATTACATAGAGTGAAAGGTTAACATATCTGAATTTTTCAGAAGATTGTAAGTTCTTTGAGGCCAGGAATCATTTCTATTCAACCTCAAATACCCTGGTTACTGACAGTACCTTGATATGGTAGGTACTTGACAGACATTTAGATAAATATTATTTCAGCCTACTTTTCTAGCCTAATATCACACTATTTTCCAATACAAAACCATTTCTTCAGTTTAAGTGGACCACTCAAATTCTGCAACATTTTATTTTAACCCATAACTGCAATATTTCAATTGCTTCCTATAGCTGTCAGGATAAAAACCAATTACTTAGATTAGTCTCACAATGCGATTCTCTTAGAACTGAAGGTCTGCACTCTGCCTATCTTTTCTGTCTTTCTATCCCTTCAGTCGTTCAGATGCAGTCTTCTTTCTAAGCCTGTCAAACCACTGAACTTTCCCCCAAAATGTCCTTTTCTTTCCTGCATGCCTTTGTATATGTTTTTCCCAGCTTCTGGAATGTTCTTCTCTTTCTTCTTCTGTGGCCCAGTGCTTAACCTTTAGGATCTAGCACAAGTGTCAGGGCCTCTACAAAGCTCTTCCTAAACTCAAGACTTAGACTCCCTCCTTTGCTTATCCCCGTGACAATTATGGTACTGTATGGAGTGGTTTGCTTATGTGTACCTCCCACTAAATACAAGTTACTTGAAGTAATCAGAGATGGTGTTTTATTGTTTATACCAGTGGTTCTCAACCTTGAGGCTGCATCTGAATTACTGGAGGGATTTTTAAGGCACAGATTTCTGGGCCCCATTCTCAGAGTTTCTGAGTTGATCATTTGGGGATGGGGTCCGAGAATTCATCTTTTTGAGAAGTTTCTAGGTTACACCGAGGCTGCTGCTCTGAGGGGCCTCATCATTGACACAATCAATTTTGGTGTCTAGCATGCTTCCTGAATGAATTAGAGGCTTGATAAAATTTTTAAAAAGAAAATTACATACCACCTTAAAATAAATAAAAAGTTTTTGAGTTGGGTCTTCATTATATCACCTTCATTGTGGGCACAGCCATAAGAGAGTTATTTATTTAAAATGCAACTTATTATTCTATCAAAGAGATGTAATGCACCAGTTTTCTTCAACCTGTATAGGCATCAGATTAGCCCAGGGAGAGTGTTAGAATATAGACATGGGGCCACACCCCAGACCAGCCTACACAGACTCTCCAGGTGGGAGCCCATGAAACCTGTTGACTTAACAAACACTCCACGTGATTTTCAGCCATTTTGGCAGCAACCATGGTAATTTAAGCAACCATAAATAATCTAGGCCTTATTCGTATTAATTCAATTAGTTTATCTATTTCATCCAGTAACTTTTTAACAAGCCTTTAGTTAAGCGTGGCACATAAAATGAAAATCCAAAAAGGACCACTTAGAATTTCAATACTGACTATACATAAGCTCCAGGCATTTGTAGGGGTGCCCAAGAATGATGACTTCTGGTTTTAAACATCACTAAAAGAAATGAATAGCTAAAGGTACTATTGACTGTGCCATATAACTCTTCTTGAAATATTTCTCAAATACTTACTGTGCTTTCCGCACAGGTAATTTTCATTTCTCAAACTGTTGCCATAAAATAGAGAGGTGCACCTTCGGGTAAGTCACATGGCTGGTGTGTCACTGAGCAGGGCGAATCATGCTGGAGCCTGTGATAGGACAGTGGCCCAGCATCCTGCCTCACAGGAGGGAGCTTTTTCTGGAATACTGCTAGCGTGTCAGTAGACTCCAAATTAGTTAGGATTAGGTGCCTCAGCTAAGAAAAAAAGTAAGCCTCTTCAGTCTTCTACCAGAAATGATAAGGCTGAGTCCCAGAAGAGGGACCCAGAAATAAAATATATTCAAAAAAATGTAATTCATCCTCTTACTACTTAATCCAAAGGAAAATAGAAATAAATAGATTAAAAAAATCCTGGTTCATTTTATTCAATTGTTACTGTCATTCGACAAACATTTCTACATACATGCTATATGCCCGGGGGTGTTGAGTTACTGTTGTAGGTGAGATTATGTGTTAGAAGACGTATTGGTCTGCTGCTGTTTTCTGGCCTGCTGGAGTCGGATACTTTGGAAACAGTAAAGGCAAATTTGTCGCTGGGGAGAAAGTTGTTGTTGTTTAAATATTAATATCAAATGCAGGTTTCTGCTGTTATATGTGCTGAATTTACTCTTAGGAAAAGTGATTATTTACTATGTTATGATTAAGAAAGAAAATGCAAAGAAGAAGAAAATAATAATGGAGGAATCTGTTTTAGTTCTAGTTCCATCAGCACTCTTAAAAAGATAGAGGCTGCCCATAATTTCTTGAGTTGAGAAATAACTGTTATCTGTGTGGAAAAGGAGGAGAAAATAACCCAGACCTGATCTGTTCCTATTAGTCCCTTTTAAAAGATCATTTACGTAGAACACAGTGCACAGAAAAAGGGGAACCAAACATTTTCCAAGCTCTAGTCTCAATTCATTGAGCTATTTGTCATGTGCTTAGATTGAATTTGCAAGTGTAGGGAACTTCTATGATCTTTGGCAGCAAGATCTTTGAACAAGGTCTGTGAATTAGTTTGGGAAAGCTGCAAAATAATATGATATGAATATTTGAAGATACCCCAACTGCTATAGTATAATGCACTCATTGTAGATTTGGGGAACCAATGCTTATAGATGTTCATTGACTTGCCCAATTTGTATGTCTAGTTAAGTGGCACAGTTGTCACTGAGACCAAGGTCGCCTGACTCCCTGTAAAGAACTTCTTCCACTGTATCACAGTGTTCTTAAATATCTTCAACAGTTTAATTTATCAAAATTTTATTTGATATTTTGAGCAATGGTAACTGGTCATTAAAAACAAAACAAAAGAAGTCATTTCTTGTTCTGTTTCTTAGAAGTTCCCTTTCAGAGTTGTCACTTTTGATCTTTGTAAATGTGCATCAAGTAGAATAGTCCAGCCATATTCAACACTGCCCCCACAGTCCCCAACCTTCTGAGATTAAGACAAAAGTGGTCCTAAGACTCACCTCCAACGCAGTCATGTTTTTCTGGTTTACTGCAAATAAGCGATTAGCTTCTCTGATTTTATTCGTGGCTTCTCTCAACAGGTCCCAAGCATCATCAACTTTGTTTTTGTAGTCTGCCAGTTTTTCTCGGAGATCCTTCTCCATTTCTTCATTTTTTCCCCGGGACTCTCCAAACAGCTTTTTCACCTTTTTCAGAAGGCCTTCTGCAGCTCTGCAACCACCCCCAGCCCAATGATAAACAATGAGCTCATGTCACTGCCTTAGGGTTTATTGGTATTAAACCACATTACAAAGAGATACTAACATGAAAAGAATGAGAAAATAAGAAAACATGTAAAATAGATTCACTTGTGCTAAATCAAGTTGAAAACTGGTACTTGAGACCATTTATAATTAAGTAAAATAAAAGCAAAACATATTTTTAAAAAATCCTTTTAAATTTGTAAGTAAAATGACATTTTGCATCAGAAGGGGTCTCATGTCATCCTGGGAATCTGATTGATGAAATGAGTTTTATGAGTTTTATGATTCAGTTCACATACCAAAATCAAACAGTCCACCTGTTTCATCATACTGAGACTTGTTCTCTATTACTTTGAATGTAATGATGACTATTGGTATGTTTGCTTAGAAACTGTGAACAGAATTCTAGGTCATCGTCATGCTAGTAGAATAGCATGATTTTAATCTATGTTTCTTTTTCTTCCAACGGACTGATCTGGAAGTTTTTCTGGGTTTAACTTACCTAGTTTTTCTAAAGTGATAATTCCAAGTCATTCAGAAACTCTAAATACTTGAAAGACAGTAATTCTCAAACTAACGTGCCTCAAAATCCCCTGAAGGGCTTGTTAATATGTGGTTTGCTGGGTACCATCCCCAAAGTTTCTGATTCAGGAGGTCTGGGATGGGGTCTGACAGCCTGTATTTTTAACAAGTTCTCTGGTGTGCTGATATTGCTGGTTTAGTATAAATTATTTAACTATTAATAATACTACCACTTTGAAGTTAGCTGACTATGAATGTAGAGATGTATCTATTTTATTGAGTGTTATCACAAAAGTTCTTTAGCATGAGTAAAATCCCTATCACTTTTCCCAACCCTCACATTCCCAATTCTTATTTGAAAGTATTAGGTGTTTATTATTTGATGACTTTTCAGCATTTCTTAAGATGATAAAATGTATAGGTTGGCCAATACATGAACGGTAAAGCCATTACTTTGTATATCCAAAGGTATTTCTATTAAAACAAAAATCAACTGATAGTCCAAAAGTCCCTAATGCAGGTGATTAACAAAGCAAGCTCATTAGCCTAATTACAGAAGGGGCAACACCAGAAAAGATCATTTACTTGATTATATGTAGGCAAGAACATGCTTTTGCTTCATTTTAGAACAATGGTAAAGTATAATTAAATAAGTAAATGAATAAATAATGATTCATTGATAGATAGTTAGATAGACAGATAATAGATAACATAGCAAACATCTCCAGGCTGGAAAAACAAAGCATCTTTTATTTATACATATGATAAACATTTAGAAAACTGTAAATTATCTGGAAATGTCAGTGTGTCAAATGAAAAAATAATAACTCATCTACTCACACCAACTCGTCTTCAGCAATTTCCTTTTGTGTCTCTAGATTTCTCCTCCTCAGTTCTTTAATCATCTGGTCAATCTCTTTCTGAAGCCTTTCCAAATTTCTCTCAAAGGCCTCGTCTCGAGTTCCTAGAGTTTCATTTAGTTTTATAGCTTTTTCATTTACAGCTGCAGGGGGTAAAACAAATTTTGTAAATTAGTAAACAAAAATGCCACATGAAAACATGATATTCAGCATCTGCTGGGTACCACTACCTCCAAATGAAGAATATTTTGCCGTGAGTGTTCCTGTTGGGAAACACAGAGGCAGTTAAGACAACAATCAGTAACAGGGAAATGTAATATATTTCTCAGTATTTTATTTCTTTTGGGGGTTATAGCAATTAAAACATGGTGTTTCTAACATCAAAAGAAAGAAAGAATTACAAATTAAGAAGTAGGTCAAAGCATAGAATTGGTAAGAGCTCTAAAAAAAACCGGTGACCTGTAGCGTAACACTTGGAGGCTGGAAACACAAGCTCTGCATTGCTGTCACAGCAGTGCTATCAGTCAGTTTAAAAATACCAAGTATGGAAATACATTCAGTGATGAGATCTCTGAAAATGAACCTGCTCTTGTATTTCCACATAGTTTTCCTGTGTTCATTTTTTAAAGGAGTGAAGAAAGAAGCACTCTGGTCTAGGCTTATGATAAATTAGGCTTCAACGACACCTTCCAGCCATAGCATCCTTCACAAGGGTCTGTGTTTATTACGCATTAAATGGGGTTTCAAACTGTGCTCCTTGGAATCGTAGGATTCTCCAGGTGCTTCAGGTTTTCTACAAATAATGTCTATTCTGCCAAGAATCTGCTTTATAGGTTGGTGTTCTGGGCAAGATTTCATTTGAAAAAAGAATTTTATGTCAAATAAAAGTTTAAAATGGTGAATTGAAACGTTTACACAGTTATATTATTAGTTTTATACTAAAGTTTCCTGGAGTGTGTTCTATAGGACTTTTTTTTAGTGAGTTTAAGAGAGATGTTTTCTCAAACTCTTTTGTCAGCTGAATACTTATTTCTACAATATTACCTTTGAAAACTTCTAGAATGAGGGGTCTGGGTTGGCCAAGAGGCATTTTCTACCATTCAAGGGTGTATCTGAAGATCTCCTTATGACATAGAGAATCCTGAAAATTAATTTCTTTTCTTGGAGAGAATTTTGCACTGGGCAGAGCTCCTGAAACAGTTGCACATAGGGCAGGACAAGCAGAGCAGGCAGAGGGTATGTGAGAAGTTGGGTCAGTACAGTGGTTCTAAAATGTGGTCCCCAACAAGCAGCAGCAGCATCACCACCTTGGAGTCCATTAGAAATGCAGATTCTCAGGCCCTACGACAAACCTACGGACTCAGAAATTCTGGGGGTGAGGACCAGCAATCGGGGCTTTAACTGACATAATTTGTACTCACTTTTTAAAATGAAGATATTAATAAATGCCACTTCCCAACCTGCTAAAGCTGTATGTTTTTTCTTTGTTAAATGTGTGTGTGTGTGTGTGTGTGTGTGTGTGTGTGTGTGTGTGTGTATACATCAGCTTTCATAAGAGATATCTTTTGAAATTTGATCTAATTTAGGTTCTGGGCCTAGGCAGTATAGAGGAAGGGACAAATGAGAGATAGAATCTCACTGTTTCTCTTGTGCTCTAGTCTCAAAGCTAAACTTCTACAGAGAAGAATCTGGTGGAAAAAGAATGACATCAGATAGAGAAAGGGAAAAGGCAAATATGGCTGTATCTTTTGGATGGCATACATAATTTCTTTAAATTAAAACCATCCATAAACAAGTAGAAGAAATCATTAAGGTACACAAAAATGGCTTTAGCAAAATGATCATGTATTAAGAAAGCAAGCTTTGTTACATAGGTATACATGTGCCATGGTGGTTTGCTGCACCTGTGAACCTGCCATCCAGGTTTTTTTTGTTTGTTTGTTTGTTTTTTTTTTTTTTTTTTTTTTTTTGATATGGAGTCTTGCCCTGTCATCCAGGCTGGAGTACATTGGCACAATCTCCGCTCACTGCGACCTCCACCTCCCGGGTTCAAGCCATTCTACTGTCTCAGCCTCCTGAGCAGCTGGAATTACAGCGCATGCCACCGCACCCAGCTGATTTTTGTATTTTAGTCGAGATGGGGCTTTGCCATGTTGGCTAAGCTGGTCTTGAATGCCTGACCTCAGGTGATCTGCCCACCTCGACCTCTCAAAGTGCTGGGATTACAGGAGTGAGCCACGGCGCCCAGCCCATCATCTAGGTTTTAAGCCCCTCATACATTAGCTATTTGTCCTGATGCTCTCTCTTTCCTCTCCCCTCAACCCCCAAAAGGCTCCAGTGTGTGTTGTTCCCCTCGCTGTCCATGTGTTCTCACTGTTCAACTCCCACTTATGAGTGAGAACATGCGGTGTTTGGTTTTCCGTTCCTATGTTAATTTGCTGAGGATGCTGAAGCTTTCAGCTTCATCCATATCCCTGCAAAGGACATAATATCATTCTTTTTCATAGCTGCATAGTATTCCATGTGTATATGTACCACATTTTCTTTACTCAGTCTATCATTGATGGGCATTTGGGTTGGTTCCATCTCTTTGCATAAATAGTGCTGCAATAAACATACATGTGCCTGTGCCTTTACAGTAGAATGATTTATATTCCTTTGGGTATATACCCAGTTATGGGGTTGCTGGGTCAAATGGTATTTCTGGTTCTGGATCCTTGAAGAATCGCCATACTGCCTTCTACAATGGTTAAACTAATTTACATTCCCATGAACAGTGTAAAAGGGTTCCTATTTCTCCACAGCCTCGCCAGCATCTGTTGTTTCCTGACTTTTTAATAATTGCCATTCTGACTCGTATCAGATGTTATCTTATTGTGGTTTTGACTTGCATTTCTCTAATGATCAGTGATGATGAGCTTTTCATATGTTTGTGGCTGCATAAATGTCTTCTTTTGATGGGTTTATAAGTGCAGCAAACCACCATGGTACAGGTATGCCTATGTAACAAACCTGAACATTCTATGCATGCATCCCAGAACTTAAAGTAAAAAGGAAAATAAAAACATGAGGGAAAAAAAAGAAAAACATCAAAACATGTAACATATACTCCATAAAGTTTCTAAAAGGCATCACTGTGCAACTCAATCATGAGGTTGTTGTTTTTTTATTTCCAGTTGGATATTATCAATTGTTGCAATTACTATTATTGAAATAGTCCCAAAAGATGGCAACGTGATTAAGACCAAAAGAACAAACATTTTAGCAAATATATTGGCTGCTTACGGAATAAACTGCTATTGGCTGCATGGAATAAACTGCTATTCCATGACCAACTTTTTGTTGCAACCCATGTTATGTAAAAAAAATGCAAGCTCCCCAAAATGGACATGGTCCTTCAGTATCTTTTTGGATTAAATGATAGCATCTTTCAAATGGATATTTGGTATGTGTGCTACTTTATCTTCATTATGAAAAACAAATTTTAGATATGGGTTTTGGAGAAAAATATGGCCTCATTGGTCCACAAATAAATTATATATGGCCCATTAAAACTTTTCAGTTTCATTCAGATAACACTTATCATTAGTGTTTTAAAGTTTTACAGTTATTTTCCAGATTATTTCACTGTGCTTTACTTACCCTCATTTAACATTCTTTTTGTATGGTGAACTGTCCAGTTTAATTTTTATTTCCATTATTTTTCTACTGAAAGTTAAATTTAAAAATGCTGTCATTTTCCATTTCTCTCATAGGCATCTATCAAGTGCTAGGCAATATGATTTTCTTAGAAATCACCGCCACCACCCCCCCCCCGCCAAAAAAGGAAAGGAAGCATTATTTTAATAGAAGTTTAATTGTTTCACTCTTTATAGACATATATAAACATACATTTTTATGTTTATATACATATATATAGTTCCAGATCCTATGTATAAATAGGATTTGGAACTTATCTGAGCATTCTTACAGATGAATGTGTTTTTCGTTTCTTATTCAAAAGTATGCACTATCACTTCAATATATTTTCTTTCCCATAGTATTGAAAATGATTGTAAAATATATATCTTTGCGATTTACTTATTTATTTCCAACTGAATTCAAAGGAGGATTTAGGTAATTTTAAAAAATCTTAATATCAGATAAAATTAAAATAAAGGGAAATAGTGCTACAGGTTAAAAAAAAAAAAACTGTGTAAATTAGGAAAAGAATTAGTAGACAGAAAATCACACTGTAACGTTCCATGCAGTGCATCCTAAGTCCACTTCTAAGCATCTTAGTAGCCTATGTGTAGCAGGGAATACAAATAGGATTCTTAAGAGGTATACAGTATCTATAAATATAAGTAAAATTCCTCAGGAGAAGCAAAATTGTTTTCATACTAAGTCTGAAAAAAAAAAGATCCTCTGATGGGTAAATTTATTAAGAATAGAAATACTCTGATGTGAGAAACAGGAAGGAAAGGTGTCTATCATTGAATAAGTCCTATTGTATATCAGGAAATAAACACTAATGGGTTTACCTATGTCCACCCATTAATTCTAATAATGCATGGAAGAAAACAGAGTTTATTTATGAACTAATCAGGAGTCATAGCACAGTAGATATTATAAAATTATAGTGAGATAAGAATGCGTTAGATGAATAGAAGTTGATTATCTATGAAGAGGTCATGACTCATAATGAAAGATAGGATGAATAGTACATCTATCCAAACATAAAGCTGAAATAGATAAATGTCAGGCTGAAGCATCTGCTTTTCCCACAGCAATTTATTACAACTAACAAAAATGTAAAAGTACTGATGGTTATCCCTCATATTCTAGTTTTGAGAGTGAAAAAAAAGAGGTGTGCATATGTTGTATAACCTACTTAAAGCCTTTGGTTAGTGCTTCCTTCCCTCCCTTTCTTATTTCTCCCTTCCTTCCTTCCTTCCTTCCTTCCTTCCTTCCTTCCTTCCTTCCTTCCTTCCTTCCTTCCCCTTTCTTTTTTTCTTCCTCTCTCCCTCCTTTCCCTTCCTTCTTTTCTCTCTCCCTCCCTTCCTCTTTCCTTCCTTCCTTCTTTCCATTTCCTTTCTTCCTTCCTCCCTCCTTTCCCTTCCTTCTTTCCTCTCTCCCTTCCCCCTTCCTTCTGCCCTTCCTTCCTTCTGCCCTTCCTTTCTTCCTTCCTCCCTCCCTCCTTTACTGCCTTCCTTCCTTTCTCCTTCCTTCCTTCGTTCCTTCCTTCCTTCCTCCCTTCTTTCCTCCTTCCTTTCCTTCCTTCCTCCTTCCCTCCTTCCCTTCCCTTTCCTTCCCTCCTTTCTCCCTTCATCCCTCTCTTCCTTCTTTCATCCCTTCTTTCCTTTCTTCCCCCTCCCTCCCTTCTCCTCCCACCCTCTCTCCCCCCTCCCTCCTTCCCTTCCTTCCTTTCTTCCTTCCTTCCTTCCTTCCTTCCTTCCTTCCTTCCTTCCTTCCTTCCTTCCTTCCTTCCTTTTTTCCTCCCTCTCCTCCCTTCCTTCCCTCCTCTCCCTTCCTTCCCTCCTCTCCATTCCTTCCTTCCCCTCCCTTCCTTCCCTCCCCTCTCTTCCTTCCCCCACCTTCTCTTTTTTTCCCCCTTAAACTGCCAAGCTTTGTATTACATCTCAATGAACATTTAGTGTTGCTTTGGTACAATTTAAATTTGAGCTTTCATTCAATTTTAACAGTTGGATTAATTCTGCCAAATAGTGCCTGCAGGCAAAAGTGAATAGTGTTCTTATTTCCCTAAAGTATAGCTGTCCCACATGGCACTTAACATAAATTAGAAACGGGTGCCCTATCTGGACAGACACATGATTGTGTCTGATCTATGAATAATTTAGGAAATCAGCGACACCTTTGGTGGGTAATCCCTTCTCTGGTGTATAGACTTGGGATTTGGGGTGGTGAGCAAGCCTGGGATAAATGTCATCTCCACTTTCCCCCCATGTTGGTTCACTAACTGTACAAACAGTACCCAGAGGCCCTAGACACCCAGAAGAAGAAAATATTCATATTGATCATTCATGCATAACCATGCATGGTCATTCATATTGATTCATGCATAATCATGAATATGCATCTGTGTTTGGTGGGAGACGGAGGGTTCAATCCAGAGAATAAAGTAAGCAGTTTTGATAATAGGATGGGCTCCTGGGTGTTGGGGGTTTGAAATGTCAATGGAAAGAAAAAGAAAGTTCCTGGAGCATTGACTAGGGCGTTTGGGGATCAGCTCAGAGTGAAGATGCTCTACCTGCAGTGGGATTTGTTGTTGTTGTTGTTTTCGGTCGGAGGAGGGCACTTCGAGTAGCATTAATGGAAAATAATACTAGGGAAAGTACAACAGCTTCATCTAGCAGAGGATAAACCACAATGAGTTAACTGAGATGTTGCTGGTAGAGGTAATTTCTCTTTCAGAACCTCACACCTTTGCCTCAAATTAGCTCTCAAATTAAAACCCTGTTGCTTCTTGCAATGGTCAATATTTGGGAGTTTGTTTCTTCTTGGCCAGTGGTGCCTAAGAATTATCAATCAGAATCTGCCTTGAAGTTGATCTCACATCCTTACTTATTGGCCTACATTAAGAAACAAAGTATCCAAAATGCATAATATTGCAGAGCAAGAAAAATGTTTTACTTCTTCAAGCAAAAAACAACAAAAACAATTTTTCCCAATTTCTAAACCTGCATGCATGTTTATTATATTTCAGCAGATACTTAAGGACTAGGTTTTTTCCGGGGGGTGAGTGCGGAGAGGCATTGTCTGCATTCTTTGAGTTTCTTAATTTGGGCTTTTGCCCAAAAATGGCTTCCACTTTCTCATTTATGTTAGTAGATGGCAAGAACTAACTCCTTAACTCCTAGAGCATTGTGAGCTAAATGCATCAGAGCTTCTCATACAGTAACACATTCAAATCCCAAGCAACAGATGTTCATTAAAAACCAGTCCCCGGTATTTGAAAAGCCATTTTGAGAAACTGAAGTGCTGCTTTAACGTATCAAGTGGAATGATGACATTAGCTTTCTTAAAAATGAAAAACATTTTAAATACTTTCAAATAAAAACAAAAGTTGCCTATTCTTACCTAATCATAATAGCCATGTTTCAAGAATTTACTGCTATTCTGCCCTCATTGTCATTAATTCACTGATTACTGTCGCTAATTTAACACTGTAGGTCACGGGTTCTCAGCAGATAATACCCTTGAATATCTTAACCACACTACTTTTTGAAACTCAACCTTTGATTTTACAGATGTCACTTATAGCAAGAGAAATTCTAGTCCTGTGTCATTCCTTTCTGCATTTTTCTGTTGGGAGAAATGATGATTAAAACATGATTCTTTCTAATACCTTCTGCATCCCGGGCAAGCTCCTTAATGAATTCTCCCAGGGACTTTGCTCTTGTGTTGGTCCTCTCAGCATCCTGTCCGGTCTGCTCGCCATCTGCTGTCACTTTGGTAGCCTAATGATCCAAATTCAGGAAAAGCATAATTAATAGAGATGATGAAGCTACAGCTAGAGAAGCTCCCACTGGCTGCATTTTCTTTCAAATATTACTTTGAGCCAAAGGCAATCAATGAATTATTGATCAGATGTATTGGAAATGACACCCCGTGCTCAAGTATACAATTAAACTTTATTACTTCTTCCATTAAATGGAAATCAGAGAGCTGTATTTGGTCTTTTTAAAAACCCTTGTTATATGCTATGGCACAGAAGAAGCGATAAAGCACAATTATTTTTGAAATATCTTTAAGGTACAGTTGCCAAAAGTCTTTAATGGAATCTTCAGGCTCCACATGTTGCAGTTTTGTCCATATTTTATTTACTGAAAAAGTGTGTGGAGTGCAGCAGTGATCTCTTGAGAGATGAACAGGCTGTCTGCCTCAATAAGCTTGATCCTATAGATTTGTTTTAGATCAATATGTTAATTAAAGAAACAAAGAGGGGGAAATGCTTAGCTACTCAGTAGTAAATGTCTGTTTTGTAACACATCAAAGATGCCAATAAAACGTTAAGGGAGAATAAATGCTAGCTTTTTCCATATGATAGCACCAGAAATATGGTTGTTAATCACAGAATCATGCAACACTGTCAGCAAAGTAAAACAGAACCCCAAAACAGCCACACCTCCCAAAGAGTATTCTCAAGCACATTCACCTCTGTTCACATTTAAAATATCATTTGACACACTGGAATGCATTTAATGTGTTCACGGTTAGAATATACCATATCTAGTCAAACAAAAAAGGCGTGTGTGTATAACATTGTTTCTTTAAAAATTACAAGGTTTAGAGTATCCTGAAAGGTTTACACTTTATTTTCCTATGTGTATACATATGCCAATATATAAGCCTTCTTCTCTTTTACTAAAAAGATATGGATAGTCTAACTACAGATAATGAATTAGAGAATCACAAACTGTCTCAATATAATTTTGAATAAGGTCCAAGTTGGCAGCATATTAATAGTCTACAATCTTATACCAGAGTGCTTGCATACTAGGCATGGCCAGAGAATTAATTTTTAAAATATACGTAAGTGGATTTTAAATAGAATTAAATGTCTGGCCAGCACAGAACATGGTAAAAGATGCTAGAGGAATTGTACTGCATTTTGTGATTTCCCAAGGGCAGCAAGAGGTTTAACTTATGGAAGTTTTCAAGGTTTTGCATAAATGAAAGACTATAAAGTCCAACTATTATCACCTAACCCCTTAACCTGCAAGTGCTCACATCACAAATAAAAGGATCAAAGGGCAAGAATCCATTGGAATTTTCTGTATAATTTGCAGTACATATACACAATAATTTGGAGAGTATTAACCAATGTATTATAATGCTCTGGATTTATTCTTCTAAAATTTTCACTGTTAGATTTAAAACTTTTTTTGGAACAAACTGTGCATCCAATCCCTAGGTTACTCAAATCCTTGCTTTTGTGGTGAGTGTTGCAATTATGTTCCATTAATTTCCTTAAACTTCGTTTCCTGCACGTGTTTGCACTCAAAGGTCTGATGGGTCAAATAACTTTTTACACACAGACACATATACATAAACACATGCCCATACACACATATACTCATCCATAATTTTTTAAACGTTACTTTTGAATCACTAACTAAGGTCAACAGCTTGGCAGTGAGCCGAGATCGTGCCACTGCACTCCAGCTTGGCGACAGAGCAAGCCTCTGTTTCAAAAAAAAAAAAAAAAGATGTTGGTAGTCTAAACTGCTTTGGATATTTTTCCAGTCTAGACTCGACTGGACTTTATGGTACCACTCCTACTTTCACATATTACCGAACACTATAATAAGGAACTTGATCTACATTTTGGTCATCTTCCAGTATCTTACCTTAAGAATTAATGTATCATTAGGTCCCATTTGTCAATTTTGGCTTTTGTGGCCATTGCTTTTGGTGTTTTAGACATGAAGTCCTTGCCCATGCCTATGTCCTGAATGGTATTACCTAGGTTTTCTTCTAGAGTTTTTATGGTATTAGATCTAACATTTAAGTCTCTAATCCATCTTGAATTAATTTTCATATAAGGAGTAAGGAAAGGATCCAGTTTCAGCTTTCTACTTATGGCTAGCCAATTTTCCCAGCACCATTTATTAAATAGGGAACTAAACTAAAGAGCTTCTGCACAGCAAAAGAAACTACCATCAGAGTGAACAGGCAACCTACAGAATGGGAGAAAATTTTTGCAATCTACTTATCTGACAAAGGGCTAATATCCAGAACCTACAAAGAACTCAAACAAATATACAAGAAGAAAACAAACAACCCCATCAAAAAGTGGGCAAAGGATATGAACAGACATTTCTCAAAAGAAGACATTCATACAGCCAACAGACACATGAAAAAATGCTCATCATCACTGGCCATCAGAGAAATGCAAATCAAAACCACAATGAGATACCATCTCACACCAGTTAGAATGGCAATCATTAAAAAGTCAGGAAACAACAGGTGCTGGAGAGGATGTGGAGAAATAGGAACACGTTCACACTGTTGGTGGGATTGTAAACTAGTTCAACCATTATGGAAAACAGTATGGCGATTCCTCAAGGATCTAGAACTAGAAGTACCATATGACCCAGCCATCCCACTACTGGGTATATACCCAAAGGATTACAAATCAGGCTGCTATAAAGACACATGCACACGTATGTTTATTGCGGCACTATTCACAATAGCAAAGACTTGGAATCAACCCAAATGTCCATCAGTGACAGACTGGATTAAGAAAATGTGGCACATATACACCATGGAATACTATGCAGCCATAAAAAAGGATGAGTTTGAGTCCTTCGTAGGGACATGGATGCAGCTGGCAACCATCATTCTCAGCAAACTATCGCAAGAACAGAAAACTAAACACCGCATATTCTCACTCATAGGTGGGAACTGAACAATGATATCACTTGGACTCGGGAAGGGGAACATCACACACTGGGGCCTATCACGGGGAGCGGGGAGGGGGAAGGGATTGCATTGGGAGTTATACCTGATGTAAATGACGAGTTGATGGGTGCTGACGAGTTGATGGGTGCAGCACACCAACATGGCACAAGTATACATATGTAACAAACCTGCACATTATGCACATGTACCCTAGAACTTAAAGTATAATAAAAAAAAATAAAAAATAAAAAAAGAAAGATTCATTAAAAAAATAAAAAAGAATTAATGTATCAATACCACCAGTGTCTCTTATGATACAGAAAATGTACATTATAATTTAAACTTAAAATATATTCTTTTGCTTCATCAATATATTTTCTGTTACCAAAAAATCATAATTTTGCAACAAATGGACCAATTCTTATTAACAACTCAAAGTGTCTAAATTTTAAAAAGTGAGTATATATCATGCACTGTCTCTTTTAAATTCTGGATGATCAAGATCATATTCATTGTCTTTACTTCCTCTGGCCTGTAATCTGTTGTACAGGTTATTTCATTTATGTAGGATTGTGTAAGAGTCATCATTCACGTGCATTTTATTCTTAGTATTGATTATATGAGGACTTCAATACTAAATTGTCAACAATCCTACAAGCTCCATGATAAGAAAGAAGTTGAAAAAATTAGCACTAAGACCCTATGCAGTGAACCTCCCTGACATAGTTTTAGTATATTAAATATGCAAAACTCATCCCTTCTTAGCACCCTCTTGTATCCTGTTGTCTTTACCTAGAATGAGCTTCTCCTCAACACCTTTAGAGACTGGGTCCTTGTTACCCATCAGCTTTCAGTTTAAGGGCTTCTCCTTAGTGTGGCCATTCCCAGGGTGCTACCTAGGTTGCCACACTTCCTGCAGCAGGATGTTTCCTTCATAGCACCCATGGATTTGAGAATTACTTAGTAACTGGCTCACCTATTTATTGACAACCTATCCAACTTACAGGTAAGTTCTAAGGGGGTGAGAACTGGTCTGTTTTGTTCATCATATTATATCCAGCTCCTAGTATGATACCTAACTTACAGTAAATATTCTCTAATGTTGTTATATACAGGACTAAACAACAATTTTCCTAACCAATCTTGCCAACCTTATTACCATTCTTCTTGCCTACTTTCTTTTGGAACATTCTCAAAAAAAGATTTTGTTCACACTTTTGCTTCTTAACTCCTCTCTATTTCTCCAAAATAAATCCAGCTTTTGAGATTCAATTCCAACTCCATCTTCTTAGTGAAGCCCTCCTTACCTATTCTAGCACATGCTCTCTTTTCTTAGATTTTCAAAAATAATTATTATTACCACTATTCACAACTGTAATGGGTAGTAACTTTGTTGGGTGCTTTGCCATATCTCTCTAATCTCCATTAGATAGATAGATTAGAGCAGGCTAGGGCTCTGTCTCATGTTTTTTTTATTCCTCAGAGTGCCAGGCATAGTGTCTGGCAAATTGTCATGGGTCAAAGATGTTGGGTGATTGGCTGATACAATGACAGTCAAACCAACGATCCCTTGGAAGTTCTAAAGCCTAACTAATAGCACTCAAACTGACCATATGCCTGGTGCTATGCTTGCCAGCAAATGTGGTTGGCTGGGCAGTTTTCTGGGCATTTTTTAGAAGCTCAGAGGAAGCTGCTGCTCAAGAGCTACAGTTGAAGCTTGGGAGGAGAACCAGGCAGGATAATCTCCAGTCCCAACGACACTGCTTGCTAGCCACTGGCCTTACAGTAATTCAAACTGGGCCTTTGATTACACACCAAGTAGTTCCACACTGGTGGGATGAGAGTGGGAGTAGGGGGCAGGAAGAGGGTAGGAAGACTCTTCAGGGCCAGTGCAGTGCTTACTGAAGGAGATACCTTCCCTCTAAACACAGAAGAAGAGCTTCCTCTTTAGGCTACATTCCAGAGGAGGAGGAGATGTGAGGTTCCTGGCACCAAAAGCATCAACTTAATGCGGGTTGGCACTCTAAAGGATGAGTTACACACAGTCAGGCTCAGCTGTACTTCAGAAGTAATTGCATTTTTTATATCTTTTTAACTTTTATTTTAAGTTCAGGGTACATGTGCGGGATGTGCAGATTTGTTACACAGGTAAATGTGTGTAACGGGGTTTGTTGCACAGATTATTTCATCACCCAGGTATTAAGCCCAGTGCCCATAAGTTATTCTTCCTGATCCTCTCCATCCTCTCATCCTGCCCACCCTCTGCCCTCTGGTAGGCCCCAGTGTGCATTGTTCCCTTCTATATGTGTATGTGTTCTCATCATTTAACTCCCGTTTATAAGTGGGACATGCAGTATTTGATTTTTCTGTTCCTGTGTTAGTTTGCTAAGGGTAATGCCCTCCAGCACCATCCATGTCCCTGAAAAGGACATGAACTCATTCTTTTTTATGGCTGCATAGTATTCCATGGCATATATGTACCACATTTTCTTTATCCAGTCTATCATTGATGGGCACTTAGGTTGATTCTATGTCTTTGCTATTGTGAATAGTTATGCCAGATTTATATGCATGTTTGCAAAGGCTTACAGCACTCTCCTGTGTCTCACTTACTCTTCCTGCATTTAGAGATATATAGAAGGCATGATCCCTCTTTTTACACAGGTGAAAAGGAAGGTATGAGGAGGTTAAGTGACTTATCTGAACTACATGTACGGGGAATTGGAGATGAAATACACACTTTTTTTTTGTTTTGTTTGTACCCAATGCTACTTTTTGTTCAGCTAACATTCAGAAACAGTAGTAAAATACATGAAAACTGGAATATTCTAGGTGAGTGGAGGACACTGCTCCAGTTCATGTATACTTTAAGTATGTAAGTTTTGGCTTTCAGTGAATTAACACATTTCAAAATCGTATCAGAACATCATCTAGGTATATATTTTTTAAAATCATGTCTCACTACACAGTAATTAAGTTGAAGAGTTACCCTTGTCAAAAACACCCACGAGAGACTTCATAAAGAAGCCTATGACAAATGCACTATCACCTATGCGCAGTGGTGATAGATAGTGGTATCATTGTCAAAGCAAAATTCACAAAAATCAATCTCGCCCAGGACAGGCTAGTGATAATGTTATGAGTAAATGCTAAATACTACATGATAGAAACTATCTGTCTGATTCAGTTTGGCTCTTTCTGTGTTTTATTAAATTACCATCTCCATCTTTTAGTTAGCCTTCTTCTCATTCACTATTATCTTGTCCTTTGAGTATTTGACAAATAACTTCTCATTTATTCTAATATGTTGTACAATCTTCCTTTCATTCTCTATCTTGGCTTTTCTTATTTTAACATCCTCTTACCTCTATTCTGCAATCTTTACAGTGTTCCTTTGTAAATGATGCCTTACACAGTATCTTGTATCTCTCTTGCCTTTGATTACCTTTTTTTTATGTTGACATTCACTCAACTAGGTTTTTTTTTTTTCCCATTTCTTTTTCTATTTTTTTCTTGTTTTGTTTTTTAGAGTATTTATAACTAGGCAGCATGCATTACCATTAGGCACACGTTAATTTACTTCTGAACAATGTAGCTGTTACTTTCCTGCTTTAGCTCAAGCAGTTCTTACTGCGCCTCTTAAAATCTGCACGTAATTTTCTTGGTCGGATATTACCAGTGTGTTTCATTTTCTGCCTTCTTTATGTTAAAACTAGAATCCAATGGAGCAAACCTAACTACTGAATAGATAACATTGCTTAGATACCGTCTACCTTTGCATTTGCAGACTCATATGGTTTCCTGCTAAAATTAAATTTCAGATCAAATCATTTATATGATACTCTCAAGGGTCATCTTCCAATATTACCAGCTCCATATGTCTAAGTGGTAGTGAAGGACTTATCAGGCAAGCCGTGAAGACCAACAACACACAAGGAAAGAGAGCAACCAGCTGACCCCGTGGAATGACAATGAGCCAGTTCCATGTAGAATTTCTTCCTAAATATTTCACGTGCCAATTTTAAAAGTTCCAAACCAAAAAGATATGACTTGTTTTATATTATATATCTTTTAAAAATATAAAAGGAGAAATAAAAAACACTGTTAGCAGTTGAAATCTTTTAAAAACTATAAATAAAATATAAACTTATAATATTGGCACTTAAATAATTTAAAAACTAGTTTCATCCTTTTGGAAATGCTTCATTTTCATTAAATTTGATATTAAATAGGCAATAAAATACAATATAAGTGAAGCTAAATTTTAATATTTTATACAGCTCAGTCTACTACACAGCATTCTCCTCTTACTGGATATAAACATTTAAGAGGTGTTTATCAATGAAAACAAAATATTCAATGAGATAATTATAAATATATGCCTGATTTTAATGCATTTTAAAGCACGCAAAATCAGTGTTTATTTTGGGCTTGTCTACATTTCATCTTGTTGTTCAAATGCTTTTAAAATTATTCACAATTAATTAAACAAATATTGACTCAACACCTATTATGTGCATAATATTGGTGACACTCTGATAAGAAACGAAAAGGCTTCCTGCCCATTTGGAGTCTATAGTCTGGTGGACTAGAGAGTTATTTGTCAAATGATCATGTAGATAAATTTATAATTGCAAACTGGAGGAAATAATACTGGTATAAGATAAACACAGGAAGAATCTCAGAACCCTTGCGATGGCACAGAAGGCTTTCACAAGCTGAGATTTGAAAAGTAAATTGGAGTTAACAGAAATTAACAAAATGTGGGAAGAGGTAGATTACCTTTAAGGCAAAGTAGAGAAATGTGTAGAACTGCTTTGTGGTGGGACAAAGCGGCTGGGGGACAGTATGGTTGGAGTGCAGACGGCCAGGGCACAAGTGGTAGGAGATACGATCAAGGGGAGAATTTTGATCTTTATCCTAAGAGCCTAAGGGAAGTCAGAGGAAGAATTTGTAAGCATTGTGACGACATATTCACATTTGGAATAGCAAACGTTCATTCTGGCTACATTACAGAGAACAGATTTGGAGGAGAACAAGAGTAAAAGCAGAGAGACCCGCTAAAAGACAAATGTGGTAATCCCAAACTAGACAATATGAAATTGGATGAGAGTGTTGTAGTAGAGATGAATGCCATACACACAAGTGGAAGCCCAGTGTGTGGTAATGAGTTGGATAAGCAGGAGCATCACGAGGAAGAAAGAGGCACCAAAGAAAATTCATAGGTTTCTGACTTACATGCTCAATCCACGGGGGTCCAGATGACCAGACCATGAGTGGTCGGGAGAGATGAGAGAGAAGCAAGATTAGATCATGGTGGGAGAACACTGTATGCCATCCTGAAAAAAGGTAGAAAGCCATAGTACAATTTAAGGAAGAGAATGACATGACATGACAGGATCTGTAATTTATAATGTTCACTCTGCCATATAAATAATAACTGGTTAGAGTTGGATAAGGCTTACAAAGAGCCACCATAGAAGGAAACTGAATTTGATGAAGGGTGAAAGAGGGAGTAGAGTGAAGGGTAACCTGCTAATAATTTCGGTTTGGGAGACTGGGCATATACTGGAGGATAAAACACTGAGATGGTCTAAATAGGAGAAAGAATGGGCTTTAAGAGGAAATGATGAGTTTAGTTTGAGATGTTCAATCCACAATCCATAGTAAGGCACATAGGGCCAAAGCGTGAGAATGAAGTCAGCCTTGAAAATATAGATTTATGAGTTAACAGCTTACACATGGCAACTGATGATCAAAGGAAGAGTTATAGAGTGAGGGGAAACATGGACTGAGGTCTAGTCCCCAAGGAACACGAACTTTGAAGTGATGATGAGAGGAAGAGCCTTAGAATGAAAGGTTGGAGAATTAGGAGGAAAACAGAGAGAGGAGAGTATGCTAAGAAGGAAGGAAAGATCAAAGCTGGCAATTGCTGCAGAGATTCCAAGTAAAATTAATAAGTATCCAGTGGATTTAGTTACCAGATCGTCACTGGTTATCTTATAAAAACAGTTTCAGTAGTGGGCTGGAGTGAAAATCCAGGCAGAAGTGGAGTGAGAAATAAATACAGACTTGTCTGCAAGTCTTTCAAACATTTTGGCTCTGAAAAAAGAAAGGAGCTGAAGACAATAGCTACAGAGGTAAGTAGAGTCATCATCAAAAAGCATCCTAATATTCCACACATATTGCAGGGCAGTTTGAATATGTTAAGCATGATTCTCATATGTGAGGAACTTGGGGTCTTCCAATGAGTAAAACAAAATGGCAACAAATCAAAATGCATTGAAATAGATATATGATTATGTAAATTTTTTACTTTATACATTAATTAAAATATATCAAAATACATTTTAAATGTGAGTTCTTGGGAGGAATAATATCTTCTTTACCCAGGGATATTAGGGAATTAGATTTCTCCGTTTAAAAACTATGAGTATAAAATATAAAAGCCCTTGAAGAAGAGAGGGCAACTCCTACAGCAGTCATGTAGGATCAACCTCGCCATGTGCTCTTAACAAATCTAAAGACTGTATCAAGTGACTGATGAGCCAACCAAGCAGAGAAAAACGAGCAGAACAAAGATTGGCAGTACTGCCGGGCACAGTGGCTCACTTCTGTAATCCCAGCACTTTGGGAGGTCGAGACGGGTGGATCACCTGAGGTCAGGAGTTTGAGACCCGCCTGGCTAACATGATGAAACCCTGTCTCTACTAAAAATAAATAAATAAATAAATAAATAAATAAATAAATAAAAATATAAAAATTAGCTGGGCATGGTGGCCGGTGCCTGTAGTTCCAACTACTTGGGAGGCTGAAGCAGGAGAATTGCTTGAACCTAGGAGGTGGAGGTTGAAGTGAGCCGAGTTCACACCATTGTACTCCAGCCTGGACAAGAGTGAAACTCTGTTTAAAAAAAAAAAAAAAGAAAAGAAAAAAGATTGGCAGTACCAATTAACGCATTTTCCAGAGGAAAGGGAGTCTTAGCTATTAGGTAACTACAGGATCACAGTAAGTCTTTATCAGTATAATCTGGGGAATTCTTGAATATCCCAGTGGTCTGACTGTACCCCCAGAGCAATTGCATCACAACCTATGGGTGTGAGATAGGGCTCCTGCTATTTCCAATGTGCAGTCCTAGTCTACGGCACTGTCTTCTCTAATGTAGTAATGGGTAATTGGAAGTTGTGGCCACTGCATTTCTCATACCCTGGTCGCAAGTGCAGGATCATTCATGACTCTGAGATAGAGGCATTAGCGGATTTAGTCTGATTTTGGATAATGAAACCATCTAACTCTCTAATTATAATTCCATCTGTATTAAATCACCTTTTGATTGTTATGCACCTTGACCACAGGGAAAGAGAGAATTTGTCATATTGACTTGAGTATTTATGGTCTGCATGGAAGATATATTTCTAATTACAAATATAGTAGGAAAAAAGTAATTAATGAGTATTTACATTTCCTCCCCCTTCTCAACCCATTAAAGTGATCTTTGCTTTCAGTAGTCCTATTTTTATGCCTTTTATGTTACTGAATCTGAAGAATGGGCAGATAAAAATAGTATTAGAGTATGAAAAGGGCGTAAAAGAGTAACTTTACAGTGGAAAAATCTGGCAAACACTACCTTAGTCAGGGGATCAGGGTCAATATCCACAGTAATAAGTCATATTGGTCACATGGGTTCTTGATGTGATGAAAATGGTACTTTGCCTCTGAAGTTTTTCCCACAAAAACTCATACTTCCATTCTAATCATGAGAAAGATACGAGACAAACCCCAATTGAGGGACAGCTTACCAAATACAGGAACCTATCCAAACTGTCAAAGTCATCAAAAGCACTGTTTCAAAAACACTGTTACAGTATTTTTGACAGTGTTGCCACAGTCTAGAGGAACCTAAGAAGACAGGATGGCTAAATGTAATGTAGTATCCTGCATGGGATGCTGAAACAGTAAAAAAAAAATTCAGTAAACACTGAAAAAATATGAATATAGTCTTGGGTTAACGGTAATATGTCAATATTATTAGCTCATTAGTTATGACACATGTACCATGCTAATGTAAGACGTTAACAATGGGGGAGACTGGGAATGGAGTATGTGAAGGCTCTTGGTACTCTCTTTGCAAGTTTTCTGAAATCTAAAACTATTGTAAAGTAGAAAGTTTATTTTACAATAGTATTGGAATTAACTAAAAATGGATTATAGACCAAGTGTAAAATGCAAAACTGTAACACTCCTAGAAGACAGCATAGGAGAAAATCTACATGACCGGGGGTATGGCAATGACTTTTTAGATACAACACCAAAGGCTCAACTGGGAGAAACCTAATTGACAAGCTGGACTTCTTTCCAGTAGAAAACTTCTGCTCTGTGAAAGACACTTCTCAAGTGAACAAGATAAGCCACAGAGGGGAAGAAAGTAATGGCAAAAGACATACCTGATAAAGGACTATTAACCAAAATATACAAAAAACTCTGAATTCAACAAGAAAAGGACCCAATGAAAAAAACAGAAAAAGACCCTAAATAGGCACCTTACCAAAGAAGATATACAGATGCCAAATAAGCATATGAAAAGATGCTTGACATCACATGTCATTAAGGAATTGCAAACTAAAACAAGAATGAGACACTATACATACTTACTACAATGACAAAATCCAAACACTAAAACACCAAATGCTGGTGAGGATGTGGAGCAACAGAAACTCTCATTTATTGCTGGTGGAAATGCAAAATAGTAAAGACCATTTGGAATACAGTTTGGCAATTTCTTTCAAAGCTAAATATACTCTTACCATACCATCCAGCAATCATGCTCCTTTATATTCACCCATATAGGTTGAAAACTTGTGTCCGCACAAAAGTCTGCACAAAGATGTTGACCGCAACTTGATTCATGCTGCCAGAATTTGGAAGCAACCAAGATGTCCTTCAGTAGGGGAATGAATACATAAACAGTGAGCTGTCTAGACAATGAAATATTATTCAACACTACAAAGAAATGAGCTAAAAAGCCATGAAAAAACATGGAGAAACCTTAGGTGCATATTACCAAGGGAAAGAAGCCAACATGAAAAAGCACCACACTGCATGCTTCCAGCTATATATTCCAAAAAAGGCAAAACTATGGAGGTAGTAAAAATATAAGTGGTTGCCAGGGGTCAAGGAGGAGAGAGGTATGAATAGGTGAAGCATAGAGGATTTTTCAGGCAGTACGACTTTTCTATATTATACGATAATAGTGGATACATGTTATAATGCATTTGTCCAAACCCATAGAATGTGTAACACCAAGAGTGAACCCTAACGTAAACTATGGATTTTGGGTGATGAGGAGGTGTCAACTTAGGTTTATCGACTGTAACAAATGTACCATTCTGGTGGGGGAGGTAAACAGTGGGGAAGACTGTGGGGGCAGGGAGTAGATATGAGAACTCTCTGAACTTTACGCTCAATTTTTTTGTGAACTTTAAACTGCTCTAAAAAATAAAGTCTGTTTAAAAAACAGTGTGAGAGAATCTGCTGGAAAGAGTAGACTATAGACTGAGACATAATAAAGATCTGACACTCTTAATGAAGTACTTCTTGTGTCTCCAAGGTCAGATCATCAGACTATACTAAGCCAATAAGGGCAAGGACTGCACAGTTTTGCTCACACCTCTATCCTCAGTGTCTGTCATAATTCCTAGAACATGGGAAACCCCCAATAAGTATTAGTTAATGAATGAATGAAATGCCACTTATTACATGGATTGTTTTCTAATTAACCCTAACCAGATGAAATTGTTCTATTACTACATATTTCTCAAGAATTTCTTCTGACTTTATTTTATTTCATGTTTTATTGTATACTTGCATGTCTAATATTGTCCTCCATACACCTACACACTGATGTATACACACACACACACACACACACACACACGCACCTGAAAGTTCTTTGAAGACAGATTGAGCCTCATTCATATTTTTCATTTGCCAACACTTAACTTAGGCTTTGCATATTATGAACATTTATGTGTGCTTGTTAAATTGATTTATTCTGCCATGACCTGTTAGAAAATTCTTATTTATTAGTAGTCACATAACAAATATGAATTGCTACATATTAAATTAATATGAGATAAATGCACTCAATTTAATCTAATGTCTACATACATTTGGCAAGAAACGCCATGTTGTATCTGTACATTTTATATTGTTGCTATGAGATTCTGAAAAAGTGTTTCATATGCTGTTGTAACATCAGGGCCATTGTTTAGCATTATGTGCTCAGAAGCCTATTTGATTTCCCTGTGGAAATTTTCCTAAACCGACAGCAGGCTATGTAGAAAAAGTACTGGGCCAGTGGGAATCTTGAGACTGGGTCCTGCTTAGGTCCCTGGGTTTAGCAAATTGTATGGCCATTGTTAATTCATTTCACTGTCATGGCCCGAGGCAGCTCTTCTTTAAAATACAAAATGGACTAGATAATCCCCAGGAACCTTCTAGCTCCAATATTCTTTATCACTTAAAGCTCTTAGATAATCAAATTAAATCCCTACTTTGCAGCCCCGTTTCTCGCTTCATGCATATTTCTGGCCACAAGATGGCGGGCTTTATGTTGTTTTCTTCATTCTCTAACAGCAGAAAGTTTTTAATGCCATCGCAGTTTTGAAAATTTAAAATTTCCAAGTCCTTAAAAAGTCTGATAAATGCAACATGGACTTTACATTCTGACTTTAAAAACTGTCTTAAGTGCTTTGGAGTCTCACAATAGAGAAGATTTCCTCTTTTGTGTAGAAAGACTGATTTACACTGTATTTCTATACAAATGCAAAAATCCCACGATGAGATGAAAGAGACCACAAGTATTTTCATTTGTTTTTCTTTCTCTTTACACAATCAAAGATAGTGCTTTTGGAAATCAGAACAGATGAAAACTACCATGGATGCTACTGAATAAAGTTCTCAAAACACACTGTCATTCTGGACTTTTTAGCCAATGTTCTTGACAATTTCCAGGTATCTCAAACTTTTCTGTGTGCTACTGATTTCTATGATTTGATTTGAAGCAGAACTAGCAAGTCAGAATGCATCTATTTTATATACCAAATTGGGAATTAGGAAGAAGGTGATTTGCATTTCAGAACTTCGAAGTAATTTTCCTTCATTGACATAATCTATCTGCTTTCAGGAGACTCATAATGTTGCCAACTTACCCTGGTCAGCAGCTCGTTCATTTCGGTCACGAGTGTATTCAGATCGCCCTCTGCCAGCTGAATAAGCCTCTCTGGGGCCTGCTGAGGTGAGAGCAGGTGCTGAAAAAGATTCCATCCCATAAACATTTTAGTAAATGGCCTTGCAGTGATCAGTGTTTAACAGAACACATTTTTGTATATGTATAAGGAACTTAGCCTTCTCACCTGCAAAGAAAAGAGGAGGGAACTATTTCAACTGTGCACTTACACATTGAGTGTCATGCCAAATAATCAGGCAAATAATAAAAATTGCAGGCCGGGCGCAGTGGCTCACTCCTGTAATCCCAGCACTTTGGGAGGCCGAGGCGGGCAGATCACGAGGTCAGGAGATCGAGACCAACCTGGCTAACACAGTGAAACCCCATCTCTATTAAAAATACAAAAAAAAAAAAAAAAAAAAATTACCCGAGCTTTGTGGCGGGCGCCTGTAGTCCCAGCTACTCAGGAGGCTGAGGCAGGAGAATGGCGTGAATACGGGAGGCGGAGCTTGTGGTGAGCCGAAATCTCCCCACTGCACTCCAGCCTGGGCGACAGAGCGAGACTCCGTCTCAAAAAAAATAAAAATAAAAATTGCAGTGACTATTGAGAAATTACTAAGTGCCAGGCTTTTTTGTTTTGTTTTGTTTTTTCATTTAATTCTCACAACAGCTCGATGGGGGGTGTTATTCCATTTCATGAAAGAGCAAACTGTCTTGAAAAGGATTAAAAATGTGCACGAGATCACACAGTCAGTAAGGGGTAGAGTTAAGATTAACTCCCTACCTGGCCCATTTAAGGCTCCCATTCCAATTAACAGAGACACAGATCACAGGTAAAAAAGAGAATGGCAGGCCTTGACGTAGGGACCTGGCTAGGCAGTAACTAACTGGCCTGCCCTCCGTGTTGCTAGGAACTGGCCTGACAGCAGGGCCATATTTTTTTCCTATGGAACATAAATAATCTCGCAGGACACTAACATTAGACCAGGTCACTTGGAGCCAGTGATGAATGAAATACAAAAAAAGAGACTACCCTGCAACGTCTAGCGCAGACAAAACCATAGCGGGTTTTGTGCAGACCACAAAACTACCCCAACCTCCCATTTCCTGGCTAATATGAATGATCACTGCCTCCTTATTAATCATGGCTTTATCCTCTCTCTGTTCTTCCTTCCCTCTAGATGGGATTCACAAAATACTCACAGAATTACTCCCACTTCCGAATAGCACACAGCTGAGTGCTAACCTTAAGTTATCTAGCACAACCTCAAATACTGGAAGTTATTCCTACACCTTCTTATTGAGACAGCCCACAATTCCACCATGGTGTTCAGTATCCCTTGTTGCAACAAGTTAATAAATCCTACTTTGTTCCATCACATGTATGTCCTTGATGGTCTTTGGCTGAAGCTTGGGGAGCACTGACATAGTTAAAAGAATTGAGCAAAGAGGTGAAATAACTTAAGTTTTTACAGTATCAAAAGGTGATCCTCAGTATACACATGTCAAGTGAATGATGGAAGAAGAACAAAATAAAGAATCAAGAAAGACTGGAATTTAAGGATAATCCAGGTCATCTGGATCAATCTTCAGCCAGAAGTGGATGGGTCACTGAAACCCTTGGCTTAGATGATGTTTACAGATTGGAGTCTCTTCTATAGGACCCTCTTTAATTCATCATCCATTGCTTAGCTATTAGTTTTAAAATGTTTTATGTTCAACTAAGATGTTTGCCTTTCTAGTTTATTTTTCTGTATTCCTTCCATATACAAGGAAAATAACTGATCAGCATTCTTTTTATTAAAACTCTTCACTTCCCTGAATACCGGGACCACAAGGTACACTCAGGTTCTTCTGCCTGGCTTTCAAGGTTGTCCATCATATCACCCTGCCTCACTGAAGTCTCCAGCTTTATCTTTCACTAGCAGGTCTGACTTTTAATATCTGCCAGACAGGCCTAATTCACACCACTGCCTCTGCTCATATGGCTGTGTTAAGCACAGCTGCCTTCTCCCTGTGTCCTCACACAGCAGAGGGATCTCCAAATACCATTACACTGGGTGCTAGGGCTTGCTGTGGTCAGAATGTTTGTGTCCTTCCAATATTCATGTGTTGACATCCTAGTCCCCAGTGTGATGATATTAGGAGGTGGAGCCTTTGGGAAGTGATTAAGTCATGAGAATGCAGTCTTCATGATTGGGATTAGGGCCCTTATTAAAGAGACCCCAGAGAGCCAGCCATCCTTTTCCTCAGTATCCAGATATTAAATGAATTAAATGTGGGGTCACAACAAGAAGTCACCCTCTATGAGGAACAGGCCTTCATTAGACATTGAACCTGCTGGTACCTTGATCTTGGGCTTCCCAGCCTCAGAACTGTGAGAAATATATTTCTATTGTTTATAAGCTAATCAGTTTATGGTATTTGTCATAGCAGCTCCAATGGACTATGACAGACCTTCAATATATAAAATTGGGGAGATGTAAATATTCAGCCCATGACAACTTCTTTCCTATTTCTTGGAGTTTCTGTAAAAGCTATGTATGGTAATCCATGTAGGACTTCAGTCAATTGTTAGCTTGTCAATAAATGTTAGTTATTCTTGTTATCATCATTATTGATTTCTTCTTCTGGAAAATAGGCATAATAATACTTACCTTGAAGGTTACCATCAGAATTAAAGAATATATTTCCTGAAAGAATATCTACCAACACCTAGTGAAGAAATCTTAGATGCCTTCCTCTAGAGCAACCAATACTTCTCTATTAAAATTGTGTCTCCGCTTCAAATTCCAACTGCAATTATACTCTCAGTAATGGTACCTTCCCTGGTTGCTCTGAATCTTACTGATATCTCCAATCACTGTACTCTAATGTACTTTGAATGTTTGTAAAACACATGGTCATTATGTATTTTTGCTAATTGCTTGATTATTGATTAATGATTATTTTTAAAGCACATAGAATCTACATTGCCTAAGGGTAGTGAAGACATTAAAAGAGTCACGAAATCCCCAGGGAACCAAGTGCAATGCTGAGGCATTCTATAATTTCTCAATAAATATCTGAGAATTGAGAGTAAGTTGACACCTTTCATCTTTTTTCATCAGACGAAACAACCCCAATTTCCTTAATATTTTCTTCGACCCCATTAACTGCCAAAAGCTTTAATCACAATTTAGAACAGTGTCTACCAAACTAGTGCTTGTTGAAGAACTTTTAAAGGTCTCCTAGTTCTAGTTCTCGAGTACAAGATTCTAATTATGTGTTTTCATTTTGACGATAACCTTAAATATTAACGTAAGCATTTCTGGATCCCAGGCTAGGCACCTGAGAGTTGAATATGGCCACTAGATCTCAGTGTCTACATTTGCTTGCATGTTTGATCCGATGGCAGACTGAGCACATAAGTCACATAAACTTGTCAAGTGATGCCCACGTGTCATTTCAGGACCCTTTGCAGGGGGCTCTCTCGTTCAAATGTGGTAAGGTAGGAGAACTGAATTACCACATCACCTCTGGTGGAAGAACTGTGTGGAAATACTCAATATCCTATTTTTGTTACAAGCAGCAATTTCCATTCAGCCAAAATCATGTTACTTTCTATTAATGTTTTTTAATTTGAATTTTATTGGTTTCATAAGGATTAATTTGTTTTAATTTTATAGAGCTATAAGTATAAAGGGTTCATACCTGATTTTATGTTTGCACATCTTTAAGTGACATAATAAAACTGATTTAGGCCAGATACTGGGGAGTACATGAGACTCTTTTCCCTTAATAGAAATCTGTATATTATAGTTCTTGAGTTTGAAAAACACTGGTTAAGAAAGTCTCTGAATTTCCCTAACAGCTATATCCCTTGATTTGGGGCTATGGGAAGAACATTTACCAATTATGGCCAATACCGCTTGTGAAGCTTCTGTCACCTTGTCCCTGGCCCTTGCTTGTGACTGCACCAACCTACCTTTAGCTCCTGAATCATATTTTCAAGACCATACAGCATTTTATATGGCGCAGGCAGCGGACCAGTGAGGTTGATGCTCATGACCATCTGCTCCAGGCGAGCCAAGTCCCCGAGAAGAAGGCCAGTGCACTCATCTCCACAAACTGTGAAAGAGAAGCGACAAAGAGTAGTTACTTCTGCTAAACATCCCAGGCAGATGTTCAAAGAATTCAGCTATGAACTATTTTATGGTCCAAGAATAATTCCATGGAAGATGAAGCTACTCATCTCAGAATATTAATGTTTTCGAATGGATGATGGTTGAAAAAAGATAAGAACAACAACAAAAGAACAGATATGCATGTCACCCAGAACCTGAAATAGAGGCGATAATATAAACTGAGGGACCAAAGAGGAGAAGCAAACAGATTTGGGAAGAAAAAGTGTATTGCACAAGCATTGAAGATTTCCTTTAAACCATCGAATATAACATTTAAAATACCCCCTAAATCCCTACACGAGCAATCTAAAGGAACCTTTCCACAGGGAATAAAACGTGCTCCAGAGTCTAAATGTGCGGTGTTACATTAGATTGCACTGGAGAAAATCATAGTAATTTGACATCCACATGCTTTATGTATTACACATTCAAAAAGTATATAAATTTTTGGCTTGGTATCTACTGAGTAGAATAATTTAAAAAAAAAAAAAGTCTAAAGAAGGCTGGGAGTGGTGGCTCACACCTGTTATCCCAGCACTTTGAGAGGCCGAGGTGGGTGGATCACCTGAGGTCAGGAGTTCAAGACCAGCCTGATCAACATGGTGAGACCCTGTCTCTACCAAACATACAAAAATTAGCCGGGTGTGGTGGTAGGTGCCTGTAGTCTCAGCTACCCGGAAGGCTGAGGCAGAAGAATGGCATGAACCTGGCATGATTAGATGCAGTCCCAAATCCCTATTTTGATGATTAACCTCTTTTGGTCTTATAGAGAAATAATTGCTAAAGGCCAGAAAAACTGTATCCTTTAAGTAGCCAAGAACGCTAATATTCTACCAGATATGGTTTGGATCTGTGTCCCCATCCAAATCTCAAGTTGAAATGTAATCCCCAATACTGGATATGGGGCCTAGTGGGAGGTATTGAATCACTGGAGTGGTTTTCATGGCTTAGCACCAGTCCCCTAGTGCTGTTCTCATGACAGAGTTCTCATGAGACCTGGTTATTTAAAAGTGTGTGCCACCTCCAGTCCCCACGTCCTCCTGCTCTGGCTGTGTGAAGATGCCTGCTCCAGCTTTGCCTTCTGCCATGAGTGAAAGTTCCCTGAAGCCACCCCAGCCATACTTCCTGTACAGCCTGAAGGAACCATGAGCCAATTAAACCTCTTTTCTTTACAAATTACCCAGTCTCAGGCATTTCTTTATAACGAGAATGGACTAATGCACTCACTATAACATTTTGGCCGTCAAAGAGGTACTATTCAAATTTGGTGGTAGGGGCCAGGATTGGTGGTAGAATTGGTAGAGAGACAAATGGATTATTGACTCTTCATTACGGAATAGATCTCATAAATAGTAGTATAATTTCCAAAATTAACATATGTTGATTCTTTTGGCAGATTTGAAAAACATGCATATTTTTAGTTTTGCATTGCAGAGTAATGAGGTGTTTCTTCATGCCAAGGAGCAGGAACTACCGCATTTATAATATACTCTCATGTGTACAGTTATAATTTCTTACGTTCTGCAGATAGAGGTATCAATGCTATATACATGTTAAAATAGGGGAAAATACATAGCATGGAAAATACTGAGAATTGGAGTAGCTCTGGATCATGCCCAAACTTGGCAAGAATTCAATTAGTTCTCTAAATAGCAGTCCCCTAAGCTGCTTAATGGAGAGAAAACCATTAACTGGTGCTTGTAAACAAAGAGAAGGAGGACGCAGGGTGATTTTTTGATAGGACAGCAGCTAGAGGTGAGTTACAATATCACTTCACAGGGATTAAACTGCCCTGGCAGGGCTTTTAATAAATCAGCTCCTTGCAGGTGACACCTGCAACTGCAGAATGTCACCTGCAGGGGCTTTGCAAGCTCCTGATGCTTCACAAGCTGAGTGAACACAGAGGCTTTGAAGGCAAGAGCAGAAGTCTGGAACTAGGGCTGTATCTCTTACTCTTCTCCTAGCCAGAATGAAACAGAATTTGCACTGCATGGAAACCAAGTAAAAGGAAAAGATTGTTTTGGTTTCGTAGCCCCGTTCAATGCAAGCTTCAACAGACCTGTCTACATTAAACAGTTACAGAAAACACAACACAGAACTCAATTAAGTGCCAAATTGACTGTGTCTAAACACCAAGATCCGCAGTCTGATTCTCAAGCTTTAGTGGGCCTCAACACCTGTAGGACTTTCGGAAGTCCCAGAGGGCTGGGTCACACCCCCGGTGTTTCTGAATCAGGAGGTGATTTGATCACCTGGTTTCTCTTAGTCTCTGATTGAGAATGTGATACTAATACTGCTGGTCTGTGAACCACACTTTGAGTAGCAATCAGACCAGCAGTTTTGGCACCACCTGGAAGCTTATTAGAAATGTATAATCGAGCTCTACCCTAGGTCTAGGAAATTAGAATCTGCACTTTAGAAAGGTCCCACGTTATCTCTGCGCATTAGAATGTGACAAACATTGGTGTGGATCAGTGGTTCTCACTTTGGCTGCCCATTGGAATCCCATAAGGATTTATAAAATACAGATGCCTGGGCTCTTTCTCTCCTCACCACCACAGAATGTGATTTGATGGGTCTGTGGTAAGGTCTAAGCTTCAGTATTTCTATTTTTATTTTTTTTTCTGAGACAGGGTCTTGCTCTGCCACCCATGCTGGAGTACAGTGGTGTGATCATGACTCACTGCAGCCTCAAAGTCCTGGGCTCAGGTGATCCTCCTGCCTCAGCCTCCCGAGTGACTGGGACTACAGGCGTATGCCACCACATCCAGCTATTTTTTTTTTTTTTTTTTACGTAGAGATGGGGTCTTGCTGTGTTGCCCTGGCTGGTGTCAGATTCCTGGCCTCAAGTGATCCTCCCACCTCAGCTTCCCAGCGTGCTGGGATTACAGGCGTGAGCACTGTATTTTTTAAATATTCCAGTATTTGAAAAACCATGTAGCCAAAGGGTAAAACCACTGAACCAGGTGATAAATTACAGGGATGCTCAGTCTTCAAGGGAGCAAGGATTTGGAAGAGGTCCTTTTGCTTCCTATCTTCTCTACCTAGAATTCTTCTCCCTTGGTCTTCTCTCACCTGGTTCCTGGGTATTCAGGTCAAGAGTTCAATTGTCACTTTCTCAGAGGGAAAGTCCCTGATGATTCTAAAATTACTGTTACCTGAAACTCCCCACCACCGCCTGCCCCATACCCTGCGCCATTCACTACTGCATTTCCTTTGCTTTCTTAACACTCATACCTGTTTGAGCTACCTTATTACTTTATTTATTTATATATTCTTTCTCCCTCATTAAAGAAGGGACCTTAAACACCTTGGTTATGGTGCCTAGGAAAGGGTGTTTTACACAGTTAACATTCAATAAATATTTGTGGGCTAATATTTTTGTGAAGGAAGGGCATCAAAACATTTTGGACAAAGAGAATGGCAGGGTTAATGTTTGAGCATGGCATGTGCCCAAGTACACGAAATGGTGAGATCAGGGAGGTAGAATGTTAGGAGAGAAGAGAGAGGGGAAGAAGGAAAAGGGATGAGGTTGGGGTTGGCTGAACAGAAAACTTCTGAATGTGAGAACAAGATAGAAAACCTCACAGATGTGTGAGGAACAGGATAATACATTAAAAACTATGGTTTAGAGAGAGAAAGAGAACTATCTTGTGATTGCAGAGGCAGAGATAGTCCGATCAATAAGAATGACTATTCAGATGTCTGCCTGAAGGAATTCAGTTTTGACTCAGGAAAGGGATGTTGTAATGGAGAGATGGAGGGGAAGAAAATCAGCACAAAACTTTAGGAGGAAAGAAACAACACCATGACTGACAGATCAAGCGATGCTCATTTCTGGGGAGAATTAAAAATGGTTACTATTGGCTGGGTGTGGTGGCTTAGGCCTGTAATCCAAGCAGGATTTGGGAGGCTTGACACAGGCAGAGAGATCACTTGAGTTCAGAAGTTTGAGACTAGCCAGGCCAACATGGTGAAACCCCATCTCTACTAAAAACACAAAAATTAGCCAGGCATGGTGGCATGTGCCTGTAGTCCCAGCTACTCGGGAGGCTGAGGGAGGAGTATCACTTGAATCTGGCTGCAGTGAGCCTAGATCATGCCACTGCACTCCAGCCTGGGTGATAGAGTGAGACTCCATCTCAAAAAAAAGAAAAAAAAAAAAAAAAAGGTTATTGTTAATACTTCTTTGCTGCACCTCCCATTAAGAGGTGAAGTCTACTTCCCTTCCCCTTGAATCTGGGTTGGCTTTGCAGCATACTCTGACTGACAGAAAGTGGCAGAGGAGAATACTGAATTTTGCAGTTTCTGCTTTCACACTCTTGGACCCCTGCTGCCTTCAGAACAATCCCAGGTTAGCCTCCTTGAGGAAGGGAGGCAACGTGAGAGAGGAAAAGGCAGTTGAGGCCCCAACTTGGGCTTGACGCCATCTGGGAGCCCCTAGGCATGACAGTGGAAGATCTGTCCAACTGAGCTCAGCCCAAATTGCCAACCTTCAGAATCATGAGAGTGTATGTCCTTGTTGTTTTAAGCTACTAAACTTTTGGAATGTATAACTGATAAAATCAATAATGGATACACTTATTCAAGGTTTGCACATGTGATTCAGATCAGAGACTTTCAACTGCAATTCATAGGCTAAAAACAGCATTAGTAACAATTACAATTTTATTAGGAATTATGAAAAATAGGAAGGTTCTTTTCCCACTGAGTCCAAGTTCATCATTGTTTTAAAAGTTCCATTTCACCTCTAGTGAAGATGTATTTTGGGCAGATGTTCCCAGGACGTAAGCAAGCAATTTGCTCTTTTTTAACCTACAAGATCTTGAAAGATACTCGATAATGATAATAAGATGTTTCACCATGCTTTTTAGGGCAGCGTGTGCCTTTGATAGCAAACACTAAATTATTCTTTAATTTATTTAATAATATATAACCTATTTCCGAGAAGGAATTGGATCAGTTTGTTGATAATAGCATGGTTAGATACTCCTTACTAGATGGTTCCAGAAATTGCCAGGGAAAGTACCTATAGTTTTCTCAATTTTTACCTCATACAAGAATAAACCAGGGACTGGACTGCAGAACTAGAGCTGATGTACTATAATATGCTATGGAGTAAATTGGTGTACTAGAATGCCAAGAGGCATGATGAATACTGATTTTTCTCTCATTTATTCTATCCTCTGCCCATCTGTTTTGGTTCCTCATCTTCAGTTGTTGAAATGAAAATGTATTTAATTGCTCTTTCAAGGGCTCATACATTCCGTTTTATGTTTCTGTGTCCAAAGGTCTATTATTATCCCATGTCTTATGGCCTCTGTATTTGCTTTTTGGGGGACAAAGTACAAGCACATTTCCATAAGTGAAAGGTAAGTTTTACAGTATGCTCCAAGTAATGTACTAACATCTGTCTGAATGGGTCAGAGAGACTTATGAATATGACAGCCATGGGGATTTTTTCAAAGCTTCTGTACAAGTCTAGCTTGTGAAGTTATAAGGTAAACACATGGGGAAAAGTGTCCTTTACCTAATGGTTTGCTATTTTATTCCGACACAAAATATTTTGCTTACACCAGAAGCTATTTTTATTTGGCCTCAAAAAGTCCAAAGTGTCTGGCAACAAACATTGGAAATGGAATGCAAATTAAAACCAAATTTAATTCACTATAATAGGGAAGATCTGAAGAGTATGTAGAGACATGGACTATTCACATTGTGTAAACAACTGTTCTTTGACAAAGTGCAGTAACAGCTCAGTGTAAATTAACACCTATCTCACAGTCGGGACCTCAAAGAACCTTTCCAAACCATTCTCCAAATTCAGCAATACTAATAAGGCTACAAAGTGAAATCCTGTCTAAAATGCACAGGAGCAAAAGCAAATATTTCAAGACCATGATTATATTTTACATGACTAAATGTTTCCGAGGCTTTGCCTATAAAAGTGTCAGGATAAATTTGTGTCTAATATTAACAAACGCAGTACTAAATTCAGATTGTTATAGCTGGGCACATGTCAGGGGCAAATCATGCAGCCAGTATTACAGATCTTTCTGTTAGCAATTAGTACAAAATACTGCATTTCTACCAGGATTCCCCATGCATAATAACTACTGGCTTACTGTCACAAAAGAAATCACACACTGCATCCAAACCAAAGAAGCTGAAGCTAAAATGAGGACACTGAGTATTTTTGAAACGGCCAAAGCTATTAACCAATTTTAGGTAGAGATACATAAATTCTCTGCTCTAATCAAACAGGAATAAAATGAATAAAGACATGTTTTTAACAAAAGATAAAATTATGTGTTAATGTGTGTATTTTAAATGAACTCTTCTAGAAGAATGCCATTGATGGCTCCCTGGATCTGAATTTTATGTTTCTCACTTCCCCTTATCAACTTCAAAAGGAAACTTTTACATTAGCATATATTTATGGCTTATTAAAATGTACTTAGTTATTCTATTTTAAAATAAATATCTTCTAAAATAAATATTTGATTCCAGAGTCATTAAGAAGGCCTTTTAACCTGTCATTTCTTTGAACAGAGAGGAAAGCTGTAGACTTCAGTTGAGACTGATGAATTTGCTGATGTACCAAGTAATGATATTTATGCTTTTTTATATATGTTTTATGAATATGTGTTTTATATGTACATGTTATATATATATATATATGTTTTTGTATATTAAATAATGATGTGTGTTTTATATATATTAAATCAAATTATATATATAATACATAGGAAAACAAGTTCAATGTGGTTCAAAGATGGTGTAACTGTTCAAAACACTAATGGAAACTTTGAAAGTACTATAAATAATAATGGGATAATATTTTTTATCTGCACAACAGTCACTATATGACAGGCAATGTATTATATTTTGCCATCATTATCTCACTTAATATTTACAGCAATTCTGTGAGGTAAGTACTATTCGTATCCTCATTTTACAGATGAGAAAAATAGTCACAACCAGGGTGCTTATGAATCTATAAATAATGCATGTGAAGGGCTTAAAGACAGGAGGAATGTAAGGTGGCTATAAAAGTGGTTTTCAGTGACTTGAAGAGCCGAGAATTAGAGGTAATAACTGGAAATGGAAAGTCAGCCTAAAATAAAGAAAATATTTCATCAGAAACTGATGAGTTGCACAAAACATCAGGTCTTTGGGGAAAAAAATGGTTACATAATAACAATGATGATAATAATGCCTAGAATTTATTGAGCACCTATTATGCTTAGATACTTAACATACACGTATGTAGTATTTTACATCCATTTTACAGATGATGAAAATGAGGTTTAGGAAATTAAATAATGTCACACAAATTGCAAGCTAGGATTCAAACCTTCTGTAGCCAGTTCATAATGCCATGCTTCCTTGCATTAGGATACTGTCTGTTTTGTGGATGTCACAGAAAAAGAGAAGGCTAGACTAGTTTACTTATTTCTTCCAACTTTAAGATTATGTGATTTTAGTTTGTCTTTTTTTTTTTTTTTTTTTGAGACGGAGTCTCGCTCTGTCGCCCAGGCTGGAGTGCAGTGGCCGGATCTCAGCTCACTGCAAGCTCCGCCTCCCGGGTTTACGCCATTCTCCTGCCTCAGCCTCCCGAGTAGCTGGGACTACAGGCGCCCGCCACCAAGCCCGGCTAGTTTTTTGTATTTTTTAGTAGAGACGGCGTTTCACTGTGTTAGCCAGGATGGTCTCGATCTCCCGACCTCATGATCCGCCCGTCTTGGCCTCCCAAAGTGCTGGGATTACAGGCTTGAGCCACCGCGCCCGGCCTAGTTTGTCTTTTAAGGTCAGTAAAACCTCCTGGGCCTTGCCAGAGTGGAAATTGCAATCAAAATAGAGTTTAGTTTACTCTTAAAATAAAACTTGCTGAAAACAAAGGCAACAGTCATCAGCTGTCTCTATATGACAATTCAAATGCGCAACTCCTTAATCAGCTAACAGAACAGCTTCCTCAATTATATACAAACCACTGAGACGGATCTCTAACAACTAGGAAAATCACCTAGAGTCACAGTGATAGTTGCCATTCCACACACTGTTAGACTGGACCAATGCTAAGGTTGACAACAAGAAACTCAAATATCTTTTACTAACAAAACAAATGAGTAGAAGGTGCAGACAAGGTGAAGAGGAAATGTTTTATAGATTGCCTAACACCTGGATGTGAACAACATGTCACAGCTTAGACTTATAGAAAACTATATCATACATACTGTCCTTCCAAATAAGAGCTTACTTGAGCAGTGAGGAGGAACAGAGAGAGGATGACATTTAGGAGGTACAACAAGCAAAGTGTTAGATCAATAATCAGCATCTGGAGATCAACTGATGTTTATCATCATCTTTTAGAATAGAAAGTCCTGTTTTCATTACAGTGATAACCACATTTTATTTTGTTTCTGCTCCCATGTATAGGGAGCCATAATTGCCATTATTAATCATTTTTTATTATAAATGTACGATAGTGTTCTAGTGATAATATATAATGGTCTCTGCATTATTGTGATCAGATCTTTGGTGGCAACTGGCTATTAAAAACAACAGTGTTGATTACATCTCTGTAGATCAAAGTAGGACAAAACTTCAGACTTCAGGTTTCACCAAGTGGTTGGAAGTTGCCTATTTTACAGAGTAAAGGTAAATTATCACATTTAGCTAGGTTAATCTCAGGCTGCAAGTAGAAAACATATTTTGTGATCACTTTTACAAATTGGCAAGCAAAGTGTATGTTTTATTTTAAATAAATGTATGTTAGAATTTAAGTAAATTGTTACTGTAAATAATAAAAGCTGATATATCCCAAATACCTCACTATGCAGTGATTAAAAATAGGCAACATCAATTTGATATTTATAAAATGTTATTTCAGGCAATTTTTATGAAGTAATATCTTGCCAACAGATACTAATTTTAATTTCTGTTCTCTAGGAGAGTAATATATTTTACTATGCCACTCATAATCTATTTTAAACATCACATGAGTTATTCTGTGTTAATTATATGAGTTTACAGAAAATAGGATATGAACAAATCCAAGTTTTGTGTTTCAAAATACTAAACTTTACTGCTAAGCAAATAATGGCTTCTTCATTCATTTTTAAGTTTCTTGAAGGCAGGTTAGTTGTTCTTATTTTATAAAATGACATGTGAACTATGAATGAGAGTTGAAAGAGGAGGATGGATTTGTATTAACTTATTAAGAAGAAATCTTAATTTGGGAAATTAATAAAATAATCTGTTCAGAACTCACCAACATACATAACATTGTAAAGCTGTCCCAAATAATTCCTTTGGAAAAAAAGAGGCTGTGAAGTTAATCTGGGCACCCAGCTAGTGTCTCTTCTTCTGCATAGAAGACAGTCTCTACTTGACAATCTCTGATGAAAAAGCATCTATCATAAATGCCATAATGTTTTAAATCTTAGAGGAGTCTCAAAGGTTAGCAGAAAATAAATGTCAGTATCGAGTTATATGTACTTAAAATTTCTCATTTTGTAATTTTACCTCATTTTATATTTATTTTTAATCGAGGTAGAATGGTCTCTAAACACGGAAGCAGTACATGAATAAAGGGCTGAATTCATTACTGTTGAATATATTGGCTAAACCACGTTTGCTTTCTCTGTTTATCAGTAGCCAGCACAGAGGTTACGAAAATAAGATTTGTAAGACTGACCCATGCTCAAATCACAGATCTACTGAAAAGTCACTGAGAAAATGACTTAACCTACCTAAATTCAGTGTTCTTATCACACAGTGGGGATGATAAGGAACGGGAATGTTACCAGAATGAAAAGAACCACATGTGAAATGCTTAATATAGTGCCTGGAAAATGGCAAGTTCTCAGTCAAGGTGAGCCTTTAAATAAAGTTACTATTATGATGAACCCTGTGTGGTAAAAGGGACTTTAGAGAATGTCTGGAATTTGAAGGTGAATACATTGCTTAGTTATGCCCAGGAACTGACTCTGCTTGGTGGGGCTGAATTTAGGTCACTAACTTTGAGAGACTGTGATGTCTAAATAGTTCCTAATGTGGACACAGATTATTTTTATAAATTCTTCATGATAGTAGTTAAAATCCACATATAAAAGGCCTGTGTGCTGCAAAAAATTCCATTTTGGATCCAGCAAAATCCAGGCCTGGTCACTGGCAACTGTCCCTGGAAGCTCTAAGTAATCTAGGGACCAAGGTGTACAAGGGAAGTAATTTCACAGTTCCTGCATTGGCTTTGTTTTGCCTGATCTCTTCAGCAGAATTTTATATCCTTTGTGAAATAAGAGCCTAATCTAAATTTATAGCGAGTGTATAGATTCCTTTCACCAATATGCAAATTACCTGAGATCATGCAATGGTCAGGCTTAGGTCATTTATCATGCATTTCTCTCTTTCTTTTTTTCTTTTTTTGAAATACACAAATCTATGGTGTGGATCAGTCTAAATTATATTTCCCAGAGAAGTAACTAAAGGGAGCAAAATTAACTCTTGTACAATACATGCTACTAAACTGTTTACTTATTCTAAGTAATAGGAGAAAGTTTATTTTCTGTAGTCAGTACCATATTAACAACAAGCACTGCAGACATTTCTCTTACTACATCTAAATTCTCTTGCTTGAGCCAACCTACCTCCCTTACTCTCACCCCCAGGCCTTATACAAGTCCACCATGACCACAGGTGCTAAAACAGGCCCTGCAGATCAAACACACCAGGTGAACCCATTTTTTGGTCTCTCACACTAATTTAACTTAAGGATACAGAAATATATTAAAAGGAGAATTGAGAATAAGTCAGAATTACATCCTCACTTGTGTCTCCTTTTATCTCATTTCAAAACTAGGAGTAGAAGTAGAAACTGAATCCTGGGAAAGGCCAAGATCATAGAATCATGGCACATTTTTCCATAATTGGAGAAATTTTAGAAGAAAAGAAAACATGAAAAGTCTAAAGACACTCTGTGTAACAATTCTTAGAGTTAGCTTCATGAAAGGTGAAGAGAAAACATTCCTAGAAGTAAGTGGAAATCACTAATGCTTAAGAGCAGTATTTGGAAAATCTATACAGCATAATTATAAGATAATTAATTGTGCTTTAGAAAAGGGGTCTAGATATCAAAAACAATCCTATAATTTAATATTTTTTTTTCTGGAAGAAAAATTGTTATTATTTAACCCTCCAAAAGAATATAAACACTTTCATTCTAGCAACTGAATTAAATATCATGTATAACCCCTGCAAATACATTTCCTCGTGGGGCAAGAATAAAGCAAATAGGCATTATAAAACTGGTTTAGGCCGGACACGGTGGCTCACGCCTGTAATCCCAGCACTTTGCGAGGCCGAGGCGAGCGGATCACGAGGTCAGGAAATCGAGACCATTCTGGCTAACATGGTGAAACCCCGTCTTCACTAAAAAATACAAAAAAAACCAGCCGGGCGAGGTGGCGGGCGCCTGTAGTCCCAGCTACTTGGGAGGCTGAGGCAGGAGAACGGCGTGAACCCGGGAGGCGGAGCTTGCAGTGAGCCGAGATCGCAACACCGCACTCCAGCCTGGGCGACAGAGCGAGACTCCGAAAACGAAATAAAATGAAATAAAATAAAATAAAATAAAATACTGGTTTAGCTTTGTAGCTGGAGGATTGGCCCTTTTGTTAATACAACACGGGACAAGTGGAAATTAGAAACCTGCATATGCGACAAGGAAAAGATGAGTTAAGATGTCTAATGATAAATGTATTCAAAATGTTCAAAAAGTATTGATCATCAACAATAACAATGAAAACTTAAAGCCATTGTTGTTGATGGGCAGAATGCCAGTTCTCTTTAAAAGAAATGTTCCCAAAAGAATCCCATTATATTATCTTCCTCAGATTTTAATGTGCTATTGTTTAATTTTTGTGCTTAATATTAATGATCTTTTCATTTTAAGTTTGCTTATGGATAATTAATAAAAGTGATGATTAATAATTCAAGGACTGTTTCATGTTTACATTAAGAATATCTATATATTATCTAGTTAATTATGTGCATGTTAATAATTTATTTAACTTGAAAGCAATATTATAAAAACTTTGGTAGTCTACTTCTTTAATTATCATTAAAATATATCATTATACTTGGGAAGAATGAGTGTGGATATACTAACAACTAAATATGACAATATAAATGTATTTGACAGTACATTTAATCTCTCCCCTCTCACCTACCTTCGCATTTATTTTCAGTGTAATACCTTTTCATTAAAGATGGTTAAAATACAAAGAAAAAATGATTTTAAAATCTATTTTCCCAAATAACACCCAGTCTTAACTTTTTGGTGTATTTTTTAATACAGCCTTAGCTTCTGAGGTTAATGCTTATAGAACTAGAACATAAACAAAAATTCTTCTATTTAAGATACTATTACAATTTAGACACAAACAACATGCTAAAACAAGAAATGTTGACATGCACAAACATCAGTAAAATAGGTAAATGTTGAAAGAAAAAGTGCTAAAATAAATTCCTTAAGAAAAGAATACTATAGAACAGCACTCCTTCCTTAAATTTATAAATAACCTATTTTTGATTTGAATGTATGCAAGATCTAAGAATTATATTTAGCTACTGATTTCAATGTACTTTCAATATGGCACTACTAAATCCAGAATCGGTAAGAAAAAAGAGAGACAGCAAGAGAGCAAACTACTCTCCACTTATTGTACATGAGTAAAAATACTTGACTTCATTGTTACTGCTTATGGGTTTTGTAGTTCAAGAGAAAATTATGAAGCAGTATCCCCAAGGATTTTCATAAAAGCTGGGAAAAGAAACATCAGTTGTCATTCAAGGCTTAAAGTATCTGTCCAGTCGATTACAAATTCAGGAGGATTCTAAAATTTTTAATATACTCAGATCTTTAATCTGTCACAAAGGCAATGCCAACTTGAGGCGAAACTGGAAACCCTGAGATGGACAAATCAAATAAAATGCCTCCAGGAGCTTCACTGTAGGTCTTTCAATGAACTGAGTAAAGCACACTGAGGATTTTCTCAGCTGTTTTTGGCTCAGCAGGATGGACACGAAATCAGCAGGAGAACAGCAGAAGGTGGATAGATAGTGTCAGAAAGAATGAAGAGTAGAACTAGCTATTGCAGAAAAAAAAGGCAGGTGGAGGGAGTCAGTCTTTCTCATTGGAAATGAGACAGAAATGGAATCGAGGCCTCCAAAACTAACAGCGAAGTTAGTATACGTACAAACACACTCCCAGCCCTCGCGTGCATGCCAGTGCTTGCAGCCGTCACACTTCCTTCCCGTGGCTCCGGGTCGGCACGTGCAGATTCCTGTGACAGGGTCACAGGGCACAGGCAGTGAGCCATAGGGATCACACTCACATTCTTGGCAGGAGCCTCCAGGGCTGCTTGGACTGCCAGTATAGCCAGGGGCACACCTGAATTGAAACAGTGACAAAGCAAAAGAGGTTAATAGCAAGTCATGTCTCCACATTGTTGTGTGCGTGGTCTTCTGTTTTGATGAAACAAAACTGATAGCAAGAGTCCATAAGTCAGTTAACTTTTCCTGTAAAGGGCCAGATAGTAAATAGTAGACTTTGCAGGACATAGGGAAAATTAAGATTATGCCGTGAAAAAGAAATAAAATTCTGAAGCATTCTGCTGTTGTTGTTGACAGAATTGAAAACGTAATAATGATAATAATAACAAGTCAAATTACTTTGTAATATCAGGCTACTAATGAGAAGAATTGGATTCTTCCTGAGGTTTGAAATTATCCTTCATTTGGGTTATAATTTAGTGCCTGCTGTCATCAAATTGATTGTAAATGCTGACCTGTAACAACAGTTCTTAACTGAGTGCCACACAGAATCAGAAATAGGCCAGATTTGGCCTGTGGACCACAGTTTGTCTGTCACTGCTCTAGATCATAAACTTTTTTGTTAAGTTCTCTTCTACAATTAGAGATGAATACAATTCTATATTGACTTCTGGGCTTTCCTATACTCATGAATTTCAGAGCTCAAAATAACCAAATAATACAATGCATTAATTTTACTAATGAGGCAAAAGAGGCAAGTTAAGTGGCAATAGGCTACTCAGATTTTCTGTTTAATTTTATTCATCTTTTATTTTTACCACATCTTCCTCAAGATGGATTTTTCATGTGTATCTGTGGAAGTGGGTTAATGATATGCAAACAAAATATATAACACTGATTTGGAAAATTAGAAAGAGAATCTAACTGGATGAACCCTAAATGCAGTCCATTAATTGACTCTTCCACCTACCTATGCATCCATTCACCTAAGTGTATTTCACTCGGGGTTATGACACTGGAAGTTTGGTAACTTTACACAATGCTAGCAGGGCCATATATTGCGGTTTGCCCAGGACAATTTCATACTACCTGTTGTTTTGGCTTAATTGCTAAAAACACTTCCTGTTTTTAATATAGTGTCTCATTGGACAACAAGTTATATATATGGTCAGTGTAAATATAACCAACAGTTAGAATTTTTGTTGAACAGGCAAGTATGTGAGCAAGTTGAGAGACAGTAAGGGACTGGAGCCAACAGCTATAAATACTGGCAAGATAATCATAGACCATCTTTAGCTGCCTGAGACTGTGAAATCTGCATGGCTGACTGTGAAAGTTAATTCATCCTGTGCTGGTTAGAAAAGGCAAAACACGAAGAAAACGATTTGTGACATTAGACTTTTATACATTTATGTTTTTGATTATTTTCTTTTCAATGAAAGATTACAAATACTGAAAATAGCATTTAAGTAAGTCCACTTGAATGACTTCTTAACATTTACAGGTAAAATAATTGTATTCCAAGCAGATTCAGATTGATTAAATGTTCAAAGAGTTTATTACAAGAGTATTGAAAATAAAGTATGGGGAGAGGTTTCTATATTACAGGGATACTCAAGAAATTTAAGCAGTTTTAGACCTAACCTGATCAGTCTGGGCAGGTCAAAAGATGATTTAAATGATTTAAGAAGCTCTCAGCACTGGAACAAATTTATTTGGAAGGTTACAATAAAAATTTAACCAAGAACTTTGGTTTAATATAGCTGAATAAAGCAATTTTTCAGAGACATATAACCTGATCATTTATATGTTACAGATGATGAATGCAAAGCTATAACAACATTTGAGGACAGGAAAAACAATTTAAGTCACTCACATTTGATACTGTATGGCCCTGCTCATCTATATGCTATACAAACCGACAGCTTTTATTGATTAAATACTCCTGGATATTAAAAAATAAATTTTCTGGAATCATTCTGCTTTAACACTATAATTGTTATTTTAGTGTACCCTTCTAGCCTTTTCTATACACTTGCTTTTGTAGAACATGTAACTACAGTGTATAAATGTAGCTACACTATAAATTTTTTTTCATGAATTACTGTATATAATCCTTTTGGTGCCCAGCAATGCTTTTAGTCACTATCCTACTGGTGACTATCCTACTGCAAGAAATAAGTATTAGTCTAACCATAAATACCAAAGCTCACTGATGGATATTAACAAGTATGTACTTGTATCACCTATATCTATATCCAAATGATGTACATATCTTCAGAACAAATGGAAATATTTTTAGATTTGGTGTTGCTGTGAGTTATTTCATTGCTGCTAATTTCTATTGGCATGGAAATTATGAATCCACTGTTTTATATATATGCAAATATTGGATATTGTGTTTAGAGTTACCACATATGGATTTATTTAGAAATATATTTTACAAATGTATAAAAATTGCATTGGGATTTATAAAAGTTAAGCCTAATTATTTAGTTACTTATTGCCATGATGAATACAGCTGTTGCTTGCTATATAAAACAAGACTCTTAAGTGGGTGCTGATAATTAGTATTAGTTTATATTTACAAAGAAACTTATTTAAGTGTTCTTTGGAGAATCTAGCAAAGGAATGGGTGAAGCAGGACATGGAAAAGAAAAACTCTAAGGGTGTGATTTCAGGTGATGTCCCAGTCTTAGCCTGATTCCATGGAATGCTCTGGAGCATAAAATAAGATCTCAAAACTTGTTCCACTTAGGGGCCAAAGAGCTGGACTTTTGTACTCTCATGCTGGTTAGCCATGGGCCACTGCAGGAAGGTGGGGTAAGCACTCAGGCCTTTCTTCCTCTTCTGTTGGAGAGAAGGCTTCAGTGTAGGTGCCTAGGCAGGGCATCAACAGTGTCCTTTACACACTTATTGTCATAATATTAGCGTAAATAGGTGGCCTATCGATGATTCCTGAGATAATAGATGAGGAAAATGGAATGTAGCTAAACTGTTGGAACTAAGCAGAGTCTATGGATGTTTATAAAACTTTTATACTGCTAGCAATTATGCTAGAATTATCATGTGTGTATAATGTTAGTAGTTAACATTAGTAACTCTCTGTTATATTAGAGATAATACCTAAAATGTACTAAAAATGGTGGTGACAAATTTGAATATCCAGGATACTGATCTTACAGAAAATAGGTATCTGGAAGATATTAATTGCAACCTTTCTAGACAGTGAGTTTGTCTAGACAGTAAACTATATTCCCTAATTTACCATTTGGATTACATTCAGAATTCAATTTAACAGCTGTATACATGCATCATGAGATTTCATAAGCAATATGGTAAGAGAAAACATTTAAATCATATTGTTTGCCTATTGAAAAGAAAAATTGAATAACAAATACTTTATTATCTGGGTACTAATTAAAAATTCTTGATATTATTTATATTTTGAGTTACGTATACACTTGCTGGTGTAGTGCTACAGTGTTCAGAACAATGATGTGAATGCAGTTACTTCCAGACAATATTTTCCAGTGCATTAAAATAAGAAAAGGGTAGCCAGTTTTTTATTAGTAGTAACTACTGCTAAGCTTTTGAAAATTGATTTGTTCTTACAAAATTATATATTTATATATAAAATTATGTATATATACTAAAGCATAAATTAGATAATTGTGAAATAGTTTGGAATCTTTGAGAAAGTCTAAACATATGGTGGAAATAAACAACTTTCTTTGGACAAATTCTAAGATACACAAGTAGTTTTGAAAGCATTATAATTTAAACTACTACGCAAATATTGAAGTTCTTCAAATAATGAATGTTTTCCTATTGTGATTTTTTACCATATAATCCCTACATATCATTACTGTGTACATTTCATGGCTGTTGGTACCTTTCACAGTACTGGCCTTCGTATCCCCGTGGACAAGCCGTGCAGCGGTAGTCATCAAGGCCTTCTGTGACACAAGAGGGGCTGAAACTGAATCAGAAAGAAAAGGATTGCAAAAAAAGTTTAATCCATTTATTTTATAAAATAGTATTCCTATCCATTATCAAGGTTTTTGGGACCTACTTTTAAGTGGTGATAAATGCCATCCTTATAATTAGCTGACGTTCTTATTTAATGGCAGGACATCACAATGAAAAACCATTAATAAGAGTAAACAAATACATACTGTTTGGTTTAAATGATGGATTAAAAATGCATCACACAAGGCATGTTAATATTCTGGAATTTAACAATGATGTGACAGCCACGAATATACTAAATGTCCAGCAAAATTGTCCTATTGTTCACTAATCAAAAGAAAAATCTGACTAGAATTTATGCACATTGTCCGATAGTAGAATAGCTATTACTTATTATCTTTTAGGTTAAAAAAAGAGCATAAAATCTATATAATTTTTTTTTTTCTTGAAAACTCAGCCCAAATGGCCACTGGTGCTTCAAGACATGAAGTGTGAATAAATGTTTCACTTGGAATAAAAGAATATCTTTTCTAATTTACACCCAGATTTCAAACTACATTTTACTTTGAACACAAAGTAATGTGATTTAGTGTGAGGAAAAAAGGGAAAGCTTTTTCTATGAAAATGACTCTTTTATGATATTTTCTAATAATTAGGTCTTATATAACTTCCCCAATGTTTTTACTACAATGCTGGTAGACCACAGCCAGTCTGTCTTGCTCCAGGATTTCTGATGATCTTATTCCATTAAAAAAAAAAAAGAAAAAAGAAAGACTCCACAAGACTTGAAAACTAAACTATATTAGCATGTAGTTTTGGGTTGTTACAAACTTCTCTCAGCTGCATTCCCATTAGATAAAACTGAGTGATGCATTGGAAATTTGGAAATTAAAAACATGTATCTGTGGCAGAACAATAATGCTGCACACACCATTTTTCTTTTCGCTGCTTCACTAAATCAGTTGATGCTGAACACACAATAACAGGCCAGGCCCACAGCTCCTTTTGGTCAGGTGCCATTAGGACCTAATGTTAACTGTCTTCTAATGCATTACATCAATAGTACATCAATGAGTAATAGGCTCTAACTTTTGCAAAATTTGTGAACAAATTGATCTACTACTCACAAACTCATTATCCAACAAATTTATTTTTGCCTTCACAAAAAATAAACTTATAACTGACACCCTCTGCCAAGTTTTTAGCTCATTCATTTAAAGCCTGATACTGAGTGCATCCGTGCATGCGCACTCACGCACACGTGCACACACACACACACAGTCTTATACAGATTTTAGACATTTCCAGTGAAACTCTAAAGAGCCAATATGATTAAATTACATTTCTTTATAGTAAAATAATGAAATGTCAATAAATAATTAATAAAGTGTTTACTATATAGGAATGTAGTAATTCTTGAATAGTTGATTTTTTTTTCAAATTATGATATTATGATGGATTGCACTGTTTCCTTATATCTCATAAAAGGTCTTCTGGAGGGAGTAGGGATTCCATCTCACTTGAAGCTTGAGTTTATTCTTTCTGTTCACAACTCCCTAATCTGCTCTCAATTCTCATTTCGTCTGCAGGGCTACTCAGAAATCCTTGGGCTTTTCTCATGGTGACCATCTTTTACATTTCCCTATGGCTGCTAATTCCAAACTCCCCTCAACTGAATTTTAAACATTTACAGAGTCTGCTCTCTGTGTCATCTCCTATGGACACTGCAGAGATAAATGAGTTTCTGGAAACCATTTCCTTCTGGTTTTTATCCCAGTTCACTGATTGTTCCTTTTCAGTTTCCTTTGTTGGATCTGTGGCATGTCCTTGATCTCTTAACGTGCTTCACAATTCAGTTTTCTGATTTCTGCTCCCTTCTCCTCTCTCCTCTAAATGATCTCACTTAGTCCTAAGGGCTCTAAATATTGTGCCTACTTTCACAGATTTATAGTAAGTTTCTCCCCCTCCAAAAATATACCAGATCTTTCCCAATTTTCCCCATCCCAGTCAACGGCCACTCCATGTTTCCATTTGCTTTGCCAAAAACCATGGTGTCAACCGTGTCTTCTCTGTCACACTCCACTTATCTCCTATCTGCAAATGCTGCTGGTGCTTCCATCAATAACACCACTGGATTATCCTGTCCCAAGAGACCTCTTGCCACTGGAAGATTTTTAGCCTTCAGGACATTTAGATATTCATTAGAGCTTTGCTGACTTCATCTCCTAGCACCCTCTTCTCATTCACTCTGTTCCAACCACCCTAGCCTCCTGTTGTCTGCCAAGCATGGGCCAAGAATGGGCCTGTGTCTGGGCCAGTGCAGTGACTTTTTTCTCTGACGGGACTGTTCTTCCTGCAGGTATTCACATGATTCACACCATTCACATTTCTGCACAAATCTCATCTGTTTGTGAAGATCATTGACCACCTTATCTAAAATCATACCTTAGTCACTCTAAGTTCATTGAGGCTCCTTTATTTCTCCTGGTAGTACTTGTCATTACCTGACATTACATTATATATCTACTTCTTTATCTTACTCTCTTATAAAAAATATAAGCTCCAGAAGGCTAGGAAACATGGGCTGTTTTGTTCACTTATATATTCCCAGTATGAAGAGCCATGCCTAGCATTGGGTTGGGCCCTCATTAACTTTTTATTGAATAAAGAAATAAATAAAATATTATGTTTACTTTCAAGGAATTTACAATTTCGTGTGAGAGACAGATATGTACACATATAGGACAGGAAACATATCTTTTATCTATTCATAGTGTGGGATGAAGTACACGCTTAGTAAATGTTCATCTTCTGAAAGAAAGATTGAAATAATTCTGTATAGTAAAATGTGTTAGTTGTATATAAAATGTACAAAATACACGCTGTGCTATGGATAGGTTTTGTGGCAGAGGTAGGGTTTGAAAAATGTCTTGAAAAACAAATTAGATTTTACAGGAATTGTCTCAGGGAATAGCAAGAGCAGACTGCTAACGATGTCTAGGTAAGTGCAAGAAACGCCAAACTTGGCACTATATAGAATGGTGTTGAGGGCAGGGAGCCTGGAAAGGTAATCAGATTACAAAGGGTTTCTAATGCTCAAAGAGTCTGATCTTTCCTTGGGAAGGCACTGGAAACTTCTAAGGGTGTGTGAGCACTGCCACTTTGTTATAAGAGTTAACTTTCTACCATATTTGTTTTGGTAAGAGATAATGAGGACTTGAACTAATGCCGTGGAAATGAGTCAGTAATCACTCATCATGCCTCCATATTTCTCACTGACTGCACAGATTGAAGTCATAAATTGAGATATCTCAGCCTCCTGCATCTATTCCTCAGAATCTGTTTTTATGTCTTGAGGAGAAGTGCCTCTTTTATTTGCCCTGGCTGGTTTCTTTGCTTCACATTTTAATTATTCTCTTCTCACCATTTATAGGTCTTCACTTTGTTAATTAGCCTAATATGTCCCAAGCTTTAGATGGTGATATTAGTGACTCATGAGCTCTATTTAGTAGGTTTTGGCTAAAATTTTTTTCTAAAAATGTAAAATAACAAAATTAAATAAACATCATGGTATATAATACATCTATTTAGATATCTACACACACAAGTTTTTGTGGGTTTCTGGCTTATGATATAAAAAAGTGTTTCTTACAGTGGTTGCAATCAATAAAGTTTGAAAGTCACTGAACTTGCCATTTTAATTTGATATTTTGATTCAATGTCTTCTGTATAAAAATTTACTCAAATTATACAAATCACATAAAACAACAATGAAACAAAAATGAAAACACACTCTTATTGATCCTGCTAACAAATCAGGGTAGTATTCTACCATTTTATTCTTGAAATTTCTTAAAACTGTAAATTAAAATTCTGCTTTCATTATTGATGGTTAAAATTCATCAATGACTCTTATAGCGTAACCACAGGACCAACCAAAACTGGGCCTACCCTGTTGATAACAAAATGTCAGGTTACCTTTAAGGTATAACAGAGCCAAAAACTGCAAGTCGTGTAGCCTAGGCATGTTCAATAGAAAAACTGTGACCTCTAACAACACCAGGAACCAACTATTCCTCCCCTTGAACCAACAAGACAGGGACAAAATCAAAACCTGAACATTGGCACTCCTTCAGAAATGAGGGGTTCATTGGCTCTGAAGATCTAGGGCTAAAATCTGCCTCAATATACCTTATTGTAAGTGATCAAATTTGAAGCCCTCCAATCAGACTTTGCCAAGCCAGCATTTCTAAATCCTTTGCCTTGCCTTCTGATCCCTTGAAACTTCCTCGTATCCCAAATTAGGGAGACAGATTTGAACCTGACTCTTGTCTCCTTGCTGACTAATTTTTCAATAAAGCTTTTCTTTTCCCCAAAGTCAGTGCCAACGTTATTGGCTTCTATGTGCTTCAGGCAGCAAGCCCATTTATTTGCTCAATTACAATAGTCAGTTGCCACCATATTCACTGGGTCTCCCTTGTGAAAGCAGCAACTGATGCTGTTCATTGCTCTTCTCTCCCTTGGTGTCAATGGCAGTGCCGCCCGGGTTCCCTCTCTTCTGACTGCTCCTGCCTTGGCTCTCCTTTTTCTTCTTTCCCAACATGAAGTCCTGTCTTTCCTTCTTTCTATATACTAGCTTTGGATAACATTAGCCTGGGAAATCTTATACAACTTTAATTCACTTATTAACATATCTTTTCCTTCATCTGCTCCTGCAATTTTCAGATTTCCATTTCCTGCAGCTATTTGCATATTTCCATTCAGACAGATATGTTCTATCAATCTGAACCTATTTGAAACATAAATTGTCTTTCTTCTCTAACAGTTCTCTCCTGGTTTCTCTATTTCAGTTAATGGCACCACCATTTTCGGGGGCAACCTGCCTAAAAACCTCAGTCTTCAACTCCTGCCCGGACCCTCACCCCTCACATCTAATTAGTTTTCAAATCTGTAGAGCTGTATTAAACAATTTTCTCACATTCATTCCTTTGTCTCCATTCTTGTTACTATTACCTACTTCTGGTTCTAATTATCTTTTGCCCATGCGAGTATACTAGCCTTTTAATTGGCCTCTATGCTTTTCTCATTTGCCTGTTTCAATTCATTATACTCAAATCTATTATAATAGTTTTCCTAAAATGTGGCTATAATCATATTAACCTTTTTTTCCAAAATAAAAACTTGTAGTGTTTCCTTATTACATAGAAAATTAAATAACTATTTCTTAGACTGGTATTTAGGGTTTTCTACAATATGGACTTTATTCTCCCATTCATTTTCATCTGCGATTATGAAATTGTGTCTGAACTCCATGTTCCAAATTCTGTTACTTATTAGGTTTTGCACATCCCTTGTATTTTCTAAGCATTTGCCCATTTAATTTCCTACTATTCCCACCAGTGAAAATCTTTAAATTAATTATTTAAGATCCATTATACATGCTACTATTTCTTTTCATATGTTCTTGAAGCTTCTGGTATTAAGTGTGGTGTTTTGTGCCTTTGAATTCTCTTTACATTTAAGTTGATACCCCTTAACACAGGTTTTACAGTGAGTTCCTCCGAAAAATGGCATGCTTCTCTTGTATATCTCCTGTAGCTTTTATTATAGTGTAATCACCAGGGAATTATCAATTAGTTATTACATTTTTCTAATCCAAATGGCTTACTTTTTAAAACAATTAAATACATAGCATTATCTTGTTTAAATCTGGGCATCAAGGAGAAATTAGGGAAAGAAAGACAAAAATAATATTATTTTTCATACACCTACTACTTGGTCCCTGGATGAACAATAAGATCATGCATATTATCCTCTTCAATATCCAGCTTACCTAAAAATTTACATTTGACACCCTGTAAAAGGCTTGTGATTCCAGCCAACAAAAAAGACGAGCTTTCAGAGGAAAAGGAGATGATTTACAGGAAATGTTTTCAGAATGCATACAAAGCCGAAGATGAAGAAGAAAGTGAGTAGGCACAGGTGCAAAGATCACGTTGTCGGAATTGCTCTGTGGCTCTTTAACACTCAAGATAGAGTGTCCAGAATTCTAATTCTGAACAAACTGCCATACATTATTTTCAAAAGCAAATTCTTAGAGTAAAACTGCCCTGCCTTACTGAAGTCTATAAATCACTTAACAGAAAGTGCAGGTAGTCTGGGCAAAAAGTTAAATGAAAACACCTACGGTTTTCATCAATATATAAACCGGTGCAGAATCTTCAGACAGCACTGAAAGAAGATATTCCAGCTTTTGTTTCTTGTTAGGGCTGTGTTTCCATGGTACCAAGCTCAGACCATCTTAAGAAAAAGGAGGTTGTGATTTTGGGAGTTTCCTTTTTTTTTGGAGCATAACAATAAGTCACCTGCTTGAATTGTACAATTTTTCAACTGTTTTCTTGATAATTATTTCCAAATCTTGAATCAAACACATAAAATAAATGGAAACAGCCACAAAAATTATATAATATGCACCCGAACAATCCTTCATAGCTGATATTATGGGTAGAGGTATAAGTAAACATTAGACAGGTATATTTATGAAACCATGCATATTTGTGTACGTGTGTATATATATATATATATAATTTGTTTTATAAACATATCTTACATTAATATTGGTACTTACATTTTAAGTAATAAGTATTATTTACTTGGGGCAGAGTTTCAAAGGAAAAATGAACCATAGAGTATTATATACTCACTTTTGTCATGTTTTTGTATTATTAAAAATATCTCTATCTTAAATTGAGATTTTTGTCTACATGGAAAAAAATAGCCAAATCATAGACAGCCCATGTGCTAGACAGATGGCATTTCTGATTGGGAAATGTGGTTATATTTCTCAATCTTACTTGTTACTGGAAGAAATCAGAGGGCAGGCACATTGCTGACAGTCATTTGGCAATCCCTTGACAATTCCATAGTATCCAAGAGCACATCGTTCACAGAAGTCACCAGCAGTGTGATGTTGACAATTCTGTAAAGGAAAGAAGTTTGTTTTTCATTTAGTGAGAGTTAGGATGTAATTTATCATACAGTCCCTAGCGATGAATGTGTCTATGAACACATATACTTTCTTACGCACACACACACACACACACACACACACACACACACACACACACTTTTATCACTGACAGAGAACTCAGTCTTTGATATAAATATTTTTAAAGAAGCTCTTTTATTTGAGAAACTAATACCTAGCTATTGTAGCTACACTGACAATAAGAGTTTCTATTCTTTTCCCCGCATCAATCGCTATGTAAATGTTTCTCCTACTCTAAATTGGGGAATAGACTTCAAGAGTCTCTAAAATTTATTATTTCTTCTAGGCATTTATGTTTCTTCATATCCCAGATTTTAGCTCTCTGAGATGTTAGAAAAAGGTGCTACAAATACTGTGGCCTTGGCACATGCCCACTAGTGGGCTTTCTGAAACCACCTCAAAGTGGAAAGCATAGATGTAGGTGGTTCTTCATAAATACAGAGGAGTCAATCTAAAACCAGCAATCTCAGATCAATATCTTCTTTTTTATGCTTGCGTAATAAGAGACATCGGAGTGATATCCTTTAACACCTTTCCACAAGGAAATGAGAATAGCTTCAGAATAGTGTGTAAATAGTTTCAAATTAAAATTTTCATGAAGCAGAATTATATTTAATGCAATAATCAATTATGCAATAAGAACTTAGGAAGAGCTACATGGAATGAACTGAAACAGTCAATGAAAGAACATCCTACCTTCTAGAAATTTACGTAAGCTTTGGGAAAATAATAATTTAAAAAAACCACCTGCCAAAAAATAAACATGGCAGCAAGAATGCAACATTGAATGTTGTTTTGTGGGAATGTGGTCCTTGCATCTGAGAGTTGAGAAAAAGGAAGAAGGGAATTTGGAATTGGATTTTAGCTGGATTTTATAAGACAAGATTTGGACTGGTCAGAATAGTGACTTACATCTTATAAACAATATCGAAAGAAAAGTTGAGAAACAAATAAGTCAGTAACAAACTAGATGGACATGTTAGTGAACTGGCTTCCTGATAATCTCAGCTGGAGCCACAAAGCTGCCTGCAGGCTCTATACTGAACTTGGATGATATCCCATAGACTGGGCTCTGCTTCATTTAATCAATCAAGAAGAATGTATTTATTTTTCTTGAAGAATGTTTCATGTGTCATCTAATGGCCAGACAATTGTTGGTATGGAATGTGTGGTAATTCACAACAAACAATAGCTGACATCATTTCCACCACAGATATTGCCATGGAATTAATTTTTGCTTAGAACTTCTGCTAACTCTTTCTGAGAGTTTATGCTATTTCTTACAGTGAAACTATGACATTGCCACAGTGAATTTTAGATCATTTAGTTTTTACATTTTTCATGTTATATTTGAAAGTATATTGTGACATTTACAGATTTTATAACAATGTGAAATGAATCCGGTTTTTCCAATATGACAAGGTACAAATCTTGTCATTTTTTTTGTTTGTTTTTCTTTTGAGACAGAGCTCTGTCCCCCAGGCTGGAGTCCAATGGCATGATCTTGGCTCACTGCAACCTCTGCCTCCTGAGTAAAGGGATTCTCCTGCCTCACCCTCCCGAGTAGCTGGGACTACAGGCACATGCCACCATGCCCGGCTAATTTTTGCATTTTTAGTAGGGAAGGGGTTTCATCATGTTGGCCAGGCTGTTCTCGAACTCCTGACCTCAGGTGAACTACCCGTCTCAGCCTCACAAAGTGCCCGGCAAATCTCAAATCCTCTACTTCTATACCTCACCCTCAGTCAACAATGGCCCCCTATTTTAAGAGATAAGAAAGTTCTAATTTCAAGTGTCATTGCAGAAAAGTGTTTAGTAGAGCAAAATGATTTGTCATATTTTGCCATTGATTTAAGTGCCACAATCCTCTTTTATTCAACCATCCAAAGGAACCACCATTTTTTAGCAATAAAAGAGCCATTCTGTATTTAACAGTAGCATTATGAGAGATAATGTCTCCAAGATAAAATAATTATCTATTATCTATTATAATAATCCAGTCTAATTTGGATGCTCCCTTGGTTTCCTGGCAAACAATTCAGTGTCTTGCCACATTATTTTCCATCCATTTGACATTTGTTTCCGTCCTTTGTCTGAAGCTACTCCACTCCTAAATTGGTTTCCTTGCCTCCTGCCTCCCCATTTTCTCCAGCATCTTCATTCCCTCCTTTGCAGGCTCATTCCCATTAATATTTGAAATTGGTCAAGCCTTTCCTGTCTTAAAAAAAAAAAAAAAAATCTGTGAGGTCTCAAATTGCTCAACAATGTCTATCCTATTTTTGATAAGCTTTTAAAAAGACATTGTTTACATTCCTGGTCTCTACTTCTTCATCTCCCATTCACCCTTTAAACAGGCTTCTGGTTTCACCATTAAACATCATACCAGGATCACCCGTAAGATCTTTGTTGCTAAAGCAAAACTTAGAATCATCAGGCCTCATGATATGTACATTTTCTGTAGCCACTGATATTTCTGGATACTCTTTCTTTGAAATTTTCTCTTTCCATGGTTTCTTTTTCTTTTTTTTTTTTTCTTTTTTGAGACAGAGTCTCGCTCTGTTGCCAGGCTAGAGCGCAGTGGCATGATCTTGGCTCATTGCAACCTCTGCCTCCCGGGTTCAAGCGATTCTCCTGCCTCAGCCTCCCAAGTAGCTGGGATTACAGGTGTGCATCACCATGCCCAGCTAATTTTTGAATTTTTAGTAAAGATGGGGTTTCACCATGTTGGCCAGGATCATCTCAATCTCTTGACCTCGTGATCCGTCCCCCTTGGCCTCCCAAAATGTTGGGATTACAGGCGTGAGCCATGGCACCCAGCCCCCATGGTTTCTTTAAGAGTAAGCCAGTTGATGTTTCTCCCACTTCTATGGCTACTCTAATTCTCTTTTATGGACTCTTCCTTCCCCTTCTGTTTAATATAATTGACGCCCTTAATTCTAACTTTGATCCTCATCTCTTTTTTCTCCTCCATATTTACCTTGGTGATTTCATCCATTACTATGACTTCAGTTAACGGTGTGCCCAAAACTCTGTATTTTATGTATTCAGACTGGATATCTCTGATGGGTTCCAGACTTCCACTTCTAATTGCTTCTTGAGTAAATATTGTATAACACAGAAGTGCCTTAAATTTGAAATGACCACAATTAAGTTCATCTCTTGCTAAACCTGCGAATACTCCTGTATTTCTCATTTCATCTGAGGTCACTGTCATCCACTCAATTGCCAAGGTCGGCAACCTAGAGGCCTCTCTTATCTGATGTATCCATCAGATCATCAGTTCCACGAGTCTATTACTCTCTGTTTCTTGACTTTCTTGTTGCTACTATTTTCTTCTGGCCACTGTCATATTTTACTTGGATTATTGGAATAGCCTCTTAGCTAAAGATCCTGTCTCCATATTTTCTTATCTGGTTGATTTCTCCACACTGCAATCAGAGTGATCATCCTACGAACATATCAGACCATGCCCTTCTCTTGCTTGAAAGGCTACACTAGTTCCCAAATGCAGTCAGGATGAATAACAAGTCATTAGCATGGCAAGGAAGAGCTTCGTTATCTGCCACCCCGCCCCCCTATGCCTTCACCACCACAGTGCTTACCCCTCTATATGTAGCTGTAACCACGGCTTTCTTTGCATATAATGCCATAGCCACATGGGGCCATCTGAAATTCTCAAATTATACGGATACTCTTTATCACTGCTGGGACTTTTCATTTGCAAATCCTTAGCTCTAGAGTGCATATTGGGCTAGCACCTATTCATTTCAGCTCTCATTTTAAATGTCAGTTTCTCTGAGAAACATTCCCTGATGCCCTAAAACTGGCTTAAATGCTCCTTTTAGTGCATCAAACATGGGAGGCATTCGATGACTATTTTTGAATGGCTGAATGAATGAATGCATGTTTCAGGAAGTATAGATGAAACTGGTCAGGCTTTTTCAGATGAAAAAGCCCAAATTTCAAGTGTCATTGCAGAAAAGTGGTTAGCAGAGCAAAATGATTTGTCATATTTTGCCACTGATTTAAGTGCCATAATCCTCTTTTACTCAACCATCCAAAGGAACCACCAGTTTTTAGCAATAAAAGAGCCATTCTGTATTTAACAGTAGCATTATGAGAGATAATGGCTCCAAGATAAAATAATTATCTATGAATTCTAACTTCAAGTCATTCAGCAAGGGGTCATGCTGATGAATAAGTGTTAACTGGGGAGTGTTTTAAGAACATATTTTATAGTTATAGAGATGAATGTGCCAAAAATACATAGGACCTCCAACAATAATTTTCAGCATTTTACTTTTGCAGTAAAATAATTGCATAATGAATTATTTTATGTAACCTAAATATAACATTAGTAACTCAATTAAAATCCTTAAAGCCAATAATCATTACTAAAAAGACAGAGATTCAAAAATATGATTTTGTTTCTCTTATACCTGTAAGTCTACATAATTTCTTCAACAGAGAAAGCAAATATTGTAATCTTCTCTGGACAATCTTGTCAATCTTTCACAGGGTTGCTGACATACTAAACTTGGTTAATTGAATCAAATGTCCTGGTTAGGTCCACAAACACACAACACATAAATCACGAGCCTCTTTTTGAAACTTTTTTGACATACCCTTTTCATGTGACTTTCCTGTCTGCTTTGAAATAGTGTACATAATATTTTTTCTTATATAAAAATAAGTCTTTAGGGAAAATTTCTATATTTTGGATGCCTAATGAGAAGCTTAATTATATTCTCAAGAGTGGTATGTGCTAGTATCTCTTCAATAATACATTAGAATATATTAGATTTGTTAAGTTTTTTTTGCACACTGGAAAACTGTTGTTATATATTCCTTCTACAAAATCAAATGAATATAACATTAATATTATAGTATCTCGGGCCTAAGGTGAGAAATTACTTAGCCTAACCTTCTTGCCATACAGGAGTGCCTTGTATACTTTCCTTGAGATATCATTAAATGCATGAATTCTTATAAGACAGCTTTTTTTTCATCTCGCATAACCTGTGAAGTTTTTCCTTACAGTGAATAAAAATTTCTTACATTCTAATTTTCAGTGATCCAAGTCCTGCCTTCTGAAGTGATGAAAATTAAGTCTAATTCCCTTTTCCTAGGGAAGGTCCTCAAATATCTAAGAATATTATTACCTCCTAAATCTTTGTTTCAAGCTAAACATTTAGCAATCTTACTCAGGGTTTCCTTCAAATATAAGACTCTAGCTGTGATTTGCAAATATATTAAATGTACTTCCTCCCTTGATTTGGATCTTATACAAGTAGCAATGCCCTGTGTTGGCACCTAGTGAATCTGCAATCAAGTAAGGACTCTTACTTCACGTGAATTGCTAATACGTGTCATTTCCTCTGTTCTTTCCCCTAAACTAGAAAATAAGTTCTAGAGGGCGAGACCCATGCAGTCTTCATATTCCTAGTACCTATCACAGGCCATAGACCTGTATATTGGAAACATAATTAACAGATGCCACAGGAATGAACAAACAAGTGAGCTAACCTGAGTTCAAATCTTTTCTATTAATCTCATCTTGTTAATTGTAATTCATAGTTTCATCTGTCAGGATCTTTTCCCACCATCCAACACATTAGATAATCCTTTCAGCTTTATGTTATCTGAATATTTGATAGATCTCATCCAAAGCATTTACAGATATTTTGAACAAAACAAGGTCAAATACAAAGCTTATGCCTCATCATTGGAGATATCACTAGAGCGTACTCTGGGTCACACATTTTTAGCAACGTATATGCCCATCAACCTATCAGCTGGCTAACATCTGGCTCATATTTTCAATCTTGTGTGCAAGGATACTACGAAATAGCTCATCAAACGCCTATTTAAACAAAACCAGCATTTGAATCATGGATAAGACCTCTTCTGCTTTATAACATAAGCAAGTTATTTAATTTCTCCAGCATTAGTTCATCAACTGTAAAAGAAGAAATAATCTTGTCTATCTCATAAGTTTATTGTAACAATAAATGAGAAAATCTCTGTACAGTGACCTGTTTTGGTCCCAGTACACACACAGTTTTGGACACATAATAGCGGTTATTATTTTTGCTGAATTTGAGATATGATGTATCACATTGTCTGATAAACTTGATATTTTACTGGGATTTAGAAAACTAGATTTTCAGATATTATATATACAGTAAACCTAGCACTTAGTTTGATATGTGTTATTTTGAGTGAACCTATTCTTTTTTTCAATTTTTAATTTTTTGTAGACACGGGGCCTGTGTTGACCATGCTGGTCTCGAACTCCTGGATCCTCTTCTCTTGGCCTCCAAAAGTGCTGGGATTACAGGCATGAGCCACTGCCCCCAACAAAGTGAACCTATTCTGATTCCTAATGAGCACTGTTTATTTTTTCCACAGTTGACAGATATTTGTTAAGTTAGCAATACTTAAATTTCATTGGAGATCACAATCAATCTGTTTCCTACATTTTATTTTCCTTTATAAAACCTGGAAAGACATTTTATTGCTTACTATCCTGTGACATATTTTATGTTCTCACAATTTGTCAAGTGTTTTCCATACATGACCCCTAGTCACTTTTGCAGATTCTGTCACGACTCTAAGATATAATTCACTTGAACTTTCAAAATCAAACTCATTTAATCAGCAGAGTGTGTTTACACTCTCTCACCATCTGGAGAAAGCAGTTTGTGGTGGATTTGAAACCTGCTTCTAATACTTTTTGGTCAAGACTTTATAGGTTGCTTACATTTTCTTAGCATTAATTTTCAGAACTTAGTATAAGGCTAACAATCTCTATTTTGGCAAGGTTGTTAGGTAGATTTAATAAGGTTTACAAAACAAAAAATTAGTGAATTCTAGTTACAAATCTGTCTGTTTACTGAAGATAGTGTTAATTGATTAAATGTTTCAGGCAACAGCAACAATCAGTTATAGAGATTTATTTTATTTTTTTTTTAAATAAGAATTGTGATAGAGTGAAAATAATATTTCCACAAATTATTTTATCTTTAAAAAGTTGTTTGAGCTAGCTAAGGCTTCAATATTCCCATGTGAAAAAAAAATAGGAGAAATAATTCTGACTACAGGGTGTAGCAATGATTAAATGAAAATATCTTCCTTCTGTCTCTCTCTCTTTCTACTTACCCATGTGTTTGTACTAGTTACTGTTAGTTCACTTATCTCCCTCTCTTCCCTTGGATTCAGTATCACATAGGTTTTATTCTTCAAAAAAATTTTTTTTTCTTAAGGAGCAATAGTCACTGAGCTATTCATAACATGCCTATGTATAAGATTTATTAATGCCTAGGATGAAGCAACAATTGTCTTGCAAGTATCATTAGGTATGATGAAGAGCATAGTTACAAAGTGATCTCGGTTTCTTTGAAATATTTAGTCTATAAAGCTTTCTATAGTTTTCTTTCCTATGCACTTTATATTTTCAGGGTAAGGTGTGAAGAAAAAGAAAAACAAGATAAGTGAGTGCCCATCTCCAAATATCATCATGTTGGAGGTTAAGGCTTGCTATGGCCTGAATAATTGTGTTCTCCAAAAATTCGTATGTTGAAATCCTGTCTCCCAACGTGATAGCAACAGGAGAAGGGGCCTTTGGGAGGTGATTACATCATGAGGCTGGAGCCTTATGCGTGGGATTAGGGCCTTTACAAAAGAGACCCCAGAGAGCTATCCAACATGTGAAGACAAAGAAAGAAGGGGTCATCTATGATAAGGAAATAAACCTTCCCCAGACACTGACTTTGCTGGAGACTTGATCTTGGACTTCCCAGGCTTCAGAACTGTGGGAAATAAGTTCCTGTTATTTATAAGCTACCTAGTTTATGATATTTTGTTATGGCATCCTAAATGGACTAAGACAGTAAGAAAATCTAACATAGCGCTAGACATAATTTTTTTTTACATTTTTTGATCAATTATCAACTGATTGGTTCTTCAGCTATAAATGGTAGATAACATGTATGGTAATGATCATCTTTATGATCATCATTATCATAATTGCTTTTATGAAGCATACCATACACTAAGTAATGTTCTAAGCCTTTTATTGAGTATTTCGTCAAATCCTTACAAAAACTCTGTGAGTAGGCACTATTATTATTTTCATTATATAAATGAAGAAACTAAGACCTCGTTAAGGTTAAATAAATTGAGTAGGCTCACACTGCTCAAGTAAGTAAGGGGTGAAGCCAGGATTTGAATCAAGGCACTTTGACTGCAGAGTTCATGCTTGCCACTATACCAAAGTGGAAGGCATTGCACTATATAATGGATATGATATGAAACTGAGATCCATATTACACATAAAAGAGAAATCAGTATGCTTCGGTTTCCTCAGTTACAATGTGGGAGTAATAACAGCTATTTCTTATTTGCCTCATGAGGCCATTTCAAAGATGAACAGAGTTGCCTAAATTCAAAAGTTGTGAGTTCCATGAAGGAAAATATAAAAATTCAGAGCTTAACGGTTTATACCAGCTGTGCTTGTTTAATGGAAGTATTTATTTTTTACTTCATCTAGGGATTACTCAGAAAATAGACATGCTTTTAGAATTCTTAGGGAACAAAAGTAGTCATAATAGTCAATTGGTCAAAAGAGGACAGTATAAAGATGATAATTTTAATCCTAATAAAAATCAAATTAAACTGCATTCTTCATAAATGCTTCTAAATTAATCATATAAAGCAAACATAACTGTGTTAAAAATGCCAGTGAAGATTGTATAACAAAAATGCATTTAATTCTTGCTTAAGAATGTGTATAGATTAACTGCCCTCCAAATTACCTATTGAATTTTTCAGGCAAGCAGATGATGAAAAAATAGTATACTAAAGCAAGATAGTAATTATTTCTGGAATTCATGGATGGCTAATATTAGTTATTTATTTTGTCAATAATATCATTTATGGTTCTGTTTAAGGTGGATCACCTCTTAAATGCATCTGCATTCCTACCCCACTCTCCACAATTAAGCATATGACTAATTTAAATATCTTATTCTGATTGAAATAGGATATATTTAATAAGCTAGGAATAGAAATAAGTTTTCTTAACACGACAATAAATGTTTTTCTTATACTAAACATCAGCATCATACTTAATGGTGAAAGTCTTAAGGCAATCATATTAAAATCAAGAATAAAATAGAAAGCTGATTATTTTGGGAGACAATTAAAAAACATGAAATTATTATTATAACAGATATAGCTTTTGACAAGTAAAAACACAATTATAATATTTGCAAATAATAGTATTATAGGCCAGGTGTGGTGATTCACACCTGTAATCCAAGAACTTTGGGAGGCTGAGGCAGGCAGACCACTTGAGGTCAGGAGTTCAAGATCAGCCTGGCTAAAATGGTGAAAACTCATCTCTACTAAAACACAAAAATTAGCCAGTTGTGGTGGCAGGTGCCTGTAATCTCAGCTACTCAGGAGGCTGAGGCAGGAGAATCGCTTGAACCTGGGAGGTGGAGGTTGCAGTGAGGCATGATATCAGCACTGCACTCTAGCCTGGGTGACAGAGCAAGACTCCCTCTCAAAAAAAAAAAAAAAAAGTATTGTAAACACAACAATAACTGAATCAATTGATAAACCTCTAGAACTAAAACAAAAGTTATCGAATATCAAATATATGTAAAAACACCTATTCTAATAGTTAAGGTTTACCAGTAATGACCAGTTAGTACATTTACTATGTTGAAACAAAATAGGTAATGTTTACCGTTAAAATGAAAATGTAAGATACATAAAGAATTTTAATATGAGACATGTGTGCTCGATATAGACAACTTTAAAACAGTTTACTGTAAGACATAAAATGTCTGAATAGAGAAGAGTGACTAGTGTAAACATAGCAATTCTTTACAAATAGGCTAATTTAATTCCAATCAAAATTCCAGTAACATGTTTGGGTAAGAGATTGAAATAGTGCATAAAAATGTCAGCTGGAAGAATATGTAAGAGCATCTAGTTAATTAGAAGAGAAGAGAAATAAAAGACCTTGCTTTACCAAATAATGTTAACTTAACATAAAATGAAGGTAAGCAGAACACTGTAGTAAGAACTAAAAGGTAAGTAAAACAAAATGGATTATCTGAAACATCTTAATATCAACAAAATAAATTTGTGTATGTTCGGATACAACAATGTATCAAGAGGAAAAGGAAGTATTAATCAGTAAATGTTTCTTTACAGTGGTAATACATATCTGCAGAAAAATTACCTCCTCACACCATAGTAATGATTGGATCTAAAATTAAATCATAAACTTAATAGTAAGTACTGTGGGATGTCAATATCAAAATATCTCAACGTAGAAAGCCACGTGCCTGGGTAAGATCAACATCTGAATGAATGTAGCTAGAGAAACAAATTGCTCCAAGGATAGTCCCAGCAATACTACTACGCAGATTTCAGAGTAATGAAGAAAACTGAGAAGGAGCAGTGTTTGAATTTGAACATCTCCAGAACACCATGGCCTGGGAAGCAAATTGAGCAAAGGGTTTCAAGAAGAATGGGGTGATTCACAGTGGCAAACATGGCTGTTAGATCTAGTAAGGTGAACACTGGTGGTTGTACATTAGCCATTGGTTCCAACACAGAAGAGCGGGTGATAGCTTGTTTTTAGTAATTCAAAGGAGAATGGATGAAGAGAAATTATAGACAGGAGATAGACAGCTCTCCATTGTATGGAAGGAGAAGAATGAAGTGGTTACTTAGAAGGGAAATGAGTCAGGAGAGTGTTTTTGTTTTTAAGGTGGAAAAAAAAAGTGACAAGATAAGAAGGAGGAGAGATTAGCTAGAGTGATGTCATCAAGCGGGAGAGGGGTAGAATTGAGAACATATGGGGAATATGTGATCTTTTCTGGAAACAAGAATAGTTCATCCACAGTAATAGAAAAGAGTCATAATAATTGGGCACACATGCAGAAAAATGGGTGCATGCAGTAGTGGGAGCTTGTTACCTCTCTTCTGATAGCTTCTAAATTCTCAATGCAGTAAGAGGCAACACCATCAACTGAGGGTAAGGATTGGAGGGGGTGAGAGGAGAGGTTTAGGCTTGAGGATGGAGGGGAAGGTATGAAATAATCAACTAGGAATGTGGAAAAGAAAAAGGATGAGAGAAAAGTGGCATGATTGCAGAGCAGCACAAAGGGTCCATTTGAAGAGAGTGATCATGAATTTAAGGTGAGATTAGATGGCACAATTGTCTTTTTCTACAGCCACGTTTAGTTTAGGAGGTGCAGGTGGCCGGGCATGATGGCTTACACTTGTAATCCCAGCACTTTGGGAGGCCAAAGCAGATGGATCACGGATCATGAGGTCAGGAAACCGAGACCATCCTGGCTAACATGGTGAAATCCCGTCTCTACTTAAAATACAAAAAAAGTAGCCAGGCATGGTGGCGGGTGCCTGTAGTCCCAGCTACTCGGGAGACTGAGGCAGGAGAATGGCTTGAACCCGGGAGGCAGAGCTTGCAGTGAGCTGAGATCGCACCACTGCACTCCAGCCTGGGCAACTGAGCAAGATTCCGTCTCAAAAAAAAAAAAAAAAAAAAGAAAGAAAAAAGAAAAGAAAAAGAAGCTGCAGGTATGGAGGAGATAGTAGGACTCTCACAGTGTTGGAGTTCACTTGAGTGAAAAATAAGTAAAGGAGTAGCCAGGGAAATGAGCATTGCAAAGCAGTAATGCCAATGAAGAATCATGACTATTAAGCTGGTTACTACAGTGGAAGCATGAGATAAGGAACAAGAAAAAAGTGTGTGCGTCAATTGTGAGATTACACACATTGAAGCTGAAGTATTTGGAAGTGAACTAGAGAGAAACGACGCAGTGATAAAAAAAAAAAAAAAAAAAAAAAAAAAAAAAAAAAAAAAGGACGCTTCAAATGGAGACCAGAGAGGTACAAGAAACTGAAAGCTAAGAGTATGGAAGAGTTAAGATCATGGACATTAAAATCACTAAGAATGATGACAGGAGTAGTGCTAGGGAAAATGACAATTAGACAGGGAAAATCAGTAAGGAAGGACATGGGGTATTTAAAGGTTAGTCGGTGACTTCGACAAGCAGATGGAGAGGGGCGCACGTAGAGGGAAGCATGAGAGTCAAAGCTGGGTGCTGTAGAGCAGCGTCTCCAATGTTTTTGGCACCACGGACTGGTTTCGTGGAAGGCAATTTTTCCATGGACTAGGATTGGAGGATGGTTTTGTGATGATGCAAGCACATTACATTTACTGTGCACTTTATTTCTATTATTATTACTTTGTAATATATAATGAAATAATTATACGACTCACTATAACATAGAATCAGTGGGAGCCCTAAGCTTGTTTCCCTGCAACTAGACAGTTCCATCTTGGGGTGATGGGAGACAGTGACAGATCGTCGATCATCAGGCATTAGTTTCTGGGAAGGAGCGCACAACCTAGATCCCTCGCAGGCACAGTTCACAATAGGGTGTGTGCTCCTATTGAGAATCTAATGCTGTCTCTGATCTGACAGGAGGTGGAACTCAGGCAGTACAGTAATGCCAGGAATGAGGAGCAGCTGTAAATGCTAACGAAGCTTGTTCCTTTGTCTGCTGCTTGCCTCCTGCTGTGTAGTCTGGTTTCTAAAAGGCCACTGACCAATATTTGTCTGTGGCCCAGGGGTTGTGGACCATGATATAGAGGAGGATGGATAATATAAAACTGGCAGCGAGAAGCAGGAAAACCTGCCCCACTTTCAGACTCAGGGGCATGAAAAGAGTGAAAGAAAGTGATGGCTACTGCAGCTGGGCGTGGTGGTCATGCCTGTAATCCCAGCACTTTGGGAGGCCAAGGTGGATGGATTACCTGAGGTTAGGAGTTCAAGACCAGCCTAGACAACATGGTGAAACCCTGTCTCTACTAAAAATACAAAAAATTAGCCAGGTATGGTGGTGTGAGCCGGTAGTCCCAGCTACTCAGGAGGCTGAGGCAGGAGAATCACTTGAACCCAGGAGGCTGAGGTTGCAGTGAGCCAAGATCACCACTGCCCTCCAGCCTGGGCAACAGAGCAAGTCAGCATCTCAGGAAAAAAAAAAAAAAAAAAAAAAGGTGATGGCTACTCCTTAAGAGGGCTGCCAGGGCAGCAGCATGCAAAGTGAGAGCTGGGTTTCAGTCAGCATGGTGGAGAGAACATTGAGGAAAGAGGAGGATTCTGCAGGGGATTTTGCCTATTTTGACCATGAGTGCCACAAAGCTCAGTAGAATGGTTTCAGAAGATGAGCAGAGGTGGGAGATGGGCTTAACAAAGATGAGCTGTGGGCAGATTACAGTTTGGAGGACAAGTGGTGACAGGGGCAACCTGAATTTCTTACAGTGACTACAATAAAAAGGGTGGAACACATGAGTGTTCTGATTGTTCTAATGTAGATGGTAGTGGTAGAGAGTGCAGGGTGCTAGCAGAAACATAAAATAAATAAGAGCGACCTTAATTATAAGGGAAATGGGTAAATTATGGGACATCCAAACAAAGATTGTAAAGATTTTAAATAATATCTAACAACATAATACAACCTCGTGATAGGTAAAAATTTAAGGGACAAGACATAAAACTGCATCAATGGTGTTGTATAAATCTTATTCACAAACACATGTAAAAATTGGTGGGAAATACTTAAAATATTAAAATTTTATCTTATGTTGCATTTGGGGTGAACTTTTTCTTCTTAATTCTTTTCTGTAATTTCCAAATTTTATATAAAGTTTATCTATAAGAAAATAATCAGAAAAAAAGGCACATGTAATTTTTAAATAGGTATGTCTTCTGGTGCCCTTCTAAGATGCTGCTAAAATTCTATTTTTTGACACGCACAGTGGTTCTCCCAGTTATTTTTTCCTTACTTTTTAAAATGTAGAATCTGTGAATATCTTTTTCCCCTGCATATTTTGTTTCACACACACGGTTGTGTTCCCTTGCAGTTTAGCCGGCCTCTGAGTGCAGATGCTGGGCATGTGTAAAGAGAAATGAGCACATGGGCCTTGTTCAAGAAAGGCTCAGAGGACTACCTGGCATATCGATGTTTCAGGGTCACACAGGCTGCTGTGTCCATTACATTGACATGGAACACAGGTGCCCAAGGTTGGTCCAGGGGTGCGGCCACCTGGTTGAGAACGCAGTCGATAAAATCCTGGCAAGCATGCCTGAAAGAAAAGGAAGCCAATTAGGACAGCCAAGTTAGAAATCTTGCATTAGCAACACTTGAGCTCTTCAGTGGCTGCAAAGACAGACTGGCCTTCCCCTACCTGCGGCAGGGGCAACATCACTTACAAACTCAAGTGCCAATTTTGATACCTAATGTGTATTTCTTCCTGGTCTCCAAGGTGTTCAGGCGGCATCCATGTGTAATCAGACTTTAACCAAGGAAAGCTTTTATTTGTAGATACAACTCAGCCTGAAAGAGCTCCAAAGAGTCTTTTTCTTGCAAAAGAGGTTTGTTTTTAAATAACATTGTCATATGGAATAAAGACAATTCCAATGTCTTTAACACCTAAAATATGCTTTTACTGTGCTTGATGGATAACTAGCAAATGTCCAATGAAACACAGCAAAAAATGAAATAAAAAGTGTTATGGATGCATTATTTATACTGATATAATTTAAAGACTCTAAAAGTAAGAAATCCAAAATAATAAAAGCTCTGCATATCTTGGGACTATTAGACCACCAAAAAAATTTATCTTTACCTGATATAATTTTTTTCATCTTGCAATAAAAATCTGAAAGCAAACAGAAAACTTCTAGTGAAGCTGACATATGCAAAATCAAGACTTCCATCTTCATTTGGGTTTATTATGAAAACGTATCAACAAACATCTTTGGCTTTCTGGAAGGCAGTCCACAGCTCTGGAATGCGGATGAGAACTGTCTTGTGTTTCAGGCTCAGCCCTCTCCTCACGCATAGCTGCAGACATTGCTTGATTTATGAATAAAAGGTGGAAGTCAGTTTTTCAAATTCCATGGAGAATTACAAGGGGACTATTTTACCACCTTGGTTAAGTAGGATTTTTTTTTTTCACTTAAAAATCTTATGCCCATTGATGAAAGAAGAGTGATTGCTGACTAAGCAAGAAAAAATATCAGACTAAGAATTTTCTAATGCCTCCACATCCCTTTAGTTCTGGCCTAGACAGTCCAGAGACAAATATACAAACAGGCTCCTGATAAAAAGATCTAGTTTAATAGCCAGCACCCTTCTTGTTTATTTAGATTTGGATAACGCAAAAGTACCTCAATTAAGCACTTAATCAAAAGACTCTGCTTTCATCATATCCTAAAAGAAATTCTAATGAGATTTAATAATGTCCCAACTTTGAGCAAGCTGGCAGACAAAACTGAGAATAGTATTCAAGATATTTTGAGTCTTATTTTTCTTACGGTGGACATAATCATATAATTTAACAAAGTTTGTACATATTATTTAAAAAGCAAGGTTCATTTTTGCCATTATTATTGAATAAGTACTGGAAATGATGGTTGAGGAATTAATTTAAGCATAACTGAAGAAATAAACCAAGATCCATTTAAAAGTGGTTCATAGTGGCCAGGCGTGGTGGCTCATGCCTAAAATCCCAGCATTTTGGGAGGCCGAGGCAGGCAGATCACAAGGTCAGGAGATCGAGACCATCCTGACACGGTGAACCCCCGTCTCTACTAAAAATACAAAAAATTAGCTGGGCATGGTGGCGGGGGCCTGTAGTTCCAGTTACTCCTTAATTTGAGGCAGGAGAATGGTGTGAACCCAGGAGGCAGAGCTGGCAGTGAGCCGAGATCGCGACACTGCACTCTAGCCTGGGTGACAGAGCGAGACTCCATCTCAAAGAAAAAAAAAAAAAAAAAGTGGCTCATAGTGTGGCTTATTCCAATTCTTTAAGAAGCTGATCACTGAAGAGAATTGGATTTTCTGTGCATGGATTTCATCCTTGAATATATATATACATATATATTCATGATTGCTCACGCCTGTAATCCCGGCATTTTGGGAGGCTGAGGTGGGTGGATCATTTGAGGTCAGGAGTTCCAGACCAGCCTGGTCAACATGGTGAAACCATGTCTTGACTAAAAATACAAAAATTAGCCAGGCATGGTGATGCATGCCTGTAGTCCCAACTACTCTGGAGGCTGAGGCACGAGAACCACTTGAACCTGGGAGGTGGAGGTTGCAGTGAGCTAAGATGCGGCCACTGCACTCCAGCCTGAGTGACAAAGCGAGACTCTGTCTCAACAAAAAACAAGACAAAACAAAACAAACAAACAAACAAACAAACAAAGTGCATACCACTCCTTGGTACTGTAAAAGGAATGAATAGGGAAGCTTTGATTTTATGTTAGTTTTGTCTGAGAGATATGGGCAAGTTACTTTGAGACAGTTTCCTCATCCCACAAATGAGCAGGTTAACTAGATGACTTCTAAACTGTCTTTCAATTTTAACATTTTAGATTAGTTTTGATTTATTTTGTGTCCTGATGGATTCAATTTCTATGAGGTAGCGCGAGAGAGAGAGAGAAGATTTGACAATGCAAAAATTAGAAACTTAAAACATTAAAAAAAAAAAACACAGAAGGTCTCTCTTTTCCTTGATAATTTTGTATCATTGTTTCAATTAAAAAAAATTTAGGGTATTTTTCAATATTGAATGTTTTTTCTCTTGGTGAACTGCGACAAAGTTTATGAGAATGATTATGTTTAAATTGGAACCAAAAAAATTACTTTTTGAGTCCCATCTAAAATCCTTTCTGGAACACAATGGCGAATTAAAGAAAAGTAAATAAATACCTTCCTGAGCTCCTCTTTCCCATTTCCACTCTAATTTAAACTTTTCCAAAGTTCTCTTCCTCAGTGTTGAAATTATTCATGGCTCAATTTTCTTCTGCTCTCCTCTATCTTTAATTTATTTCCATGATATATTGTTTCATCAAAACATCAGATCGAATTTACACAAAAATGTGGGAGGGTAGAGAGGAGAGAATGAAGCAGACAGTAGAGACCCATCATATCCTAGGCTCAGGGCTGCACACTGCGCTCCTTTCTTTCTTCAGAGTTTAGTAATAAAAGTAGATACTTGTGCTGGAGCTCATAAAAACACTCTACCTTGTATCTTTGCATGGATTTTGCAATCAGGCAGACCCAGGTTTAATTCCTGTTCCACCACTTTGTATGTAGTAAGGTTTTGAATACTGTGTGCCTCGGTTTCCTCACCTAGAATGTAGGAATATTGTACAGTCATGTGCTGCTGCATAATGACATTTTGGTCAATGATAGGACCATGTATGTGACAGTGGTCCCATAAGATTATAGAACTACATTTTTACTGTACCTTTGCTATGTTTAAATATGTTTAGATACGCAAATACTTACCATTATGTTACAATTGCCTACTGTATTCAGTACCAATAACATGCTGTGCAGGTTCATAGTCTAGGAGCAACAGGCTATCCCATGCAGCCTAGGTGTGTAGCAGGCTGTACCATTTAGGTTTGTGTATGTACACTCCATGATGTTTGCACAATGAAGAAATCACCTAATGACACATTTCTCAGAAAGTATCCCTGTCATTAAGCAGCACATGACTGTATAATATAATAGCTGAGTACAAGTTTACCTAGGTTTTGGAAACAGACTCACTGAGGTTTGAATTGCTGTGTAGGTGTGTGATCATGGGCTTCAATTCTCTCACCTGTAAAATGGAGATCATAAATTATAGTAGACGATGTTGGTGTAACTGTATTGGGAAAGGTACAGGAGATAGTAAGCACTCAATCAATGGTAGGTTCTGTTTTTCACAGGGTTGATCTGAGGATAACTTGAGATACAGTATGTTTAATAACTGACATACATAAATCAATAGGTTTCTCTATTTCAAATAGTTTTTTCAATGTAATTGCTGGAAATAAACTACAAATAAAGACACCAAGATTGTTTTAGGTTATATTTGTAAACAAAATTATAATATAACTTACCCATGCCATTTTCCTCAACACTTGTCTGTATGTGAAAACAGAGACTTTGGGTCTCTGGTGTGCAACAGAAGTGATAAAGGATAGATGTGTGCATGTGTAAGTAGCTAAGACTATTTTTACATTTTGCCTTTTGGGTTTATGAGTTGATGAGAGGTATAAATTATTTGGAGATTTAAAAAAATCAGTTTTAGTAGCCACAAGGGACAGCTTCTGAGTGGCGACCCGATAGACACAGGCCATTCAACTGTGAGCCTAAAGCCCTATTAAAATATGGGAAGAGAGGATAGAAGCTGAAACTATGAAAACATGACCTAGAGATCACTGACAAATTTCTGATTTCCATATTACTGCAGAGAGCTGCACATGCAATGTGAATAGTTTCCATTTTTAAGAAAGAAAGTCATAAGTCAGAATGGTACCTGCATATAACCTTTTATATAAACTGCATAAAGCTGCATAAAGCTCAGTTTAGGTCAGTTTGGACAATAACCTACATTTAATGTAACTCAAAGGCAGGTTAAATAAAGTATAACAAACTCAAGGGCTCCAACACCAAGACATTTGGTGAGGAAATGGTGTCCTTTGTTTGACTCCTGAAGGTAATTTGGCCCCTTCGGGAATAGTAAATCAGAATAATTAGGCATTTCTAGAACTAACATTTTTAATGACCACGGCTGCAGTGTCATCACAGTACAGGTAACAGGCAAAGGCTAAGTGTCTTTACAACTGGCTATATTTTAGCAGTAATTGATACTTAATTTTGTTTACTTGCAACCATATTGTGGATTAAAACATGAAATAAAATAGCCTGTAGATGCAGACATCTCTAGAATACTATACATTTTGTAAAAATATTGTAGAGGAATTGCTTTGTGTGTTCACGACCCAAAGCATATGTTACTGGAATGCGATGTATTATTTCAAAACTGTCCTAGCTCTTGCTTTGATGATAAGATTTTATGCCTGGGTAATGACACTTAGGAATCAAGATGAATTATAAATAAGATGTATAATGGATTAGAGGCCATGGGTTGTGGAAAACACTTCAGGTACCTTATTATGAGAGATAGGCCTTTATTTCTAATCTCTCTACTAAGATACTACTGCAATTACTGTCTGTAAATAGATGTTTAAGTGAAAGTCATGGGACGGTGAAGCCACTAATGCAGATGACAATTTGTACATATTCTTAGTTTTTCCTGATTTTCATTTATCATTTGCTTTATTTGTGCTCATTTACATTTTCATATAATGATGGAAAATGACTCAAATTAATGGAAAAGCATGTATTTGAATGTAATATTTAAAAAGTCTATCAATCATGCGAAGAAAAGTTTTTAGCATTTTAAATCCAGAGTGGAAGGTTGGTTGCATGAAAATAATTTGCTCTTCTACTAACATTTTTGTTCACAAGTGAACAGTATTATTTTAAATAAATGCAGAAAAATATAGCTGTAATAACCTTCTCTTTAGGATAGCTAAAGGTCAGCCTTGACTACTTACTGAATATTTTCTATAGCAAAATAATATTGTAGAATCAGAGAATTTTAGAACTTCAACTCAATCTGTCGTTTTATAGATTGGATACCTATGCAATAACGAAGGTCTATAGTAATTAAGAGCATTGATCACAAGTGCACACAGTAAAGAGTAAAACCAAACACTACCTAGGATAAAGGAAATTCCATCTCTTCTCTAGAAAAATCTCACATTCTTTCTGTCCTCCATTTTAAAATCTTCAATGTTCACTGGAAAGGTCACTCATTTTATATGTGCCACATGGTCTCAGTTTTCACCCATACACTATGTGTACATACGTATATTGGAAAGAGCAGTGCTTACTGTATCAGCAGTGCTTACCAGTTTAAGTTTACTGATGTGTGTATAAATACATGTAGGAGATATGATTTAATAAGGAGATGGATTACTTGATTATTTATTAGCTCAAAATGAACACAGGTAAATAAATATTGCCCTTCAGAGCAGTCACAAGAAAGGCTAGAAAATTATTTAAAGCTTGTGTCACAAAGTAGTTGCAGTTATTCTATAAAATTTTTCCTTGAACAATGCAGAATCCATGTGATGGTAACTAAGTTGAATGGCATGTCAGTTTGTAACGGGACTTTCACACATACGTTTCCATTTAAATCAATCGTTACGACGTATAGGTAAAAAGTCAAGATTTAGCAAGAAATAGAGCAAGTACCCTGTCCAAGTAGTGCAACTAGGTAGGATTCACTGAAACTAAATTCCTTTTTCTTTTCATGATGTCATGTCCCTCTCAAGAAATGCATACTATTATTTTTAAGTTGCACTTCAATTTTGACCCACTGTTATCATCTGTTTCATGTACCATAGTTAATAAAATTTCTCAAATCCTATTTACAAAATACGATGTATAAAATTGTTTATAACTGAATCAGCACATGGGGACATAACTAGTGATTACATTAATAATAATATTAACCATCAAAACTTACATCATCTACACACCAGGTGCTGTGATGGATCCTTAACGTTCACAGCTCATTTAGTCTTCATAAGACTCTTAGGCTGTAGGTGAGGGAGATATTAATAATATCTAACTGGTATGCTGTGAGCACTGCCAGCCTGACTAATGAGAAAGAATGCCAGCTGCAGGGCTGGAGCAGTCCTGCAGGTCCCTCCCATGCCAGGCTTCAGACTGCAGGGTCTGTGGGAGAGGTGAGAGTGTAGTGGTGGTTACTCAGGGACTTGGTGTCTACCTGCTAAAGCCTGAAGAGGTGTAGTACCCTGTGCAGGGCCTCAGGCTTACTATATGGCGAAGTTGAGATTCAAACCCAGGGCAGTTTCTCATCCATTCATTCCACCTCCCTTAAATCATACTGTTTCTATTCACATTTCATAATTATAGAAATTAAATCAACTTTCAGAAGGTGAAGATCCTAAGAAATTTGACAATCCTGAAGGCAGACAAGAGAATATCCCAGAAAGTTTATGAAAAAGCAGTTTTAAAACTACTTTTAAAATGTAAAAAAAGGCCGGGCACGGTGGCTCATGCCTGTAATCCCAGCACTTTGGGAGGTCGAGGTGGGCGGATCACGAGGTCAGGAGATCGAGACCATCCTGGCTAAAACGGTGAAACCCCATCTCTACTAAAAATACAAAAAATTAGCCAGGCGTGGTGGCAGGCGCTTGTAGTCCCAGCCACTCGGGAGGCTGAGACAGGAGAATGACGTGAACCTGGGAAGTGGAGTTTGCAGTGAGCCAAGATTGCGCCACTGCACTCCAGCCTGGGCTACAGAGCAAAACTCTGTCTCAGAAGAAAAAAAAAAACAACAGTAAAAAAAGAGATAGTTTTACAAATGTAATGATTCACAGCAGCACTGTTGGAACAAATGTATGCTTCCCTGAGAAGCTTATGTTAAAGGGAGCAGCCTGCTATTTAGTGTACAAGTTTTGTCATGTTCTATATAAAAATATTTTCAAAACCCAGTATAATCCTATCTCCTAATCATTGCAGTTTAAATGTCTCTAACTCTTTAGAAGTGGTTCAAGAAAATAGATCAGTTATAATAAAGCAGCTTACTAAAACATTCTTAATTCCTGATTGGTAAATATTTTCACAAATCTTTAAATTTTTTATCAACTATTTCCCTTCAGGTGTGATTTGTACTAAGCATCGATAACATTATCCTCTTGCCACTGTGACTCACACTGTGAGTGGAAGATTAAATAAAATAGATTAAGAATAAGTATGCAGTAAAAGTACTTCTGGGAGTATTTCCATTTAGCTCCTGAAGTGAGTTGAGATTAAGCAGGTTAGTAGGAGCTATCTTACCTCACAGGACAGGCCAGAATAGCCCAGGGGGCAATCACATTTTTCAATCAAGTGAGCTGGAGGAGTCACTGCTGTTCTACGTCCTTGTTCAGCTACCTCCATTGAGATTTCAGAAATCCTAGAAACAGTGAGAGTGTACTTAGATTACAAGGGCAGTCAGTTAAGATCGCCTAGTAAACACTCGATCCCACAGCAATATCCTTCTCAGGTTTTTGTCAACCTCAAGTATGTTCTATTGTCTTTTTTTGTTTTTAATTGACAAATAATAATTGTACATAAGTTGACCCTTGAACAATATGGGCTTGAACTGCATGGTTTCACTTATATGGGGATTTTCTTCCATGTCTGCTACCCGGAGACAGCAGGACCAACCAACCTCTCCTCTTCTTCCTCCTCCTCTTTAGTCTGCTCAAAATGAAGACAATGAGGTTGAAGACGTTTACAATGATCCATCTCCACTTAATATATTTTCTTTTCCTAATATTTTATTTTATTTTATTTTATTATTTTATTTATTTTTTTGAGACAGATTCTCACTCCGTCACCCAGGCTGGAGTGCAGTGGCATGATCTTGGCTCACTACAACCTCCGCCTACCAAGTTCAAGTGATTCTCCTGCCTCAGCCTCCTGAGTAGCTGGGAATACAGGTGTGCAACACTATGCCCAGCTAATTATTGTATTTTTAGTAGAAACGGGTTTTATCATGTTGGCCAGGCTGGTCTCGAACTGTTGACCTCAAGTGACCTGCCTGCTTTGGCCTCCCAAAGTGGTAGGATTACAGGCATGAGCCACTGAGCCCAGCCCTTATTATTTTCTTAATAACATTTTATTTTCTCTAGCTCACTTTATTATAAGAATAGAGTATATAATACCTACACAAATATATGTTAATCTACTATGTTATCAGTATGGCTTCTGTTCAACAGGAGGCTATTAGTAGTTAAGTTTTGAAGGTATCAAAAGTTATATGTGGATTTCTGACTGCATGAGGTGGGGTTGATGCTCCTAACCATCATGCTGTTCAAGGGTCAACTGCATTTATTAAAACAATGTGATATTTTGATACATAGATAAGTTGTGGGATGATTAAATCAAGATAATTAACATTGTTTTGAAGCTGTTTAAATTTCTGGAACTCAGGTACCACATCCTAATATTGCATTTTTGCTTCCTCAAATGTTAGGAGTACATATTAGCAAAAGAGTCACATAAATCATAAGAAGTTCAGTATATTGGATGTCTTATATCCTGTTGATAACTTTTCCCCTACTTTTAAAAATATGAATGGTTTCAGGTAGACATGGCCAATTAATTAGACATTTATATTCTTGCAAACAGACAACCCAAGGTCATTCCCCATTTGGTTATCTCGCATAGGCACTGGTGAAATTGCTTTTAATTTACTACTATCGCAAATTTCTTCTTTCCAATGCTCTGAATGACCTTTCAAGAACTTCAGAAAACCACCTAGAAAATAATGATCACGCATAATCTAATAATATTGATATCTTTCTGAGGATAAATCATGTTTCAAAATAATATTTTCCTAACTTTATTAAATAATTCCTTCAAGTAACTTAACTCACCTTTTCTGATGGTGAATAGTCATTATAATTGAAAAGAAAATCATAATTGAAAATAACATATTAATACCCTTTTCATTAAAAAATATATGTAGTCCATAAACTGGGACTGTTTTATGATGGACTAACTGGCAACACAAACATGTTTGGCAAATAAACTTTAAAATGTGGCAATGAATAGTTTTGCTTCAAATTAAAATGTGACAATGAATAGTTTTGCTTCAAATAAAAGTTACCTCCAGTAGTTTAAGGAGTTTGAATCAAAACTTTATAACAAGCATAGTAGGCTTTATTGAAACTGAACTATGAATGCATGTTCTCGCTTTGCTAGCATTGTAATCTGCACTCTGAAGATTGGTCTTGATGAAACACACATTGTAATCTGCACTCTGAAGATTGGTCTTGATGAAACACACATTCAATTAAAATTCAAGTTTCACTCTCTGCTCCCTATAAGTACACACAGTAGTGGTAAGCTGTTAACAAACCACGTCCCTCCTGCAAGAAAGACCTCCCTTATGTTCTCTGGGCTCTCTGTGGGAGTAAGAAGGTAACTTTGCATTGGTATCTCCATGGAATTTTATAGCCGGAGGAGCTACTGGCTTCCTTCTCCTTTCTCTTGCACACGCATGCACATAACAGACCAGCAAGTGTTTACAAATCAAGTGAAGCTTGAATGGCAGCAACAACAAATATTTTTGTAATACACCATTTTTTTTCAGGGGATTAGAGGGCAATGGCTTTGATTGGATCAGGGATTTGGCCAAACTCCAGCTTCCATTTAAATGAATACTGAAATGCAAAAGTTGCTATTTCCTTAAATTAAACTTTATAAAAGGAAACAAAAGCAAAGAAAAAAGATAATGCCAGCACTGATACAACGTACAAAGTTCAAATCTCAAATCACATATAAACTCTTAAACTCTCTGCTTTTGAGATTTAAATTTGTAATTGAATAAATAAAGATACAGGGTTATTTTAATTACTTTAGGGGGACTATTCAAACCTTTTAAAAACCTTTGCCACAATTCCACTGCCTTACAAAATCAAATGCTGATGACACACTTTATTTGTTCTTAGTATTGTGAGACTATGACCCTAGTTTTTACTGAGATTAGGAAAAATGCATTCTAAAGTTTCAAAAAAATGTTCACTTAAACCAAAGGATCTCATTTAGTGAGGTATGTAAAACAGTGTGACAAAAGAAAAAGACATGGAGGTGGGGAAGAAAAGACAAAGTGTCACAGTGTAGGAAGGTGAAATTGGTGGGAGAGGAGCAAAGAAAGTATAATTAAAGATGAATGACAATATTGTTTCTATCAGTTCTGCTAACAAGATGTTCTGTTTACTACCAAACTCTTACTGCAGTACAGAACCATTTGCGAAATAATCTATTTGTAAACTCACGAAATGACCTGCTATTTTCTAAGACATGCAAATTTGCTATGGCTTCTGCCACCTAATTTACATTTGATATTCTAAAATAATTAACAGTATAGCTGACAGCATTTTTTAAGTATATGCTTTTTTATTATTTCATATAAAAAAAATCTCCTGTTATAGTGAGAAATATCAAAAGGAAGCCATAAGAATACAGATATAAAAGTGAGTTTTAGTCCTTGATTTACTCTTTTACTAAAAGTCTCTACATGAATCAGAAAAGCATTATGGATCTTCTGCATGAAATAAAAGATTTTCTGCTGTCTTGTGTGCTTATTACAGTATAAACATTTGAAAAATAGTATTTTTATATTAATTAGTTGGCCATTGAGAAACTTCATAATTTTTCTGTTTTGCTTTCCTACGCAGGTCTAGGAATTTATTACATAAGACTATTTACAAACATATATTGATTCTGTATTCTTATAGACTGTAACAGAAACTGATGTGAAAGAGAAAATGAGATCTCATATATGAACTCAGTTCAACTTTCTGCCTCCATGGTGTGAAACTTACCTACATCTGTGCGATTTCTCATTTTATCCCATTGGATAAGGTGAACCTTCCACTCAAGCAATATGACCATGAGGGCTCTTGATGTGGAAGTCTCCTGGTTCCTCTATTAGTTATTCTCTCTTTATTTCACATTTTAATATTTTCCTCATTACTAATCCTTTCCCATGGTCTGTAAACACACTCTTTCAAATTAAACAATCATCTCTTTACTTTTGACACTATGTTATTCCTTCTTTTTACAATTATATTCATGGAAAATAATAGTTTACACTCATAATATTGGGTTCATGTGTCACATTCTTTTTTTAAAAGTTTGAGATGATTTCTGTCCCAGGACTCCACCGACACTGGTATCATGAATGTCCCCAGTGTGGTCCTAAGTGTCAGACCCAACAAGCCTCATTTCAACTGGCCAATTTGGGTCATAAGAAAACATGGACAACTCCCTTGAAGTATTCCTATCATGTAGGTTCGACAACATTGCATTCATTCTTGCTGTTCTGTGTGATTTTTTCAAAGTGATTCAGAATCATTTCTCATCATGATGCATAGGGAAAATGACAACATTGTGTGGCACACTGGGGTGAACAGATAATGCCCACGGTTGGAGGAGGCTGGACCAACTTGGCCCTGCCTAGTTCTCCTGATGGGTGAAGAAGGTCGCTTTCTCAGCACTCTTATAGTCCGTTAATAGCACAACAGCTAATTTTACCTGCCCTACAGTACATGATCTCCTGAATTTATCACTGGCATCTTAAACTTACTATGTCTGCAGTGAATTCCAAATATTTTTTTCCCTTTAACTTCCTTCTCATGCTATTTTTCTTTTCTGGTGAATGACAGTAACTTCTTCCAGGTCACAGGGAAGTTTGTTTGTCTTCTATCATTATAGTGCAAAACCAACCACTTCCCAATCTTTCTTATCTGAAATCTGTAGGTCAGTAACCTTCCCTACATACTCTAAAATAAGAGCTTGAATATTTTCTATTACAGTTTACCTGCTTTGTCGCATGAAATTTCCATAAGTAGCCTTGATAAGAATGTAATGAATATCATACAGTATATCCAAGAAGTCTTCTCGGGTCACAGTTCTATGGACTCGAGGATCGTCCCCATAATATTTCCATTCTTTCTGTTAAGAAGAAGAGAAATCACTCTGACAAAACCGAATGCAAAACCATTGGCATCTTTGCACCAAACAATGAATAACTTTACCTCTGTCATTTCAATTTCATGCCTTGTCAATTGGCCAATCAAAGGAGCAGCCATATGCCTGACGATAATTCTAGCATGAGTAGGTGTCCCACCTCGAATGATCACTTGAGGATTATATGTAGAAAAACCTGTTTCTTCCCGAGCCTCGAAATAGATTGCATACTTGAGTTTGCCCCCATAGGCCATCAACTGACAAAATAAAAAGAAGAATGAGGAATTGGATAAATCTCCAAATGTTGTGATTCTAAAGACAAGATTTTATCTTGTTCTCACTTGACATTAAAGTTCTTGTGCTTACCTTCTTTCCTTCAAATTGTTCAGGAAGTTTCCAATAAAAAGGTTCCCAACGGAGATCTTCTCTCATCAGGTCCATGTGGGCAACAATCTCTGGATGTTGAAAAGCAATGCCCTTGGTGGTTGTGTGCTGCAGAGCCTCATCTACCAGGGGTAGAATGGTCTGCTCAGCCTTCAGAGTTACCTGCAAGGGGTCAAAATACAGCAGAAGGCTGAATTTACACTTTTGGACATTTATTTAAAACTAAGTTATGAACTGCATGTCTATCTGCAGTCCCTATCCCCATTTTGACGATGTTCTCACAAGCAACAGAACTCACACATAGTGGGCAAGCATGGCAGGACATAAATCTTTTTGACTAATTCACATAGTGAAAACCACAATGACTGTGAACACTGGAGCCTTTCACACTAACACAAATGGAATCTAAATGTAGAAGAGTTAAAGGAAAATCAAAAATGAACATGCTTCCACTCCAAAAATCATGATTGCCTGAGGTTGGTTGGAACGAATGTGTGACAAGTTCTGGTTCTCATCGCTGCGTTAGCTCACATCAACGTTCATGCTCTGGTGCCCTCACTCTTCCCATCCCAAAACATAATGCTTCCTGGACAAGGTTCCTCTTTTTCACTTGGCATCTATTTCCTTATCAATACTTTTAAGAACAAATAAGAAAGGCTTTTACTCCAACTGTATAATGGCACGTGACCCCTTTGCTGTTCCTAAATGTTCACAAAGGAAAAGGTTACTTAAATGTTTTGCCATTTCCTACTACCCCTTAGTGCCTGACTAAAAGACACCAGCAGGAACTAACATTATACCATTACATGGCTCAGCAGTTCCCTACTCACCCACGTCCGGATCAGTCCTTTTGCTTCAGAGCACTGAGTAGTAGTGCCGAAGCAATAGCAGCTGCTGCAGCCAAGTGGATTCTTGGCATCGAGTCCGAATTTGCCAGGCTGGCATCTGTCACAGTGGATGCCTTCCACATTCACCTGAGGAAAGACAAGAGACCCTCAGAGTTTGTAACAGCAAAGTTAGGGGATAAATCACCTTAAGAATGTGTAACAGGAGCATACTCCTTTTAAAAAATTTAAAACAAAACAAAAGAACACTGAATATTAGACTCACATCTCAAATGGCACATGTAGTTAATCTCATTGTTGGGAGTTCATGGGTCTTTTAAAAATGCTTTATTTTTAAATAGATGTAAGACTAAAGGTATCGTACATTGTTTCTTAAACGTAAGTGGTACATTTTCTACGATTCTGCTCCGAGCAATATGAAAGACTCATGAAAATTTCAAAAGCAACATAAAAACATTGAGTCCTAAACAGTGGTGCTATTAAAAGCCGTAAGAAATACGCGGCTTGTTAAAATATCAATTTATGTAATTATTATAATATAATATATACATACATAACATGTATTAAATATAATATATGATCATAATTGCAAGATATAATAATGCAGCATTGTACTCGGTGTTGGCTGAAGCCCTTGATGGTAGAAACTGCTGTTCTCCTCAATTCTCAAGGCCCTTTTAACAACCACTCCCTAGATTTTATCCTCCTGTTTCCTCTGTCCTTCTTTGCATAGATTTTATCTTGAAAAGATACCTCTGACACAGTTTAAACTGTATTTATCCTGGAATTGATTTTTCAGAACTATCCGAGGGGAAAAATCCTTTTTATCCCTTTTAATTGGCTCTTTTTCTACATCATTTAACCATATTAATGAGGGCTGAAATTTGCACATAGTCACTGTTTGTAATGACAGCGTTTATATGTGTTGAAATTTTACTAAACTTCCACAGCAGTAAATGTATTTTCCAGTATACAGCGACTGCAGATTAATTTTTGGAGAAATGGTTTTTATAAGGCTTATTATTTAGCTGTGATTTTCTCTGATGATGCTTAAAAGAACTGTCTTCCCTGTCACCCTTCCCAGGTTGTCCTTATTGAAGCAAAGCTAATATACTTTTAAAAAAATCACTTTACCATTGAAAATATATCATCTCTACCAACTCCAAAAAAAGGTGGGTTTGGTTGAAAACAAGTTCTAGAAAAGCAGGTTTTATTGGTATGCCAACAAATACATATCAATGAAAACTCCGTGTCTGGCAATGAGATTTTGTCCATCTGTTTGTTTAGCTTAATGAAGCAGGTATAACAAACACTGAATGAAGTTAAAACTCAGCAATGGAAACAGAATTATGGGAGGTTTTCCCTAGCTGCATGTCAGCAGCACATACCTTACAAGTGCACTGCCCAGTTTGATCACTACAGGAGCATTTTTTAGTCTCTGAATCACAGGTTGCGGCATCCGTCCCAGGGAGGAAGCAGTCACAGAGATTGCAGCGAGGGTAGTTCCAGTGACCTCGACTGCACTCTGTACATTTTGCACCAGAGAATTTTGGATGACAGTTGCATTGGCCTGTATTTACATTGCATTGGAAATCCAAGGATCCCACTGTGCTGCAGTTACAAGTCTATGGAGGAGATAAAAACAGCAACCATTAACACAACTTTATGGCAAATATCTTAAAATTTTAATTCTAATGTTTCTATGCTTCCATTAAACACGTATTAATCATGTATCTGTTATATGCTTTGTACTATTCTAGTTTAGTCACTTGGGAAACATCAGTGAACATAAACATTAAAACTGCTTCCTGCATTTATGGAAATAGATGATCGTCCAGAAACCATAGTGCTATGTGAATTAGAAAGAAAATGTGTTTTCTCTCTTTTTGAGGTAGAGAGGGGTTGGGTATGGGTTTTTTTTCCAACTGCTCTTTGTCTTGAAGATTTAATTTTAGACAAAGTTATTTTACCTTATCATCTTATAATTGTAGCATTTAAACATTTCTTTGGAGACATACCTCATGGTCTAGTAGAGGGAGACAAGTAAATATGTTAGTATAACATGATAGAATAAGCATTATATAAAAGGAGAAGTCCAAAATGCTATGTGAACATATAAAGGGCACCAAACTAGACTTGGGGAATCCAAGGAGTGCTTAAAGAGAAGTAACATCTAGCCTATTGTTTTTTGGCATTTATTCTTGAATACAATTCTGATTTGAGGTCTTTGTTAGTAACGTTTTCCTTTGCCCAAGATATAAACATGATTTTCTCTTTATTTACATAATTCACATTTTTGCTAGAATTTTTTAAAGCTTGGGTTTTTTTTTTTTTTTCCCCCGTCAATTTACTGGAACATAGTGAGTTCTTTCAGTTTGGGAACATAATTGGGTTTTGATTCAGTACTGTTTCTTTTTCAGATGTGTTTTTGATTTTTACATCTGTTCTAATTAATCAATTTTCTTTTTCAGGATCACCTATAATTCTTAAAGTACATCACTCTGGTCTCTCCGCCAAATCTGTAATATCCTAATGTCTTCTGAAATCATTTTCCTTTGTTTTACGTTTCTTGCTGTATTTACCTCTCAAATTGGTACCCTACTTTTACAGCTCCTATTTTACAGGAAAAGTTTTATTATATACACATATCACAAATGCTTATTTTCATTACTCTATTGCAATCATAACTTCTTTTGAATAATTTTATTTTATTTCTCTCATCTCTAATTTCTGCTTATCCATTTGTCTTTTTGTCTTATATTCTCCTTTTAAAGATTTCTGATCTTGATTTACAGAGCTCATATCTTCTTGCAATTTAATAAAAATGCCAAATGAATTTCTAAAATGTCATTTAGGATCTTGGAATAAGTCATTTTCTGGGACCAGTTGTGCCAATTATACATCTACTGTTTCTGAGCTCCAAATTCACCCTGCTTTGTGATACAGTAGGTAGACCCTGTAGACATTTCTCCGTATCAGGTGGCAGAATGATAGGCTTAGTCAATAGAGGCCCCTGGAAGGACCTAATAAGTCCATAATGGTGGCCCACCACACTTCCCAGCTGAGTTCTGGTTCTTCATTAGAATCCTCATCATTATTTTGTATTATTTAGCACGGGAACCCAGTGGTCCAGAAAGAATACCAGCTGGGAGGGCACACTGTCTCTCCATAGGCACTCTTCTGACTAACTTTGGTCTGCACACACACTCTGACTTTGAAGTCTGCTTCTCAGTAGCCCAGCATGCTCCCATCCTCCAAGAGCGGTGGGCAGCTTCTACAGACATGCATTTGCCTATGAACTCCGACATGTTTGTTTCTGGTTTTGTTTGACCACCCATAGGCTGTACATTCCTATGACAGCAACACCCTCTTCAAAGACCTTTGAACCTCAGCTTTGCTGCAGGTGGGGAGAAGGAGCATGTCCTCTCTTAGCCCTTAACTCCTTCACTGTCTTCCTTCCCTCAGCCTAGAGGGAGTAGCTGCTCTTCTGTACCTGTACTCGGGACCCTTCATAGCTTTCTTTTATCCTTTTTTAGTAACCAACCACCTTTTATCAGTTAACAATTCCATTTAAGAAACCAGTGTGGTTTCTGTCTCCCAAGCAGAGCATGACTTGTCATTACAAAGGGCATCACCTCTCTCTGTGTCTGAGTTTGCCACCACATAGTGTATGCACTTTGTCTGTGACTTAACTCTTTTTGGTGCTGTTCTATTATCCTTCTCAGATCTACAGCTCAGTGGTAAAGTCGTATGCATAGCACCTTGCCAAATTCCTAGATCCAAATCTGGCTGCATCTCACTGTGTATTTCACACTTTCCCTCCTCAGTTTAATTCTTATATCCACTGCTACCAAGGGTATTATGTTTTTGTTCCTGCTAACAGTAGCTTACTTATGAGATTATCGTTTCTAAGATGTGATGTATAATCACCAGTTCCTCCTCTATTGTCTTTCCTGCCCAAATATTTGGTTAAAAATCTTCCCAGATTCTGATGTTAAAATAATTATCAGGATTAGCTTCATTTTTTGTCTTTATAGGTAAGTATTTTTCTATCTCATTATTGCTAATCAGTAGAAAGGCTGCAATAGGGGCTGCTACTAGAAGGTATTTTAAACCCAAAGACCTAAAATGTGATTATTTGTATATTACAAACATGGACACAGCTTCTAAGGCATAGAATAACTCACTAATCTCACCCCCAAGTAACTTAAAGAACATCAGATGTAGAATAAAATCTCAAAATTAGAATGACTTACATATTCACTTACCTAGTTTTTCTTTGCCAACTGCTTTGAGTATGTATTGACTCACTTAAACAAAATGGGCCATAATCAGGTATTAATAGAAAACTATGATATGTTATCAAAACTATAATCATATAATAAATTTAAATTATCCTGTGAGACATCTTTATCTTTAACTAAAATATGCAATTATCCAAATAATTGTATAAAACCAAAGCACGAATTTTTACAAAATTGTTGACAGTACAAATAGACATTGGGACCTTTCCAAATCAGAAAGTTTATTCAGGAAGTTATAGTGGAGAATAAACCAGACCATTAACCACGTGTTTAGATAGCACTATGGCCAACATCAAACTTAAATCATAATTAGATGTAGTATTTGTTTAGCAATAGAGAATTTACTCACTATTCCCCTGCTAGTGAAAGAAGGCAGGCTTCGTATTCTACTTCAATAACAGCTCAAATGATGTGTATGCTCACACCTTAGCACAGAGAAATTATCCGTGACACAAAGAAAGGGAAGCTATAAATCTCAAATCACTGTTCATTTAAATTAGTCATTCCAGTTTTAAAAACAGTAAAACACATGCTCATAAATAAATTACTTGAGAGGGCTCTGATACAGTTGGATATGTCCCCACTAATTCTCGTGTTAAAATATAATCCCCAGTGTTGGAGGTGGAGCCTGGTGGGAGGTGTTTGGATCATGGGGGTTGATCACTCAGGACTTGGTGCTGTCCTTGCGACAGAGAGTGCCAACTGGCAAGATCTGGTTGTTTAAGTGCATGGCATCCTGCCTTTCACCCGAACCTGCCATGTGGAAGCCTGTCCCCGCTTGGCCTTCCACAATATTGGAAGCTTCCTGAGGCCTTCACCAGAAACAGATGCCACTATGCTTCCTGTACACTCTCCGGAACTGTGAGCCAATTAAACCTGTTTTATTATAAATTAACCCGTCTCAGGTATTTCTTTATAGCAATGCAAGAATGGTCTGACACAGGCTCTATGAGGCTTTTTTGTTGTTGTTTGTTTGTTTGTTTTTGTAATTCTTTATAATGGCGAAGTGTTTCTTGATTCAGAAGTTTAGACTTTTAACAGTGATTTTAAAGTAATCAAAAAATTCAACCAACTTTAGTTAACAGAATATTTATCTAATGATCAGTAAAAATGATAGTACCAAACATATAACTACATTTCAACAGAAATTTGGAATGTATTTTATCCTGATTTATATATTGAACATGAGGTATCAACTTCCATTTCAGGAGTTTAATTAGAGTTTGGCTATATCATAGCATTTTGTGCATAAAATGGAACTCTTGTAAGTTTCCCTAGGGCTTATTCCTGAGTCCAAGTGATAAAGTGGATGCTTGCATGTGAAGCTGAAAATGCAAAAGTGTGTCATAGACACTTAAAGCAGCGTTCATACTCATCAGAACACTTTGAAATTCTGAGGAGTTTTTGTTTTGTTTCGAAAAATGTAGCTCTCTTGAATTTTAAACTTAATAATGCTATTGGCAATAGAAAAATGAATGTCCTATCCAGTTTTTATTTTCTCTAATCACATGTCTAATGGAAGTCAGACATCTGAACTTCTTTGAAGAATCATCAGTACACTTGTTTTCCTCTAGGTCAGCATATTCTAAACCAGGCTCAAATGTTTTATCATACATGTGAAGATGGTTAGAGTCTATTATTTTATCTGTGCTACCTCAGTGGTAAAAAGAGTTTATATCTCTATAGGGTACTGCTATTAGGTCAAGCAGAACCACACTTGGTCATCATGTTCCAATATTTCACAACCCAATGGAATCAATTGGAATGACTCTCACTAACATTAAAAAAAAATGCCCTTATTATTGCTCTTCAATTTAATGAACACACTTCAGCAGTAATCCTACGTGACCTTTGTGTTGCGTTAGGCACTGAAGAATATTCTTCTTCTGAACAGTCTCTTCTTAGTTTTTACAGTATTTATTCTTCTTTGTTAAGCTATTAAACTACACAACCAAATAAAACAAAAATACAGACCAAGAAACAATTGTTTTTAGATATTGAATTACAGGAAGCACAGGACTGTGATTTCTGAGAGAAGGAAAAAAACATGAAGCAGAGTACAGAGGCAATTTCTAGGCTGCAACACAGAGAGGGTAAACCCAAAGCCCGTATTATAGCTGAGTTGAGAGACAAAGAGTGGAATCTGAGGAAGCTGAGGCTGCTAAAACTTATGACGGCAAATAGAATATGTGTTCATAAAGAAAGAAGTTAGATAGAAAGATAATTTCAGAGATGTGCAGAAGGGTTCCCTTGAGTCATTGGCTGAATGCTGATAGGTACATGCATGGGATGAAGGAAAATGGCATTGGAAAACTCTAGGCTGAAAAAATTCTTAGAGCCCAGAGAAAGCTTGGAATAAGCCATATTTTCAACAACCAGAGTAAAGAGACATAGTAACCAACTAGGTAGTATTCTCAGAAGTTTCACGGCTTAGTAGAGGGGCTAACTGACCGCTGGCTTTCAGACTACTCTGCTGCATCTTCCCTAACAAAACTTAAAAGCAAGCTTCAAAAGAATCCAAGTGACCCGTGACTATCCAAACTATTTTCCAGGATAAAGTTCAACATTCTTTAAAGAAATATAATACAATCCAATACACAACAATGAAAAGTATATAATGCCTGGCATCCAAACAAAAATTACCAGGTATGTAAAGAATCAAGAAAATATGACTCATAAACAGGAGAAAAATCAGTCAATAGAAATAGTCTTGCAATAAAAAAAGATGGAATTAGCAGACAACCATTTAAAAAATGCTAATGTTTATAAACATTTTATTTTCAAGAACAAATGAAAAATTGTGAATATAGTAAAGAAATAAAAGACACACAATGTCCAAAAGGAAATTTAAAAGATAAAAAAATACAATGTTTAAAATAAAAAATAGACTCAATTGGATTAAAAACAGGTTAGGCTGCATTAAAAAATCAGTGACTTTGGACACTTAATAATAGAAACTATCAGAAATAAAAAATACAGATACAAAAATAATAATAAAAAAAAGAACCTCAGTGAGATGGAAAATATCAATTGGTCCAACATACAAAAAATGATTTCCAGAAAAAGACAGTTGGAATGAAGAACAGAAAAATATTTAAAGATATAATGGCTGACAACTTTCATTTCCAAATTTGATGAAAACTGTAATCCTACAGGGTCAACAGATCTAATTAATCCTATGAAAAAATAATTATTAAACACACACAAAAAAACAAAAAGCATAATTAAATTGCTGAAAACCAGTATTTAGGATTACATACTCCGCAAAAACTTGTTTAGAAAAAAAAAGAAAAAAATAAATAAAACAAAAACTTACTGGAACAACCAAAAAAAGAAAAGGAAAAAGGAAAAAATCATTGTCAGCAGACTTGATATAACAGGAATAAAATGATAAAGATTAGGGAAGTAGTTAATGGAAGAGGAAAAATGATATGAAATGAAAATTTTAATGTACACAAAGGAATTAAAAGCATTAGAATTGATATGTACATGGAAAAATAGCTATAGGAGAAATTTTTCTTGTTTAAAAAAGATAATTGACTATTGAAATCAAAATCATAAGCTTATATTGTCAGATGTATAATATATAGAAGTAAAAACATATGACAACATAGTACAAAAGGTAGGAAAGGGGATTGGAGGTTTACTGTTGTAAGGTTCTTATGCTAAACGTAAAGTGGTATAATATTATTTTAATGTACATTCTGGAAAGTTAAAGATATATATTCCTAGACAAAACCAAAGAAACAAAATGAATAGGTATCTTTAATAATCCAAAAGTCAAGAGAAGATGTTATACAAATTAATGCAAAAGAAGGCAGGACAATAAGAAAAAAAAAAAAAAAAAAAAAAGAAGGCAAGAGCAGATAAGACAAGCCAAAGCAAATAGCAAAGTGTAGGCTTAATCCAATCATACCAATATTTACATTAAATGGAAATGACTTAACTCTCAAATTAAAAGGCTAAATTATTAAGATTGGTTGAAAAATAAAGATCTAAATATATGTTATGTACACACACACACACACTCTCTCTCTCTCACACACGTAAGCTGGGCGTGGTGGTATACACCTGTAATCCCAGAACTTTGCAGAAGGATCACTTGAGCACAGGAATTTGAGACCAGCATGGGCAATATAGTGAGACCTCATTTCTACACAAAAATTTAAAAATTAGCCACACATGGTGGTGTGCGCCTTTAGTCCCAGCTACTCTGGAGGCTGATGTGAGAGGATTTCTTGAACCCAGAAGGTGGGGAGGTTGCAGTGAGCTGAGATCACACTACTGCACTCCAGCCTGGGCAAGTGAGTGAGACCCTGTCTCAAAAAAAAAAAAAAAAAAAAAAAGAAAAAAAGAAAGGCACACATTAAAACACTAAAAAGAGAGATGAAATAGGTGATGGTGTGAAAAATATATACCACACAAACATCATTTTAAAAAGTTGGAATAGCTATATAAATATCAGAAAAGTGTACTTCTAAACAAGGAATGTTACCGAGAATAAAGAGGGACATTTCATAATGCCAAAAGGTAGCAGCTTTTCAAAAGGACATAGCAATCCTAAATGATCATGCACCTAATATCACTGCTCAAAAATACATGTGAATAAAACCTGAGAGAGGTGAAAGAAGAAACAGACAAAGTTATAGTCCAACACTCTCAGTAACTGAGAGAACATGTAGATATAAAAACCATTAAGGATAATTGACCTCTATAGAAGTTTTCATCCAACAACTCCAGAATATACATTATTTTCAAGTGCACATGTTATAATAAACAAACTGAACACTATTCTGGGCCATGAAACTAAATCTCAATAGTTTTCAAAAGGTCTGAAATAATGCAAATTATGTTCTCAGACCAATTTAGAATTAAACTAGATACTAGCAACAGTAAAGATACCTTGACAATTCCCCAAATATTTAGAAACTAAAAATTATCCCCAAAATAAATGAAAGATTATATTAAACCAAGTGAAAATTAAAGCACAACATATCAAAATATGTGGAGTGCAAACAAAGCAGTTCCTGGAAAAAAATTCTAATACAAAATGCCTATATTAGCAGAGAAAAAAGATTACAAATCAATGATCTAAGGTTTAACCTTAAGAAACTTGGAACACAAGAGAAAAATTAAACTCAAAGTAAGCAAAAAGAAGGAATGCTCTTTTCATACAAGTTGTTACATGTATTAGGCAAAAGGTGTTCCTATTTCTACCATATTATTATTTTAATGTCTATAGGATCTATAGTGATGTCCCCCTTTATTTATGATTTTGACTGCTTGTTTCTTCTCTCTTTTTTCTTGATAAACCTTTCTAGAATATTATCAACTTTACTGATCTTTTCAAAGAACCAGCTTTTGGGTTCCTCTAAAGTATCTCTTTTTTCTACTTCATTGATTGTGCAAACTCTTTTAGAAATTATGAGGAGGGAATAGTTCTGAATCCATTTCGTGAGGCTTGCAGTATCTCATCCCGACAACGCCACAAGAAAAAATAAGTTCATACCAATATTCCTTATAAACATAGATCCAAAATCATTAACAAAATGCTAGCAAACAGGATTCAACATAATTTTAAAAGGATAATCTCAATGGCCAAGCAGGATTAATCTAAAGATTGCAAGACTGGATTGACATTTTGAAAATCAATCAGTATAATTTGTCATATTAACAGCTGAAAAATAAATATCATATGGTCATCTCAATAGATGCAGAAAAGTCCATTTAACAAAATTGAACACATATTCTTGATAAAAGCTCTCAGCAAACTAAAAGCATGAGGGGGCATCCTCAAACCATAAGGAGCACCTATAGGTAAAATATAGCCAACATCATTTTCAATTGTAAGAGACAATGCTTTCCACTTAATATAAGAAATAAGGCAAGGATATTTTCTTCTACCACTTCTAGTCAATAGTTTACTGCAATAGGACAAGAAAATGCCACAGAAGTTACATAGATTAGAAAGGAAGTAAATTTCCCTTTGCAGATGACATGATTATCTATAAGAAAATCCCACTAAATGGACCGAAAAGTAACTAGAACTAATAAGTTTAGCAAGATTACAGTATAGAAGGTTAATATATAAAAGTTATTGTATTTTTCTATTCTAGTAACAAAATTTAAAACTGAAATGGAATACAGTAGCATTTGCTTTTGATCAAAAATATGAAACACTGATAAATTTAACAATATATATGCAAGGCTTGCATATCAAAAACCAGAAAACATTTCTGAGAAAAAAATTATAATGACCTAAATAAATGCAGAGTTATGCTATGTTCATACATTGGGATATCTAATACTTGTAAGATGTCACTTCTTCCCAAATTGACCTATTAATTCAATATAATTTCAGCCAAATCCTAGCAGGCTTTTTGGTAAAGAATTGACATGCTAAATTTAAAAGTTATGTGGAAATGTAAAGGAGGTAAAGTACTCAAAAGGTATTGGAAATGATGAATGAGGTTGAAGAGTTTACAATACCTGATTTTATGACTTGCTGGAAAGCTACAACAATTAATATATTAACTAGTATTAACATAAGAATAGATCAGTGAAGCAGGAAAGAGTCCAGAAATGCACAGTGTCTCGATAGATTTTGACAAAGGAGCCAAAGTAATTCAATGGGAAAAAGATAGTCTTTACAACAAATAATGTTTGAAAACTTGGATATCCATAAAAAGTGAACTTTGACCATTACCTGATATACAGAAAAATTAATATTCAAAATGAAATACAAACCTACATTTAAGACCTAAAACTATAAAACTTCTTGAAGAAAACCTGGGAGAGAAATTCTTGGACCTTGTCTTTCTTGGGTAGAACATAAAAAAGTATGGACTATAAAAGAAAAAGATAATAAGCTAGTGTTCATAAAAATTAGATGATGAAACCAGGAAAAAGCAATCTATATGAAAAGCAAGCTTTAACATATGTTAAAGAACATGTATCCAGAATCTATAAAGAATTCTTGCAATGCATTACTAAAGAAACAACTCAAAAAAAAAAAAATGGGCATAAGCTTTGTAAACACTTCATAAAAGAAGATGTATAAATGACAAATAAATAAAAAAAAGATTCCCAACATTATTATGCATTAAATAAATGCAAACAATAGAAATACACATGCCTCAGAATTCTTAAAATTAAAATAGGGTTAACATTCCAAGAGTTGGTAAACATGTGGAGTGTTGTTATGAAAAAAAGAGGAAACACTTGTCTCTAAATATGCTTTTGACTTGTATGCTACTGTTCATAGAAAAATTGTAACCCCAAACTGGAAATGACCCAAACACCCATCAAATGATAAACAGATAAGCAAGTCACTGTACATTATACAAATGGAATATTATCAAGCAATTTTTAGAATAAACTGCCAATATATGCAACAATATGGATGAATCATAAAAACATAACAGCAAGTGAAGGAAGCCAAACAAAGAAACAAACAATCCTCCCCCCAAAAAACAGACTATGATTCTATTTTTAAGAAGTTGTAGAAATTGCAAAATTACAATGCTAGAAGGCAAAACAGTAGGTGCATGGGAGGTGATGGGGAGTTCATGGCAATGGGACACAAGCGTTGATTACACCTCTGTAATCATGGGTTAAAATTCATTTCTTTAAATGAGTGAATTTTGTTTTATTAATACTTCACAAAAAGCTGATAAAAATCCAAAGTGATTATGTTTCCTTCCTGCACTTGCTCCTCCTCCTATAATTCCTATAACCATAAATGGTACTTATTATCATCTACTCCATTGCAAAGCAAAACCTGGGAGTCATCCTTACGCCTTCTCTTTCTTATTCCCCAAATCAATGAGTTTGCCAGGCTGTATCAGTCTGAGTTCTAAAATGTAACTCGCTTTCTATATATCTTCATTGATGCTCATTGACTGGGTCCGGGCTTCTGGCATCTCTCATTAATATTTCTTCAACAGCCTTATAAATTGTTACCCATCCCTGCTAATGTAGATAGATTTCTCTGAACATGACTCTGGCCATGTCACTTTCCATGGTCTACTAATGGGAAAAAATGATTTTTTTCCCAGCTAAATGTTGTTAAAATGACTCTTCAGAATGATCTCGACTACTTCCTGAAACCTAAAACCTAGTCATAATCCAGGGCCATTTCTATAGATTTTTGGAAAATTAATTAGTTCCTCATTTCCTCATACTTTGCAGATGTATGTCCTTGTGCCTAGGTATGAGGTTATAGCTCTTTTCTGGTATTATTATAGAATTTTTTGTTCTTTTGTACCCCTCTTGTAGATTTCAAGGGTTCAGCTGCATCAATGTGTGCTTACTTCATCATCTTTCCCACAAGTAAACTGTAAGATACTGATTAATATTTGCAATCACATTATAGTAATAGTTCTACGTTATTTTGTGATATAATATTGAATTCTGAAACGCCCAATTATAGAGCTCTACAAAACAAAGATCTCTCCAAAAAATTATCAGAGCAAAAAAGTGGTTCACTCACCTTACAACCAGTGGTAATGCTGTGGCCCCAGGTATTGGGTGCACATTTAGAACATTTCTCTCCAATGGTATTGGGAGGGCAAATGCATCGCCCAGTCTTTGGGTCACAATTATTACCCAGATGAGAACATTCACAAGCTTCACAGGTGTAAGAGGGAAAACAAAGAAGGGGAAAAAAAAGTAAAAATTTGATACAAAGCGTTGAGTTTTATATTGTGTTGGTTTGTCTTACTTTCTTTTCAGTTCTATACTTAAGGATATTTGGAAATAAAAACTTTCCTCATTCATCTTTTATATTATAATACAATGTATTTCAGAAAGTAGCTGTTCAATAAATATAAGACGTATTTCATGTAATAATTTCAAAAGTTAAAGTATTTTTAGCTTTCTTATGAAGTTTAAGAAAGGAAAGAACTGGTGTTATCAGATTCCATGTTAACTGTAATACCTTATATCCAGGTATTATAAAGTTTACTATTTTGTTTGTATATTTATTTTAAGTTCATTTCTGATTTGTTTATGCTGTACGGAGTAGTTTTTCCTTGTTGATGAGCCCGATCTACAGTAAAAACCAAAAAACTTAATAAGCTTCTTAAATTTGGTACATCATGTATATAGTCAGAAACACACACATCAGGATATTCCAATTTTGCAAAAACTTTAAAATGGTTGAATTATGGACACTGTTTATATATAAAGATACTTTTGATTTTTATTTACCACCTAACTTTTTTGTATAGATTTTTCATTTTTGTTGCTATCATGCAATATTCAAAGGGTACAAAGTTATCTACCTTTTGTACTTTTTCAAAGATTGTAAAAATAATGTTTGAGAGTATCTGCAAAGTCATCCAAGACAAGGAACTCATGCCACATAGCGATAGTTGACCCAGCTACTAAGAATATTTTTAGTGCAGCGTTTCATGTCAAAGAAACGTTAAGTGAGGGAAGAAACCCAAATACTTGAATTCAAATAGAAGACTAATGTTATAAGTAAACTTTTAATTGGTTATATAATGACTAAATCATTTTCACTGAATATATTTAGAATATTTGACTAAATTCACTTTTTATGAGATTACAATAATCATTGCTCACAGCATTATATACCAGCTGTGAAAGATGCTTAGAAAAATACTTTACACAGAGTAAACACTAAATAAATGTTAGTCGTTGCTGTTTTGGTTATTACTGCTGTTGCTAATTTTAAGTCAAATGATTTATTTTAGATGTGTCCTTCATTAAGAAGAAAAATAGTTACCATTACATTTAAATTTATATGCTAAAAAATGTCATGGGACAGTCCAAATCATTACTTGCAAACAGAAATTATCTTAAGTAGTTCTTCAGTGGAATCATAACACTAAATAGAAAGAAGACCTGAGTAATTAGCTAGTTTTCCTGTGCCAAAGCACAATGTATACCACAATGAATAAAACTAATAAAGATAATAATAATAATGATAAATGCTTCCATAGCACTTACATGCTAGGCATTACTCTAAATATTTTATAGCCACTAACTCAACTAATTGTAACAAAAACCATGTGTGGTAGATACTATTATTATCTTAATTTAATAGATGAATTTTGTAGGTGGAAATGAAACAAAATCACTCAAGGTCCCAGAACTAGTTACTGAGGGACCCATGAGACAAATCCAGGCTGTTTTGTGCAAGTCATGTCCTCAGTCCTATTACTAACCTGCTTGTTTTGTGCTTTTTTTTTTCTGTGATGTTTCTTTGGGTCAGAATGTTAGTTGGTCTTCAATTCTTAAATGCTGTCACCTTTCTATAATTTAAAATAACATTCTTGGTCTCGTTTATAATTTGTTACTATAGGTAAGTAAATACATAATACTACCTCATTAATTCATATTAAGTAAAAATGTCAGTGAGCTTTGGATTTAAAGAACAGAGTATATTTTAAAATACAGCTTTATAATTTTTAAGTATATACAGATATTGGCTTAGAGATATACAGATTCTTACAGGATCTACAATTATAACAATTAGAATAACTTATCATGGCTTAATTTATGGTAAAATCCACATATCTAAAGTGCTAGAGAGTATCTGAAAGATATTGGTTATTTAAATAGTTTTAAATATTATTCCTACTGCTTCCTACATAAATTTGCCACAACAGTGAATAATAATGTTTTGAAATCTTACTATGGTGCTGAGAGTGTGTGAGCATTATCCAGGTTGAATCAATGACATTAGTAAGCAAAGGTAATATTCAAACTAGTGATTGTTGGAATAAGGGTCAATTCGAAATTAGTGGCATATAAATCAAGGTTAATATTCAATCTTTACTTTCATCTGCAGCATGCCAAGTGATATTTTCTTAGCTCATGATTTGGGTGAAGGCTGTGGCTAGATGTATAAGAATACTGCTTGAGGGAATCATGGTTAGAAACCTCTGCCTGCATTTTTTGATGAACTAAATATCTAGAGCCAACCTATTTCTCTCTTAGAACGTCACAGTTTTCAAGGTAGCCAAAAGTAGATGAAAACATATTTTGGGGTACCAGAAAAAAAAAAACCACCTTGACTTCTTGATCCTGATACCAATTTTGCAATAGGAAAAAGGGAAAGTTGAAATGCTTTGGCGTGGAGTTTGAGCTTAAACTAAGATAAGATTGGTACCAGAAAAGTCGAACATCTACCTTTCAAGCTGCAGCAGTCTTTGAGTGACTGGCTGAAGGAATGTCACAGACAGGGAGGAACACAACCAAATGAGCTTCTGCTGATTTTTATTGAGTACTTGCACACAGTTATTAAGGCGGTGTTTCAAACTGCCATGTATTTCTTTTTTTAAGTAATGTAAAAATAAGTAGACATTACTCATTATGTTAAATATGTTGTATCAATCTGCGCTTCCTTTAAAAGAACAAACCATTACAGAAGTCAGACCCTAAAACTATCAGAGTGAATATGTAGGACTTAAGTGGTATTTACAGACCTGTGCAGCCTCCTTCTTGGAAGTTGAAATAGCCATGGGCACAGCGGTCACATTTCTTCCCTGTGACTCCGGGTTGGCACCAACATTGTCCACTCTCTTCACAGTCGAATGACTTAGACCCAAAAGAATTGCAGTTGCAGGGAACACAGCCCCTTGCTGATTGCAGACCAAAGGTCCCAGGCTGGCAATGGAAGAGGAGAGAAAAATTAAATTTAAATCAGTTAACTCAAAGTGAACCAAGAATCACAATACCAAAGATCTGGTGGGAAAAGAGGAACTTGGGAGTTATCAGGATTCCTCACTGATGTTATGACAACTGGGTTTTCATTCAATCAAATGGACCTTTTCTAGGATATCCAAAGAGAAAAGTTCAATTATTCTGATATTTTATCAAAATTAACTGCAGAATTAGGCATTTCCTTTACTGTCTGTTGTATTTTCACCAGCCTGTCGCAATACTTCTCAAGGTTCCAATAGCAATATGGAAAGGACCTATAGGTGGTATTTCTAGTCTTAATTTAAAATTTTACTTGCTTCTTTCTTAGTAATCTGAATTGATTACTTTCAGATCTATGGACTCCTACTTGGTAAAAGTACTTTCAGCATTATCGACCAGCAGCCTAATGTTAAAATAATCCTTTTCGCCCTAGCATTTGATAGAATTTTGTCACATATCCATACATACTTTTAATCATTGCTATAATGTTCACATTATAAATATAATTTTCAGGTTATGCTTACACTGACCAAATAATTGGTTCAACAAACATTTGATAACTAAAATTGCTTAGTGAGAACACGTATTAAAGAACCAGAGCAGGTAAGTAAAGGAAACTTTCATTCTCTGATGAGTTATTCATATGCCTATCTCTTATCTATCTATAACAAATCATCTTTTATGGTCAAGTTTGCATTACCAGCTTCGGCTGACTTTCTTGAAATGCAATGTTATCAGGCCTAAAATGACAATGTTAGAAAATGCTGATGGATTAAAAAATCACTTGTATCAGAAAAATGAAAAGCGTCTATCCTGCTTAAAGTATTTCAGGGGTATTTTTAAAAAATATAAAGCATGTCACATTATTATGATATTTTAATCTGGAAAATTAGTCTCAGTAATTACTTATTTGTAAGAATAATTCTTATTGTGGAAAATTAGACTTAATCATTGCTTCTTGGTAAAAAAAACAAATCTTGCCACTTAACATGAGCCACCCAAAGAGAAGTGAATAAGCCTCATTATATATTTTAGATATTATTGTTAGTAGTTTTAAAAATGTTATAAAAATGAAATCAAACTGAAAATTAGACTTTTAAAATGACTGTAGCTAAGAATAGTTTTATTTTTAAAATGTAAAATGGGTTGACTGAGTTTGACAATCATTCTCATCTTTACATGCACTTTTGGTTTTATTTTTATTTCTAGTTCTAATTCAGATTGTGGTAAACGATTAAAGAAAAAAGCATGTAAGTTCCAACAGATGACATGACTTTGAAATTAAATTCACCTATATAAATAAAACTAACCATATAGTATTATTATTGGTAAAAAGAAATTCACAAAAAATTGTAGATACCTGGCTTAGAGAAATAATCAGAAATTGAAACAATTATTAAAGCAAAAGCATGCCTGTTACAATATTACTATGCAGGCACTTAAATGTTCAATGTTAGAAAAATTGTTGAATAAATTAAATGATGACATCCACATTATGAAATAATATGCAAGAATTAAAATCCATTTTGAAGCAGTTTTAATGATATGAATATGCTTAGGATACAGCATGAAATAAAAATTAAACAAAAATACGAAATTATATAAATGCTATGTAAATTTCAATTACATACCCATAATGACACACACACTACCCAGACACACAAACAGAAACAGAAATATATAGACAAAAAGACTAAACATAATATATTAAAACAATATTGAAAAATATCTGAGTCATAGAATTGTATTCATCTTTATTTCAGAAATTATCTTCACTCATATATGTATGCTGATATATGTACACACATATATACACAGACATATATACATAGACTTATATAATCTACATCTATATCTATATATGCAACACACTCATATTGATTTAGTCATTAAAGGGGTGTGTGTACACCCCTTTAAATCAATCAAATATCAAATGAAATTCCAAATTATATCTATCATTTTAAAAATTCCAAAGTTGATCATGTAAGGAAATATACAAGAAGAAATGGCTCTACCTCACTTTTCAAATATTTAAATAATGTAGCTTTAAAGGCTAAGTTGTAGCAAAATAAATACTACCAAATTTCAGTAATAAAATGTTTACAAATTTGTTCAAAAATTTATTTCAAAGGCTAAAGAAAACTCCACTAGTAAACAAACTTAAGGACCAGACATTCATAGTCAGTAATTGAAATTAATGAGGTAAAACAAATACAGGAGAAAGTGTCTGTCCAGACCCAGTGGGAAATTGGATGGGTTCCCATAAATGTGTCTCTCTCTGGGTAATAAGAACTAGCATTCACATACTGTGCTTCCTTTTTGCAAAGCACGATTCTAAACCCTTTACAAATGTAAACTCTTTACAAATACGTACTCATTTACTCCTCAGGACAACCCTGGCAGACAGTTGTCATTCTCACCACTTTTTTATTGAGTGGTGAAACTGAGGCACAGACAGGTTAAGTAAGTTGCCTAAGGTCATGAGCTAACCAACTGTGGAGTCAAGATTCCAGATCAGCTAGGTTGGCTCTGGAATTCGAGTTCTTAGCTCTCACACATACTGCCGCAGAGGAAGAAATAGTCTCAGGATAAAACTCTGCTTCATACAATAGTACTGTAAGACATGTAGGGCTTGAATGAACGTTGATTTTCTGCTAAATTTATATTTTGGAGACATTTTAATCAGTTATTATCTTTTTCTTTTATTTTAAACGTACGCATTTGTTTTTGAAAAAAAATTATTTTAAAGATGTTTTCATTTAACAACATTAGTAATAATAATAGTAATCAGGTCTAACATTTACCAGAAACTCTCCATGCTCCTGCCTGATGCACTGTTCTCACTGCTGCCCTGAGACACCTTGGAGGCGCCTCATCCGATCTACCTGCCAGACAACCTGCAGTACAGAATTTCACTGAATGAAAGCCTCCAGTTTCTTGTCTTTTGGATCCACCAGAGGCGCTCTGGAATGGACTGAATGTTTATGTCCCCCCAAAATTCATATGTAGAAATCTTAACCCTCAAGGTGGTGGTATAGACAGGAGGTGCAGCCTTTGGGAGGCGATTAGGTCATGAGGATGGAGCTCTCATGAATGGGATCACTGCACTTATAAAAGAGGCCCCAGAGAGGTTCCTCCACCATGTGAGGTTCCAGTGGGTAAATGACTGTCTAGAGAAAGAGGGCCCGCACTAGATAGGAAATCTGCCAGCACCTGGATCTTGTACCTCCAAGCCTCCAGAATTGTGAGAAACGAATTTCCGTTGTTTACATGCCACTTAGTCTATACTATGCTCTTATAGCACTCGGAATGAACTAAGATCAGCTTCCACAAGATTATCTTTCTCTCAGGCTGATAACAGTAAGATACTAGAGCCTTCCTGACCAATTCAGGATTCCTTTAGTGGTAAAATTTGCTTGGGTACATCCCACTAGCTTGGCCAAGAATTTAGGGTTTGATGAAATTCACCAAATGAGGCTTTTCCTACCCAGTCTTTCCTTCTGTGTTTTCCTGGGAGTCAGAACCCCATTGCAGCAGAAGGCTATGCTCTCTCCCACTTCATGTTTCGTTGGCCTTTCCCCCAGGAAATCTCTTGGCATTTGCTTCTTGGAGTATGCAAGCAGACATAAACTCTCTGAAGTGGATCTTACTACAGATGAAGAAGCTGAATTGCAGAAAGATGCAACGAATTTATAGCTAGGAAGTAATGAGGCTGGGATTTGATCTAAGGCAGTCTGACATCAAAATTTGTTTTTTAAAAAATGTGTGATAATAAGCCAAGAAATAAAACCATGAATTGTTTTTCACTTCTTCTTCTTTACCCTTTATTTCCCTCTCTCCTTCTATGCCCTATCCTCAACTCCCTACAGGTCCTGACTCTATACTGGCAAGTTTTGTCTCCTGCTCTTCTGCAGCTCAGCCTGGGACCTCTTCTTCCCTCCTTCACTCTCTTCCTTCTTCCCCAGCATTTGTTTTGTTTTGTCCTGTGATAGGAGAACCACACTTTTGTAATTAGAAAAAACTTTCCCCATTTTGGGTATTTGTCCATTTATAGTGTGTGAAAATGTGTTTCTTGAGTTTGTCGTACACATAAGCACAATTGATGTGGAAATTAACAAAATTCTTACTGATGATAAAATGCCAGATAAACGGGCTGAGTTTTCTTGGGCAAATCACTTTCTCTGCTAGATTTCCCTTCATTTGTTCATTCATAAAATTTAGCTTTATCCAAAGGATGCCTGAAGTCCCTTCCATTTCTAAGATTATAGGTTCTCGCAAGTAGATTTTTATTTGATTTCTACATATTCATGGTTAATTGAAAGTTTGGTTAATTGAAAGTTTTATGACCCTATGAACTTGAATATGCTTTTTAAAGCATATGGATGGTTATTTTTAAAAGGGCAAGGGTTCAATTAGGAAATGTCTAATTTTTGCATCTGCAATTTGCACACTTAGCAATTGTTACTTGGTAAAATGCCACCAGGGAACTCAGCCGCAGCACACAGAACACAACATGCGGAGGCATGAGCCATGCAGTGCCTCTGGGATTACCGGAGCTGGGGCCCGATAGGCTCCCCGAGGGCACCCGCTGGAGCTGCCGATAGCCCACCTCTGAGGAGAACCCAGCACCCGTTGCGCTCTCTGCGGCTGCTCCTCCTGTTGGTGCACCTGCCTGCCGAGGTTGCACTGTTTCCCTACGAAGTCTGTTTTACAGACACATCTTCCTGTAATATCACATTGCGGTGACACAGAGCCAACGGGATCGCAGTCACATAGCACACAGAATCGCTTCTCTGGATCCCACCACATATTGGGCTTTAAAAGCCAACCATAAAATAAAATAAAATAAAAACAAAACAGAGCAATGATATTATTCAAGAGATAGAAGCAGATGATACTTTCAAACTTCCTACAGTAAGGCCAGTTTGACATAGGAGAAATGCTTGCTTCTGATTAACCATCTTTATCACAAATACAATGTATTTCTGTGAAAGAGCTAGAGCAAATCTGTCCGCTCTCATGGAGGAATCTGAAGTTGCTTGCCATACTGAAAGCAGGGCAATCGGTATGTTCAGGGACTGAGAACAACATGCTCTATTTTAATTGAATATTTTGTTTTAGCAAAATAATGCATCTTAAAAAATACCTTGATTAGCTTCTCTACTGAAAACTTCTGTTAGGTACAGTTCTCACAGGAAGTAGCTTTGAAATGATGGAACTAGAAGAAGGTGTTTGCTAAAAAGCAAAGGGAGTAACATTTCTGTTTTGTTTTGTGTTTTGAGACAGAGTCTCACTCGGTTGCGCAGGCTGGAGTGCAGTGGCACCATCTCGGTTCACTGCAACCTCTGCCACCCGGGTTCAAGCGATTCTTCTGCCTCAGACTCCCAAGTAGCTGGGATTACAGGTGCCTGCCACCACACCTGGCTAATTTCTGTAGTTTTTAGCAGAGACGGGGTTTCACCATCTTGGCCAGGCTGTTCTTGAACTCCTGACCTTGTGATCCACCTGCCTCGGCCTCCCGAAGTGCTGGGATTACAGGCGTGAGCCACCGCACCCAGCCCCGGGAGTAAAATTTTATTCTGCCAAAAATGTAAAGGCAAAAGGAAGAGTATCTCCACAGATTAAGATTAAATTTGCATGCTATCTGTTTCAGAAATGTCTGAATTAAAGCGAATATAATAAACATTCACCGACAAACAAAATGTTAGCTTAAGGTCAAATGGTAATGTACAATGAATTTTGTTCTAGTCTGAAAAAAACTTTTCACTGATCACAGTCATTCCACTTGTAAAATTAGATAATCCCAAACCTTTCTTTTAATATACGAAGGTATATAAAACATGTCATGAAAAGTCAGTGAACATTTGCAAGGAGAAAGTAATTTATGGGTCAGCCTCTACTCTTTACCTTGCATTTGTCACACCTCTGGCCCTGCACGTTGGCTCTGCACTCACACTGTCCAGTTTGACGGTGGCAAATCTCAGAGAAAGAGCCATTGGCATTACAGTGACAGGCTGAAAAGAGAAGAGAAATCTGTGGTCAGGAAAACTTTCTAATAGTCTTAATAGGCTTGTTAAATAATAATATACCCTACATGGTAACATGGACACTTAAGTTCAGTAACAGAATGTTAAGTGCCCTGTTAGGCATTTAATCCCTATGACAACTCTACAAGCTGTAGACATAATTCATGTAAAGGCTTTAGCGACTTGTCTGGCCTATCACACGCCATTAAAATATTAATGTCATCATCATTATTCCAATTTTGAGCATGAAGACACTGAAATCCAAAGAAGCCATAGCTTATACAAGTCCATATGCCTGTTCTGTCATGTAGGTGAGTCCAGAACGTGATGGGAACGTGGAGTTCTTGACTCAAGGTGCAATGCTGTTTTAGTTCTTTACAGATACATCAGGGTAACACTTAAAATACTATCACACCATTGTAAGTAATGCATACTGACTTTAGAACTAAAACAATTTTGAGGAATTATCAAAATTAATAGCACCCCTGGCATAATTTTAATGTTACTATTAATCTAGGCAAATTTAGTTACTTTTTTTTGATTTAATGATTTACTATGTGCCAGTTTTTGTGTTAAGTTTAAAAAATGGTTTGAGGTGAAATATTTATGCCTTTTTTAAGATTCGAAAGTTTGTAAGACAACAACAACATCATTTCAAGTATCTTAAGACTATAGCATTATAGCATTTAAGAATCACTTTTATTTTACAGTTTATAGGCTCTCTCCAAACATAGAAAATATACGAAGTTTAAGTAATCTTTGTTTCTTTTTTGCTTTGTTATAAAGCTGTCTGAGGTTATTCTAAAATGTAGAATAAATCAGTCTAAAGCTCAAGTGGCCTTTTCACAAATAGAATAGTAATTCATTGTTTACCCTATATTTTTAATGGTACATATAATTGCATTTATACCAGAATAAAAATACAAGGAGGAGATGACATGGGAATTTAGGCTACTCTTAGCTGATTTTGTTAAATTTCCGAATACTTTGATTTGAACACAACTTAAAATTATGTTATAAACAGGTACTCTATCAGCCTATGCTAGTATTTTATTCTTCTGGCTCTAGGTTCTCCTTTTAAAGTATAATAATAATAATAATAATAATAAAACAAAGAAATAAACAAACAAAGCAACTGCTTTTCTAAAAACTGTTTAATTTATCTTCCGGTAAAGTGTGTCTTCAGTGTCTGCCAAGTGGATACTAGAGTAACGGCCGTTGAGAAACGGAAAGAGCCTATGGATAGTCTATAGCTGAAATATAAGGAAAGGCTGAAAATTTTTCCTTTAAATATCCTTTTTCATCTGATTTATCAAATTTGTATAGACTTTCATTACTTTATGAAAGTTTCTTACACATATCATACATACATTTTTAAAACATCAAATTATTTAGACTTTAGAAGTCACTTCTTCTTAGAGTGTAAACTGCAAAATTAAATTTACCATAAATATGATGGTAATTAATTAATGTTATCTTAAAAAAACAAAGCAATATAAAGTTTTGCTAAAGTGTCATTTCAATGGAAAAGTATGACACCAACAATATACACAAATTTAAAATGCAAAATATATTTCTTTGTAGTGGTGTACTTTTCTTAAACAAATCTATAGGTAACTAAAATAATGTATTTTCAGGAACTTTCTTTCCTTGAGGTTTTACCACCTATGCATAGAAGTGATAATTGTATCCATGAAAAATTATAAAAATAAGTAACAAATGTGCTTCTTATAATTTTAATTGTGATTATATGACAAACAGCATCAAAAATTATAATCACATCTATACTCATGGCAAGTAGTATGAAAATTGGTAATGGTCAAAATGTTTTTATTCTCACATTCTTTTTTTTATGTTCTTAAGACTTCATGCCACAGATCTCTAGTTTACCATAATAAAATAAGTGGAATAATATCTCTAACTTTATGGGGTGGGGGTTATTGGAAGACAGGATAAAATGTCAGTAAATGACTAACTTAGCCCTAGAATTCACTGGTGAACAATTGATATGCACAGCTACTATGAGCACTGCTACCAAAAACAGTTACCATGTGTGAGCATCTCTAGGACTCAGGAACTCACTGGATACCCTCTATGTGCCAAACCCTTTAGTCCCCACAGAAAATTCATGACCCTTTTTGTAGACTAGGAAACTGTATCTCAAGGAGGTCAAATGTCTTGCTCAGAAACACACAGCTAGAAAATGTAGATCCTAGATGATCTGTTGGAAAGGAAGAATTTCTTAGGCTCCCTATGATTTTACACATTTGTCAAGAATTCAGTGTTTAATGGCACTTTGAGCCTGTTGGAAATTTCGCTTTAAAAAAAGATCAATGTACAGGTTACATTAATAGGTGCCAGTTGGTACAGAGAGTGATCTGGTTTTGATTCAACAAATTATCATTATTAAATAACAAAGTTAGAACTCATCTTCTAAACCTGTGATGTGAGAGGCACATTTGTTAATGAAATAGGGGACCCTACTGGGTCTTTGGTGCTTACAGTAGAGTTGATGATAGGCTACATTTACAGTGGTTTCTATAATTCTGCATGTCGTGGGACCCACTTGAATAATTGGAAGGGCCTCTCACATAAACTTGACAGAAATGAATGGATGGGCTAGTCTCATAACCTACTGGTCTTAAACATTATGATAGCAGATGAAGCTGATGATGGCCAAGTGCTAACATTGGATTCACATTCCATTTGACCTTCTGCAACAAGATCCCCCTTCATATTATAATCCCACTGACATTAAGGATTTGGAAATTCTATGTAGTATTAATATAGCTAAAAAGGTAAAGAGGGGAGAAATGTATTATACTAGTATGGATGAAGCCCTAGAGTAGCTAATTTTGTGGAAGGAAAACACTGAAAGAGCATTCTAGAAATAGTCCTTAAATTACTATTATGAAACTAAAATGAGGTTAATCATTCAACAATGACAAATGTCCATGTGCGAAAATACTGGCAGAATTTTACACCTATTACAAAATACGACACTGTAAAGTTAACATATGAAAGCATAACTGATAAACATCTTCTGATGGCTACTACTGAAATATCATGGGCAGAAAAATTTATTTCAAGCAAGTGATTAGAATTGAGATAAACAAAAAAAGGATACATGGGGTCTACCTAATGTGCAAATTCTTCTTTCCTGCAGTGGATATCAGTTCATTAAAAAAACTTCCTTCCGCATGTAAATAGAAACATGTTTATCATTTGGAAAACAGTGACGCTTCAATAACACAGCAATTTTCAAAGGATTTACTCTATTAGTTAGTACAAGGAAATGTTCTGGAATATGCAGACTCTGTATATTCTGCGCATCTATCAACCATGTATTCCACATAATTTCCTACTCTTCAATCCACAGTCAAGAACTCATCAGCTACTTTGAAGTACAATACATCAATTCTGTCAGGGGCATCAATAGTTCAGGACTTACGCTGACAGTTCCTTGCATCAACTGCGTCTCCAAAATATCCATCAGCACAGAGCTCACAGTACCGGCCTGTTGTACCTGGTTTACATATCAGACAGGAGCCAGACAAGCTGTCACAGCTGCCAGGGATGGAGAAGTCAAGGTTGTCATTGCATTGGCATGGCTGACATGATCCTCCAGGTACAGAGGGTTGTCCAAAATAGCCTTCTGCACACCTAAGGCAAAAAATTTCATCAGTGAGCCTTTGTGGGGACCTCAGTTGGGGCAATGTTTACATATTTTTCATTCTCCCTTTCTCCCAGGATGATGGCTTTTCCTTTTAAGTGTTCCTTTTCTCAAACACAAAGTGATTAAAAAAATGTTTTTCTACAACTGCAGTGTAGATACAAGATGAAATCCTGCCAGCCCACTAGTAATTAGATTTCAGCCCAAAAAAAAAAAAAAAAAACATAATCTTGTCACTGGCACTGAAGACGAGACCAAAGCATAATAAGAATCTGCTGCTGGCACTCTGGAGGAATCCAGGTCCATGTTGGAAAGCCTTTGTAGTACAACACATCATGTGTCTCTACTCCAGTTGGTTATTTTCTCTACAAATATGTAAGGTTCACATTTTTTGTTGTTGTTGCAGCCAGAACTTGTTATGAGGAAACAGGCTCACAAGAAAATTCAGTAATAAGAGTTCAGAATTTATTAACTAGAAACTGTGACTCAGAAGATTCTTATTAATTGGGTGGGGGCTGTGGGTATATCTGAATTAATAATCTATTTGTATGTATTTGCATATGAATTCAGAGGCGGATTTTCATTGAAGGCTTTACTAAAGGGAAGTTTGAGAAAGCATGCCTGTATATTATGGGAATATGCCATAAGGTGATACTGAACTGTGCCTGCCAACTCTATTAGCAAATCCAGGTTCTTTCTTTCTTTCTCTCTTCCCTTCTTTCTTTCTCTTTCTCTCTTTCTTTCTTACCAAAAACTATCTACATATTATTGGAAAAACAAAAGTTTGTTTACAGGGCATGGCAGAGAAGATTTTTTTAAAATTATTGCAGCAAATTTTCTCTGACCTAAATGTTATATTTTAAAATGCAACTTACTGCTACAGGCATGCGGAAATGTCCTTAGAGGCAACGCCTATTTATATTCTGCTCTGTCTTCTCTTTCAATGACATTCGCTCACGCTTTATACTAAGCCATACTTGCCAAAGGAGAAACAAAACAGGGCATCTGAATCTTATGGTCAGGCTAGCTCTGTTATCTTTGCCATCTTACGAAGATAAAGTCTTTTGCAGCAAGTGTCAAAATTGAAGGGGATCAAAAACAATGTGGGAGAATATAATTTTCTCAGTAGTACACTTCTTTTATGCACATCTACTCACAGATATGCAGTCATTATTTAGAGAAAGGCTCTCTCCCATTTGAAATAAAAATGGTTTAAATCCAATACATTATGTTGAGAGTACTTTAACAAATCACAATTCTGGGGCAGAGTCATTAATTTGGTGCAGATACACTGACTATTCTTAGTTTTCTAGAAAATGTATAGATATTTAGGTACTATAATTCATAGATTTGATCTTTTATCATAATTTTGTAAATGAAATTACTTATATTCACAAAAGATTTTATACATTTATGAGTTATATAAATATTGCTTAGAAGAATACTGCCAACCACAAATATAATTGTTCATTAATTCTCTATTATAAAATATGTAATAAAATTTGAGTGAATAAAATTCCCCCAAAATCCCTTCAGGAGAGACATTTGATAAAGATAAGAAGAAGATTCTTTTGAATTTTAACCTGATTCTTCTTGCCTTATTTAATATTCAGAGCTTATGATCACATCCACATATATTCACATCTCATTTTGTTTACCAGTAAGAGAGTGACTTTGCGCCACTGGAATAAGGATATACAATGATCATTATCACAGCAAACGAAAACCTATTATTTTCAGCTCACTTTCCTCAAGATGACTTATTGCCCTTCGGAGAGATGGCTTTATATAACGAGATCTGGGAATTTTTCTTAACTTAGATAGCAATTAATAAGACTGAAATTCTCCATAATAAAAAAAAAAACTCATTTCAGGAAGAAGATAACTATAATTAAATAGAATAACTAAAGAAGTATGTGTCTTTTATTTTTTTTTCTTGCAGGACATGTAAGGAAAATTTGTGAATATACATGAGAGAAAAATCATATGCCATGTTACTGAAAGTGGGACTATTTTCTGCAACACTTCAGCACATTACTAGTGTATGGGTGTGGGTTTCTATACAGAGAACAGTATTAGAGATTTCTGAAGATGTTCCATTAGGAATTAAAAAGTAATTTGAGGGTCAGAGAATATAATACTGCTAATCATAGAACTTTTATTCATAAAAATAATGTGTTAGAGTCTGATCAAGTTGGATTCACCTAATTAAAATCAGTTTAAATCACAGTCCTTTGGTTTTTCACTCCACCAAAAATAATTGTAATGTGAAATGTCAAGCCCTCTCATTTTCATATGCAAGGCAGAATGAGTGCATTTTAAAAAATAGTTTATTGAATGCCTTGCTGGAAACGGACATCTTGACATAACAAAGGCATTGTTCCTTTCCATATCTGTTACCTTTTTCAAATCAAATTGCAATATTTTGAAAAAGGACCATTTAAATGTAAATAAGACTCCAGATAACACATGCAGTTATTTGTTACTCTTGCTGCTATTGATAATTTAGGAACAATGTCAGAGGGAGGGAGGGAGAGAGGAAGAGAGAGAGGGAGAGGTAGAAAAAGAGCGGACGTGCAGAGAAGCAACAATGAGAAGAAAGCAACCGCACTGATGAGACTTTTATATCATTCTGCACCATCATTTTTCCAGCAACATTTTGGCTAAAATCATGGTCTACATTTCTATTATCTGTACACTGAAAACAATGAAACAATATAATGCTAGCTTAATCTAGCCAAGCAAATGAGAAAAGCTCTTGTTTCTCCCACCCCATTCAAAAAAAAAAAAAAAAAAAAATCAGCTGAGCACTTTTACATGGTACTAATATAAAGAAGGTATGGTCTTATACTACAGTCCATGGAGAATGAACACACATTTTAAAATGTAGCAGTAGAACAACTGGAGATCTGCAAATGCTATTATGGCAGCACAGAAAAGGGCAACCAACTCAGATTAGGCCTAATCAAGGACATTTTCAGGATGATAGTGCTGACTTGGGAGCTGAACAGGGATTAGTTAGCCTCGGGTGGAGGAGTGAAAGGGCTGCAATCCTCCAGGCAGAGGGAACAGTATTGGCAAAGGCACAGAAGAGGGTGGCTGCTGTACAAAGGGGCGTGGCTGTAATGCTGTGTTCTTACTTCCTCCCATTTGACACAATCAGCAAAAGACTGAGGGTGTTTGCCTGCTCAAATGGCGCCTTTTGCAAGTTGGAAGAAAGTGTTCTCTCTAGACACATGCAGAAAAAGTAAAGAGACAGTGGACACAGCTAGACACCCAGGGACTTCATGGAAAAGAACAGGGCAGACTGGATTCAAGCCCTCAATCTTCCCCTTCCCTGAGGGCCTTTGTGCAGTGTACAAACTGCACAACCACATATGAGTGGCCTCTGGACACCTCAGTTGGAGTCGCAGTTTTGCTAACGGCACTAGCAAGTAGGTATAACTGCTCCCCCGCCCCCCCTCCCCCGCCCCGGTCGTCGTTATTTCTGTAGCCCATGCTCTGCATTCAGGACCCAAAGGCACAAGGAGACTCAGAAATGAGTAGAAGGTCTCAAGAGCATAGTGATCAGAGGGGTGATTAGATTTGATTCCAATTCAGACATTCTGAAGCAGACAAAAACTACATGGGATTTTGGAACTGAAGTTTAAGAAACAAAAAGGAATTTCTTCGATACCTGATATGAATCTTGAGGATAAAACTGTAGGTGAATTTTCAAAATATTAAGCAATTGGATTTAAATACCTTCCATATTTTCAGTGGCAACTGTGAAATTAGTCCTGGCTTTTGACCCCTCTCTCCTCACCTAGGGAGGAGTTGTTAAAAATTTGCCAGCTGGGGAGTGGGGAGGGCTTAAGAAGTCTATGTATCCCATTAAGTTTCATGTTGTCCTATAGAACCCACCAGGTGAACCTGCCACAGGCTTTTTGAAATGCCTTCTCCATAATGTATGACATGTTGCTGAGGTTACAGACTTATTCTGAAAGTATCTTAGTGTCCGATCAGGCAGGTATCCTCAGCATTTAACTAACTTTTAGCTCAATATTCTTTTTAATTGCTCTTGATGCTCTAATGCTTACTTAATCCTTTTTAGCCCTTCAAGATACTGTTTCTTTGTTAATTTTTTTCTCCTCTTGTCCAGATGATAAACGTCTAGAATCTTAGCAAAGGTGCCTTGATGAATACCTTCTCCCCTCACTCTCTGACTCTTCTTTTTCCTTGGTTTAAAACATTCCCCAGCAAAGCAGTGATACCTCAAAAATAGTGGTGTTTTGGCCATAAGTGAATGTTTTCCAAGCTGTGACTAGTGTTCTACTTGTGACAGAATTACCAGTCCATGTTTTGTTGTCTCTTGTTTGGCCACTCTCCTGTTCACTGCTTTTCTTCACCCCCTCAATTCAAGAAGCAAGGCCATCTTATGCTACATGTCTGAGTGAAGGGATTTGACAGGGCAGAAGGCAGAGACATAGGAATCTTCCAGACTCCAAGCTCTGAAAGCCACCAGTTCCATGAATGTAGCTCATCCTCTTCCAAATAGAAAATGGGATGGAGCTGGAAAAATGATGATGGTAGAGATGTTGGTGGGTCTTTGTGTGGAATGAAATAAGCTGAATGATTCCTGTGCCCCCAAGAATGGAATGAAAGTAGTTGGGAGGCTTTCTAGACCTGAAAGGAAAGGTAATTAGGAGGACAGGAAAAAAGGGATAGGTCAGCAGAAACATGCTCGGGTGAAATGCTCAGCACTGGCTGGCCCTACCATATGTCCCCTTGCTCAACACACTCACAGACATTATACCCTCCCTTCTACCCTTGCATAACAAGGCCTTTGGTACTAGGTAAACTTAATAGAACTTTGATTCAAGCTTGGAGAGAGGACAAGAAAGCAACTTGAAAAGGGCTCAGATTATGTTTCTAAGCCCTCACAGGTCCCACATATAGAGAAAGGGGTCTCAAAATATACATTAAATTGTGATAAAGACTATAAAGTTATAACTGTTGTCCCACCTGAGCTGTAGTCTGAGATATATTCCTGCTATATAGTTAAAGCAGAGAGTTTATGGCCACATAAGTTTAGGAAATGCTGAGCTAAACAAATTGAACAGATTTCTTCATTACACAGTGTAGGACATGCCAGAACTTTTAACATGCAAATGGATGCTTCCCAAACTTATGTGATCACAGAATTCTTCATTCCAGGAACATCTACAATTTGGGAAATGTTGCTTTAGTTTTTAAATTCTGGTCTCATTTAGATGATGTGCATAAGCTGATCACACAAATCATTTACAGAATGGTTTTGATTACAAGATTTTCAATGCAACCAGTGTCTCCTCCTTACCCTGACCCTTATCTTCCCTCTCCTCTACTTCAACAGGCACATCTCAAACAAAAAATGTTTCCCTCACATTTTAGATCTATCTAAGGGGTTCTTTTGACTCACATAAATACAATGAAATTATAAATTTTGAATATTCCTGGAAAACCCTAACCTAAATTCTGGCTAGAAAAATATGGTATCAGTTGTGGAAAAACTTGAGCTGGAGATAAGATATGCCATTCATTACACTGCATATGCATGTTGCCATCTTCTGAATCAGATTAATAGAGATTTTAGACAGGAAATCATGCTTTCTGTCAGGTATTTCGTTCCCTGGTGATTTTTGCTATTCAAATAGAATTCTCTGAAGAATATATGCAACCATCCTCACTTGCATTAAAGAAAGATGTGAGGTGCTGAAGGCAAGGATGGGAAAATGCATATATTTATATCCAATGTCTAGCCCTGTACCCAGCACATGGTAGTTGCTAAACAGATGTTTGTTAAGTAAAATGTAGGGTTTTAAATTATAGATGGTTCAGAAACTATTGTCTAACATGTATAGGGAGTATAGTACATAAAGCAGAGCAATATAAATATATCAGAGATTATTCTCACCTAGATAAGTGGATTTAATAGCCTTGTATGACAGAGCAGCTGTCATTTTCCAGTTGCTTAAAAAAGGCTGCCTGTAGTGAACTGGGGGGTTTAAGCACTTGATGTAAATCTGTCTTGGCAATGATATGTTCTCCTATTATAGTAAGTAATATGCACATGCCTTTCTTTAAACACACACACACAGACACACATACAATTAAAGATATCTAGTTTCTTGATTGCAAATAAATGCTGCTTGTTTCATTTTTTTTTTTTCTTACATTCCTAATTTACAGATGCTTCCATACTCACAAATAGTACTTGTTGCTGCTAGGAACTGTCACTGGCAGTATGTCCACAGACTGCTAGTCGCTAGCTAAATTCTCTCTGGGTGATAGGCTCCTGCTTCATTAATTTTATGCATCCTGGTTGAAACAGGGGTGATAGCTGCCAAGATGACAGGAAAAGATGGGCAAAAACAGCCCTCTTCAGGGTTAGCCTCAGTGATGATGAGTGAAAGCAGGTCACTTCCTTTGCACCCCTCCCTCCCAGGAAGGGTAGCAGCAGGGACATTTCCAGTGCTGAAACCAGAGGGAGGTTTTTGTGTTTGGCAATGACGTCAAGGGGGAAGTTTGTATCCTTTTTATGCTGAGGCTGAATATATAGAAGAATTATTTCTTCAAAAACATTTCAGGAGGAAATATAATCACACAAATCACATAAAATAATACTATTGTTTCCACTGCAAAGCAACCCAGTAAAATCAACAGGAATTAAAATACTGGTTTAGGAGTAATTAGAAGAGGATACAAATCATGATAATAAATTACATTTTGTTTCTATTTTCGAGTATATTTAAAGTAAATTATGAACCACTTGGTGAACTATGAACTATGCATTTAAGCTACATTTTAAGGACAAAAAGTTAATTATGAAAAATAAATGGTGCCGACATAGACAGCAAGATAAATCTTAAAGTGCATGACTTTCCACTTGAGCAATACTTTCTACAAAGATTGTAGGTTAATACTTAACCTCTAAGATTAAAACATTAATCAGATATTCTCTGAGTGAATGAAGATTTATGAAGCAATTTCTGAAAAATAAATAAATTACAAAAATATAATGCATTTGTTTGACAAGCGTGTTGAGAAACTTTATTTCACCTCATTGAGTGTGGCCATTTTTCTCCAAAGGATGATGCAAAGGATGATTGTATCTGTGGTTTTATAACTCCCAAGGTAGAAATCATTTTGCAAGACAGTGCAGTACACGCTTACCTCTCACAGCGTGGTCCTGTGTACCCGACAGGGCATCCATCACAGATCAATCCAAGACTCCGGTCTAAATGGCACGTTGGGCTAAAGCTACGTTGATATTGTTGTGGAAAACAGGGACAAGGAAGAAGCACATACACAAAGTCATTAGCAGCATTTTCTCATTTCTCTCTCCACTACTGCTCTGACAAAAGAGTACAGGCTGGTCATTCTCACCCCAGAGATGGAGATTAGGGTCTGGCCAATGGAGGATGAAATGACATTGCTGTTTCTGCAGACGTGAATATAGCCCAGTGGAGAGCAGTATCCCTGTGACATGTTATTAACTGACTTTTGACTGCTCTGGGTCGTGATCATCAGTAACAAGTGGGAATGTAGAGCTGCTTTTTAGAAATTCCTCCAGGCCTGGTACATATGCAGCCTCACATACTTTCTTCTCTAGCCAAATCCCTCTGACTTTGAAGCAGCCTGAAGAAATTTGTTAGAGATTTTGGAAATCTCAGTATGTGGCAGTGGTGGTGGCAGTTCTTCCTTCTTCAGCTACTGCCATAGTGGGGCATGCCTGTGTGCAGTCTGTGGCATGTGCTTCCTTGCAGGTATGCCCTCACACTGATGGAATCCTCAGGAAAGCTTTCAGAAGAGATCAAATGTGCATATTCTACCTAAACTTATCATAAACCTCAACAAACAAAAGCAACCTTGCCATCTCATACCTTCTGGCATGTTTCAAAGTTCACTTCTCTCTTTGCACATAGTTCTAATTTGGGTCTGAAGTAATAGAGCTGAACACCAGATGAAGAACCAGCAGAGAACTCAGGTGCTAGTTTTAGCCTTCAACAACATGTTTCACTCCAGTCATGCTTCTTTGCCTTGTGAGAGGCACCTCTCATACATGAACCCTTACCCCAAGATTGACACATGGTAATGTGGTTCTCGACTGGCTCTCTGAAGGACCATCAACCATTTTGAATTCTGTAAGGTCTGCTGCACTACCGTTTCAAAGGGAAATGCCCTCAATTCATCCTTCTCTTATTATGTTTTCCCTAAGTAGATTTATTTTCTATTATATGTGACAGGGCAATTCAATAGAGGCTTGCTTGATGGCTAAATGAATTAAAGAAAGAACAACAAATTAAACATTGCAAGTCCTGATTTCATCCTGCTCCTGACACTTGAATTACTTTGAAATACTTTCTTAACTTCGGTGCAGATCAGATCATGAATGCTATTTCTGAATGATATTTCTCTAGATTAACTCTGGGTAGTTCTGCAAAGATTTAATAGTTCTTCTCATTTTTGGGATACTAGCAAGATATTAGGACCAGGTAAGTCTACGTTTTAAACATTTCAGCTCAGTGGAAAGTCTACATGAATCTGCTGGGTCAAGGAGATAAAACCTGGTCTGGGATGCTTTGAATTTATAAATATTATCTGGATCAAAGATTCCACATTAAGGAGTTATGGTAGCTGTCATGAACAGCAGACAAGACATACCCAGCGTGTGCACTGCGAGTAAAGAACCTCCTTTTATAAAGCATCCTGTACTTTGCTACACATGATCCAAAGACAGTTTACTACGGGTGATTTTCTTGACAGGATTGCACTGAAGACGCACAGGTTAAAATACCCCCTCTATAGGACTACACTGATTGAAAGAAAACTATACCAATTATTTTTTATAATCCTCTATCAGTTTGTCATAACTTGTGTCAATGGTTGTTGACAAGGCTTCTGAAAATTTTAAAAATATTTTATTTTATTTGAGACAGAGTCTTGCTCTGTTGCCCAGGCTGGAATGCAGTGGTGCGATCTTGACTCACTGAAACCTCTGCCACCTGGGTTCAAGCGATTCTCCTGTCTCAGCCTCCTGAGTAGCTGGTATTACATGCGAGTGCTACCACACCTGACTAATTTTTGTATTTTTAGTAGAAATGGGGTCTCACCATATTGGCCAGGCTGGTCTTGAACTCCTGACCTCAAGTGATCCACCTGCCTTGGCCCCCCAAAGTGCTAGGATTACAGGTATGAGCCACTGCACCCTACACTTTAAACCTATTCATAAAATAGACTTCAAATTCTTAAATGCATTCACATGTCAGTTAAAAGCAACGTAAGTAAAGTAAAAGGTGTTCACTGACAAAAATCAACACTTTTTCAAGAAAAAAATTAAGCAATAAAAATGTTAGATTTGACTAGCTCCTTACAGTTCAGAATACATTTACAATTTTACCACATTTTCACAAAATCCTATGAGCTGGTTAGGGCAGGCACAGTTTTTCTTAACCAAAGTCATATGCAAAATTTCCAGGAGAATTTAGTATGGGATCTAGGACTTTAGATTCTTAAGGTGATATTCTCTTCTTCCTATAACCAACTGTCATTGAAACCTACCGGTAAGAATTAAGTAAGTTTAGGTTTCTAGTAATGTAGATACTTGACATAATGCATCCAAATAAAACATTCTCATAAAATATATCTGTATTTGTGCTTTGATATCCTTTCAACAACATAAACTGAAGATTCTCTCTCTTATTGCTGTAATTGCAGTTACAGCTATGGCAGAAGATGGCATTCAACAACAAAAATAAAATTAGAATGAGAAATAAAACATGCACAGTAAAAAACGTCTACAGAATTTGCATTGGCAAATGCAGTGACTTAGCACTGATTTTGGCCAAGATATGAAGCTAATTGTTCCATGATACAAAGAGGAAATTTTGAGATCATCACTGAGTTCAAGTGATTCCAAGATTATGTCATGTATCTCTAATTGGCTAGCTCCACACCAGCAGAGAATGTTCTTCATCCTGGATTATCCAAACCACGCCACAGGAAACACAGAAAAGCCAAGAGCAGCAGGCATTTGCCACAAATAGGGGAGGAAGGGAAGCTGTTATTGGGATAACCAATAAGAAGCTGGACATGAAAATAATCCCTTTTAATGGTTGAATATACACTTTTATTTTTATAAGGATCTACTTATAAGTATGTATATATGTATGCATATATGTATGCGTACATATACTTGTATACATGTGACTATGTATGTCAACATATGCATGTATGTTTATGCATGTACATGCATACATACAGAAACAATCAATCTTGTTCTAAAAATAATTTAATTCTATCTGTCAAAATATATGCATTAAGAATAAAGCAAGGTTAAAGATAAAAAAACTAAAAAAAAGATAAACTCAAGGGTGCATTTAGAATTCAAACTGCATGTTATAAGGTATGTCCATTTGATAATGGTGGATCAGCATTTGGCCTTGAGGTTTTTCACAGCTAATGCAAAAGTGAACAATCAACAGGTAAACAATTCAGAGCAGCCAGAAGCCAAAAACAAACCAGTTGCTCAATAGAAGCTCAACAATTCCTGATTATCAGACATTAGGGAAACTTCTCCTGTGGGTCCTGAAATTCAGTTCCAACATAAAATGCTCCCACAGAGAGTTAATCCAATACTCTAAAATAAAATTAAACACATATTAAGTAAATGTGTGAGAATATTTTGTGTGTCTTTAACTGTCATGCATTTGAAATAAAACATAAGGAATTGCTTCTTAAGACTGTGATGTCATATAAAACAACCACTCCTTTAATCACGAGCATAAAATTAAAACTTCCATCATGAGGGTTAGAGAATCAGGGCATGTTCTGTATTTGCATATAGAGGGGATCAGGAGTCCTTTCAACTAATTATCATCTTGGGTAGGAGAAGAAACCATTCTGAGTGGCTACACAATGTCAGTGGAGAAGCTGCCGATGAGGGTAATGAGACTATCCACACATAACTGAGAAGGGGCAGAGGACTGAGAGGAAGAGGAGAAAAAGAAAAAAATCGTTTACTTCATGATTTTGGTGTTAGCTTCATACATTTCTGAAGTTTCTCTCTAAGTTTTTTCTTCTTCAGTTCGATGATCTCTCCTACTTATTCCCAGAAGAATCATTAAGCAAACACTTATTTCTTTAATTACCTTTAAGTACTATGAAATTTGATTTAATCTTCACAATTGGATTTTTTAATTAGACTTGATTTATTTTCTAAGTATGTCTTTGAATGATATATTTCTCTAAACCTGTTTCCCATTCTGCAAAATGGAATAATATGATTGATTTGATAAACCCTTTTATACTGAAAAAGTATGAAAGCATAGTGCCATAATAAATTATAGATACAATTTACTAATTTGTCAAAAAGTTTGCCTTTTTTTTTTTTTACAAATTTTTAAACAAATTAAGGTATGTTGATTTAATGTTTAAGGTATTTAGTTAATAGTTAAAGAATTAAATCTGCAGTTTTCGCATCCTGTTGTAGCCCCTTATATTAACATACCTGTTAATATAACTGTAACTATGTAGCATAGTTAACATAACTCTTGCCAAACAGTGAAGATTTACTGATTTTTTACAGTGAACATTTACAGTTTGTCTGACATTAAATTCTATTGATTTTTTTTTTTTTTTTTTTTTTGCTTCTTTTCAATGTTTCTGTAATTGTTTCTATTACTGGAGCCCCACTGGAAGAAGCACAGAGAGGTGAGTCAAAATATATGAGTTCCAATATTGGTTCTGCCACAAGCAAGCTGTATAATCACTACCAAGGCATTTAATTTCTCTGAACTTTAGTTTTTTCCTTTGTTATATGGAACCAGGAAGACCCATCATAATCTCCCATGTGGACATAAAACAATGTGTAGGAAAGAGTACTAAAGCATCTAGAGCATTCCCAGTTTTCTAGAGAATATGGTTAAATTGGATGTTTCCTTAAATTTACCTCTTGTCTTGGAATATATTTCTCTATATTAATTTTAACAATATGCATTCAATATGATCTAAAGGTCAACTTAAATTTGAGTTTCATTCTTTCAAAAACTTAAATTTCAGCATTCCTGACCCACACAAGGCAGTAGTATTTACAATGATATTAGTAGACAGAACTTATTGAGGGCCTACCTCTGCCCAGCCTTGTGCCAATACTGTCTTTTATTATATAAATGATGAAAATCTATAACAACTTCAATAACATTATATTTTCAAACACATCCTAAGTATTCAAAGGCAGAGATTCACACGTCTCTTTCATATTTTATTTAACCTATAAGCTATGTAATGCCAGAAATTAGTGAATATAAACATTTGGAATACTTACATTTTTATTTGCTTCTCTCCAGATAAATTTTACTGCCTAGTTACATTCTATAGTTAGAATAGATACATCAACAAGATGAGAAGGCCAAGCACAGTGCCCACCGTAAACAGTTGACGAAGTTGATATATATGTATAATTTAAATATTATATGCTTGTCTGTATTCATACATCATAATAATTACACCAATCTATCTCTATCTTCTTACACATTTGATTTATTTAGCAATATTATCTAAGAAATTTGGAGCCAAAATGCTTGTGATCTATAAGATTTATGACCAGGGATTAAACAGATAAATCACCAAGGTAAAACTATCACTAAGCTTTAGACTTCCCATGAAGGTTGCGGCAACCTTTAGCTCTTTTTTTTTTTTTTCTCTCTGAATAACCCATGGAAATTAAAATCCCATCTTCAGGATTATGTGCACATATTCAATTCATATCTCAGAGTTTCTAGCTCACATTATAACAGTAATGTTTTTTACAAAACCTTTTTAAAAAGGATAGTTTCCCTAGGTCAGTAAGTGTCTTGTTTACTGATTTTTTTTTAAACATTTCAGGTTGTTAGATGAAAACGGATTTTTCTCATCACAGTTGTGCAGTTAAACTATGATAATTTTCTAGTTGTTTTAAATGTAAAATTGTTTTAAATTGTTTTAAATGTAAAAGACATTATAATCCTATCACAAAACTTCTAAGATTTATAAACTAAGTGAATTATCACTGCCCTCCCTTTCTGCTTGTTAAAATACTACATTGAAAGCTGGAATTTAAAATAGATTGCTACTCTAGTCCCAATTCCATTACTAAAAATAAAATTATTATTTAGTAATTTGCTAGTTTTAATATTTTATAATATTAATATTTGATAATTTGCTAATTATAATATTTACTAGTATTGCTAATTACTTACTCTAAGTGAAAGCACTTTGAAAATGGAAGAATCCTTAAATACTTGGTGTTACTGGTATTGCTATCACTGTGTTATCTGCATTTTTAAAAATCAGGATCAACATAATTATACCAAATTGGAATACACATCTTTTAGGAAATAACATTATTGGACACTGGAACCCCAATCCCTTTGGCACTGATAGACTGTGTCTTAATGCTTGCAGACTTTCTTTCTTTTTCAGAAACAACAATTAGAACCCATTATCCAAGTAAATGCACAGCAAATAAAGAGACAACAATGGGTCATGAATGCCTATAATTATCCAAGCAAAATTATCTCCCTAATGTTTCCTCTGCATTTATAGTAAATGTTGGTCAGACTTGAGGGTAAATCCATAGGGTTTACATACTCAATGAATTATATAATTCTAATATGTATTCAGCTGGAATTCACATGGTGCAATGAGCGGCCAGCTCTATTGGATTGATAGTGGTGCTAATGCTCTTGGTATCTTGGCTGAGAAGGAGATGCAATACAAGTGGCCAGATAAAATCCTTCTGCTTTCCTCAAATGCATGTTAGTCATGAACAATGAGTTTCATGTAAATGAGAATGGTTAAGAGAATGCCATTCAGCCATGGCAAACGAGTAGGTCTTCCATTGGGTGATCTAACTCTTCACTTACATACCAGATGGCAGGTTTTTGTGTGATGTTGTGACTATCATAGACTTGAGTAGCCATTAATTATGAAGGAATATATTACATTTGTTCTCCTATATTCATTATTTTCTAGTAAGTTTCTCTCTTGCCTTCTTCCTCTTCTCTAACATCCTTGGTTGTTAAAGAATCTACAGCTTTGTGCTCATTCAGGCTCATGCCTTAAGCCCTGGAAATGTTCTGATCACTAATATACACTAACCAGTGGTCCCCAACATTTTTGGCAGCAGGTACTCGTTTTGGAGACAATTTTGTCCACAGACGCAGGGGAGGAGTTTTGGGATAAAACTGTTCCACGTCAGATCATCAGGCATTAGTCAGACTCTCAAAAGGGGTATGCAACCTAGATCCCTCACAGGTGCAGTTCGCAATAGGGTTCGAGCTTCTATGACAATCTAATGCCTGCCTGATCTGATAGGAGGCAGAGCTCAGGTGGTAACGTCCACCACTCACCTCTTGCTGGGCGGCCCGGTTCCTAACAGGCCATAGATGGTTGAGGAACCCTGCATTAACCCAAAGTCTTATTTTCTCAAAACCTTGCTAGATAAATTGACTTATCTAATGAATTAATTATTGCTTTTAGTGTTATCACTTAAAATGCACTGTGTATTTTTTTTTAAAGTCTTCATTGAAGACTGTAGAGATTTGGGAAGCACATGGATTTTAAAACTAGAATTCCAACTCTGATACTTTAATGCTCTATGACTCTGAGCAGGTTAATAACAGTCAGCTCTTAGATTGGGTTCATCATATCCAGTCACAGTTTAGGTGGTTTACACATTTCAATTATGTCTTTCCCACATCAACCCTATGAGAGTCCTGTTATTATAACTAATGATGACAGAACTGAGGCACGGAGAGTTTCAGTGACTTGCCTAAAGTTGCACGGCTGGAAAGAATGGAACCCAGCATTTAAACCAAAGATTCTGGTTCTAGAATTGGCACCATAATGCCATTTTTCTACTAATAGTTTTCATTTCTTAATCTATAAAATGAGGATAATAATATCTACCTTACTGAGTTATAGCTGAAGGTGAAATAATACCAAATATAGTGTTTGGCCTAGAATATAGCAGTCTGCTTTTATTAAATAGTAGTGCTTTCTTTTCTTTTCCAAACAATGAGTAAGGTAAAAAATTCTGAGTAAAGAGGGTCATTGGGAGGATAAGGATTTCATGCGGATTGAACAGTAGGAAGAACAGTTCCAAGGAGAACATTTAAACTTAATGTCAGAATTATCTGAAAGTCTTTAGCTTATAGTATTCATTGAATCTAACAAAAGACCATTTTAATTAGGCGCATTCTGGGTAAGAGTTTGAAGTATGACCTACTTGATCACATCTTCACATTAAAGACTATAGCTGACAGATCTCCCTTAAAGATCACTGACAATTTTTGCTCTGTCAGTTATCACAGTGCCTAGAGATAGCTGGAAAGTGTACAATACGATATGAACTTCATTAAGCACTAAGCTCACCTTTAAGAGAGTTCTTCAGAAAAGAATCTCCTTTTATTTAAAAGTATAGTTATCTGTAATTGCTTTTGAGTAACAATTGTTGATTTTTTTTCAACATAGTATCCCAATTTAAGAACAAAACAGAATATTTTCGTTGGAGTGTGCTTAGCTGTTTACTTAGAGATGGCTGCCCTGAGGAAATGTGAATTCAAGCAGCTGGATATAGCATTCCCCTAAAAGGTAAGGAAATGAGGAAGTCAAGGGCTCTTTCTTATTGCTGTGTGTTTTTCGAAAATCTGCTGTAAGGTGGTTGTTCTACGTAAACAACTGGAAATTTTTTTAAAAGAAGAGATAGGATGGGTGCTTAAAAGTCAGTTAAATCAGCCCCTTCAGTTTACATTTTGAGAGGTTTATGACTTGCCCAAGATTCACAAAAAAATAGTGTATGGGTAGAATCCAAATTAGCTGTATTTGTATCCTTTTATTAAGGCATGAAGATGGGTATGTGTCTGTGTGTAGGTGTGTACATGCATGCACATGTATGTGTTTGTATAAATGTTTATGTTCTTTGGAATTGGTGTCAAAATTCTTCTTGAGTTCTACTCTCAGATATTAAATCACCAAAACTAGAGCTAAAAAATTACAAATTCTTAGAAATCCTCATAGTTTTAAATACCTTAGGTTTGGAAAGTTCATATTATTTTCCTGAAAAAAATTCATGTCTGTGTTTATTATTTATTTACAAGGGATAAGAGAAAGGGTATATTTGCTATGAAAAGTGTATTTGCAGAAATGGATGCTGAATTTATTCACGGGGTAAGTTTGTTACTTACTTATTGGATGGGATATTGAGTGGACAGGCACAGGGTTGACAGTCTTCAGAGGTTCCTTTAGTAGGATCGCCATAGAAACCAGGAAGACATTTATCACAATATGGGCCGCCTGTGTGATCCTTACAGTTCTGAGAAAGAAATCCGCATCAGAGTTTATTATTTTGGTGTCAAGGATCAACATGCTGCCAAAAATAGGTCTACAAAGTCGTTAGTCTGTTCCCCACCAGCAAGAATATTTTTTCCATGTTAAATGGTCAATTTTATAGTAGGGAAATAGCATTGAAAGTTAATTTAATATCTAGCTTATAAACTACACACTAATTTCAGCATATGCATACCTACAAAAAGATGACTGAAATTCATTTTAATGTTTTTCATTATGCAAATCTTACTTCATTTTTTCTTTAGTTTTTTCCTTAAGAAAATACATGATTTTGTGTGTGTGTGTGTGTGTGTGTGTGTGTGTGTGGTATGTGGTCATAGGGCACTAACGACATATGTTTAATGGAAATTGTAGCTGATTCCAGGTAAAAATCAATTGTTCAGCTTGAAATTGCTAATTTAATGGAGACTGTGGCTAGTCATACAAATCCTCTGGGGCTATGCCCTCTTAGCTCAGACATTAATTTTGGCCTCAGTGGACTCTGATGGCTTGGACAACGCACTAGTGTATTACATCTGTGAGAAGCTTGCTTGACTCATAATTAAACATTTAGAAAACTGAAAAATTTTACACATCACATGCCAGTTTCATCAACTAAATGTGAATATGTATTTCTGTAGTAACTGGTGATATTTGAAAATAGGCTTTTCTTTAAGTTATTTAAAATTCTTTCTGAAATTTATTTTTAACAAAACGTTTTAAAAGATAGCATTAAGGTCAACTTCACTATAAATACTTGCCTGAATAATGCAGCATATTGGGATTTAATGGGCAAAACATGGAGAAAGATTTTTCCCCTGATTTGATTTTTGTTTTACTTCCCTTCAATTTTTAAGTTTAGCTAAACTAAGCTATTACTAAAGAATTGTTTTTTTTAATAAAATTATTTGCATGTTATCTCACTGATACAACTAAAATTATGTCTTCAAAGACTTAAGGGTTTTAAGAAATGGAATCAAAAAATTAATTATGCCTTAAACATGTTGAAAATGGTATTTCTAGCATTCAACTGAAAATCTTGCATAATTAAGAGGGTTTTTTTTTTCCCAATTTTTGATTTAAAAGAGAAATAATATGTAGTTCTTACATTTTCTAATGTCACGTTTCATTAAATAAAAATCATCTTAAAACTCAAGTATTTTTGTAGTGGAAACCAGAAAATAGCATCAGACAACCTATATAATGGAAATCAAAACAAAAAGATGGAAACTTCACTCTGATGAATTGGTTATTTTTACAGGCGTCCTGTTACAAAAGCGCTTTACAAATTTTTGCTCACATTACATATCACAAGAACCATGAGAAGAAGCAAGCATGCAATCTTCCCATGTGACATTGAATACTTCCTGGCTTATTTCAAATGTACTTTGAGTTAAAATGTCTTTTTAATATAGACCTACACTATTGCAGAAGTTTAGATTTTGTTCTGTTGTCAAAAATATATTTCAGATAATTTATAATCAAATTTTAAAGCAAGCTAAGCATTCGTTCATAAATTTATTTTTCATGGTAAAAACCATACTATTTAATGTTCATGAAAAATAAATAAGAAGCTAAAATGTAGGGTCAACTGAACAGTAAGAATGCCTTTGATGAGCAACATTAAAATATTCTTCTCTTTGTATATTATATCAGAACTCACATACTCAAAATGGAATATCAGCACTTAGTTTTCAGTACTATTTTGGAGAAAGGGCACTTGAAAGTCAGTATATCCTACATGATCACCTATTTACTAGCTATGATGGAAAATTCAGGAAACACCAGATTCTGTCTTTATCATCAAGATGTCCACTGTTGCCTCAAGATCGCTCTGTTATTTGAAAGAGACCTCCTATCTCTCTGTTCATGAAACAAAATCAGTAAAGTAGGTTTCATTAGTAGGGTCTGTTCTCTTCCTTCTTTCTCTCAAAATTATGCTGAATGACACTGTTTTCTTCGTTAAAAAAGGCTTCTAGTTTTAGAAATATCACATCACCAAATGGACCAATTTGCTTTCATCCTAATGAATTCAGCATGAACATTTGATTTGATTTTATCCTAATGAATTCAACATGAAATATGACTATAGAGAACATTATGAGTTTGGTATTATGACATACTTATTTTTGTCTTCTTAGGGTACGTAAAACAATTCCACGTCAGTTTTGGGCTGCATATTATTTCGTATTGCATGTTCGTAAAGTGTTTAAAGGTAACCCAATATTTTTCCCAAAGTACATTTTAAAAGACTTATGGCATAATTAAAATGAAAATCACTTAGTCTTTCTATTCATAAAAATGTCATTTCAAAAATCTACTGATCCACAAATTAAGACTCTCATGCTTTATAATGCAATGCAATTAAACAAAATCTTATATACAGAAAAGAGAAAGAGCATCAATAAACCTAAATGCCAAATTACACTGAAACGAGAGTCCTGAATTTTCATTTTGGATTTTTCCCAGAAGCTTTTAAGTAGAAGAGAAATGGGGGAAAATGAGCAAGAGAAAGATAGAATATTAAGAATTACAGATAACAGAGTCTGCCTTAAATTCTTCAGGGAAATGAGAGGGTGATATCCTCCTAAATTGGAACCATTTTAAATTGTGTTTCTGCAAGACTAACGAAATGAGAAGTGTTGTTTCAAGCTTCACGCCATGTCAGACAATATAAAACTAATGTGCCCTTGAGTTAATCAAAATGGTCTATTCAGTGTAATTCTCCAATCCTAAGACTTCTTAGCAGAATGGAAAGTGCTTTGCACTTTGTAAAGCCTATTTTCTGGTTAAAGCTTAGACTTAATTGTAAAGGAGAAGCAGCTCTGGTGAATATGTATTACATATTGTTTTTATTTTTAATCTACAAATGATGCTATGCATTTAGTTAAATTCTGAACATTTTAAATAAAAATATGCAGTATGTTTTCACTTTCAACATGAAGAAAACTTAATTATGTTTCCTGTAAAGGTTATATTTTATACTTTTCATGTTATGGGGATAAAAATTATTCTCTATTTTAAAAGTACACTGTACTTTCCATAGATTTATAGAAGGAAGTAAACCATATATATTCATGGTAGTTATATCTCCAATCATAAGTTATGCCTTAAAATAATATATGTGATTCTAATTTAATTCTTGGACTAACATGGATAAACACTTCTTCATATTCATTAGGAAGATCACATATGAAAGGGCATTCTCAGTTCCAATTCAGTTCAATACAAAGATCTTTGTCAAAGCACTTACTGACTCAAGTGTTTAAGGCCCCCAGGGTAGTAACTGAATTGTAGCATCTGTTGAGATGATTTCAGACTTGTCAATCAGCATCCCCAAAGAAGAGAGCACTTACCAGGCATTCTCCAGTGACGTCATCACAGGACTCTGCATGACCAAAGCACTGACATGGCTCACAGATGCCACCAAAAATGGTGCCGTTAACTCGCCTGTGCCTAGGCCAACAAGACTGAAAGGAAGATAAGGCTTTAGTCGGTCTTGGAGATTAAAACAAAAAGTTGTTTTTGTTTGTTTTCTGATAATAGAAAATAACAGGTAGGAAACTCATCAAATGTGCTTGTCAAAGCATTGCCATTATTGACACGTTGCGACAGAGGTATTCTTCCTGACATTGGGGCTTTGCACTGACCTTAGTGTTATTGGCAGGTATGAGATTAGAGGAAGCATTAGCTTGGTGTCGCTTCTGAAATGGTAAAATAAAGCAGAGATATAAAGAATTGAAATGTGACAGTCTCAAAGTAAAAAGCACAGACAGGAAAATAGAAGAAAAAGTACTGTGAAAAAGGCAGCTGATATAAAAGGACTCATCATATAATCTTAGCCTAAGAGAGTACCCAATGTCATCCCAAGCAATTTTGATTTTCTGGAATGTATTCACTTTCCCACATACTAATTGCCCTTAACTTCATCATTTCCAGAAAATATTTGACATGATTTGGAAGAAAGGCAGCACCCACACTTATATTTGACCACGTACACAGCTAATTTCTACGCATATATAATTCATGTATTTCATGCTAAATTTCCTCAATCCTATTATGCTTTGCTATGTATACAAAAAGTTTATGATTTATTTCCCACATACTTTCTTGTTAGTTTACTTGATGGCATTCTTCTATAACTTTGCCTGTATTTTTCATTCCTTGTTTAAAATGTGAAACACTTTATTATATAAAAACTGAATTCTGATTAAAACAGGATATTTGCGTCTTAGATTCCCTGTGTCAATGCCTGCTCTAAGTTCCCCGTCATCCTTAATTAAGTTTTTCGTCTGTGGGGATTACTACAAAGTGGATGAGATGCAAAATAAGCACGAGGCAAATACTGCTGCCCTCTAAGAGCTTATGATCCCCCTCCAGTGAAATTGCATCTTGTGGGTTATTTACTATATTTCCGGATGGTTGAGTACAACATCATATATCATGAAAAGCCCATCTTTTTCAGTTGAAAAAGGAAACAAAAGAGCAATCACTGAAGTAATAAAGGATATAGAATTGTGTTATGTGTCCGTGGAAATGTTCCTTCTGCCTCAGGATATGAGGACTCTCAAATCTGAGCATCAATAACAAACACATAAAAGCATTATGTACTGATACTTCATATCTGAAAATAAATAAAATAAACTTTCTCTTTAATTTGAGCAGTAACAAAAAAGTGTCAAATTTCTTTTTTTGAATTATTATTATACTTTAAGTTCTGGGATACATGTGCAGAACGTGCAGGTTTGTTACATACGTATACACGTGCCATGGTAGTTTGCTGAACCCACCAACCCATCATCTACATTAGGTATTTCTGCTAATGCTATCCCTCCCCTAGCCCCCACCCCCCAACAGGCCCCAGTGTGTGATGTTCCCCTCCCTGTGTCCATGTGTTCTCATTGTTCAACTCCCACAACCAACCCAAAATTGTCAAATTTCTATCCCTTTCCATTTCCATTTCTCCTAATTAAATCCCTTCCCATACCTCCCCATTAAATTGTTTGTATCCCTAGATTTATTATAGAAGTGATTTCTTTCTGAAATATGTTTTCACTCATAGGTGGGAACTGAACAATGAGATCACTTGGACTCGGGAAGGGGAACATCACACACCGGGGCCTATCATGGGGAGTGGGGAGGCGGGAGGGATTGCATTGGGAGTTATACCTGATATAAATGACGAATTGATGGGTGCTGACGAGTTGATGGGTGCAGCACACCAACATGGCACAAGTATACATATGTAACAAACCTGCACGTTATGCATATGTACCCTAGAACTTAAAGTATAATAATTAAAAAAAAAAAAAAAAGCCGGTGAAGCTACATGTTCATAAGGGGGTAAAAATTAAGGATATTGAGAAAACGGAGAGAACTAATCTGTTTTCAGACAGATATCCATGAAGTTTTCCTTAATAAGTTTTTTATTTTAATACTCTGCAAATGCACTACTCATACCACGTCTTCTTTCTTCAATCTTCCCAACTCCTTACACCTCTCTTTTAGCCAGTGATTTTATCTTATTACTCACAGAAAAAATTAAAGCCATCTTTGCACTAACAAGTCCAGAGATCTAAGCATATATCTCCAAACCTTGTTGCCATATTCCCATTCCAAACAAGAGATGTGGGGGATGTGGGGTCCTTCTTCCTAAAGGAACATTGCTCCACTTGTCATCTGATTCCAGCACCTGTTTTCTTCTCAATATTCACTTTCTCTGATGCATTAGTAATAACTTTCTTTTCTACTGGGTCATTATTATCAGCACAAAAAAAAATATGATCTAGTGTCTCCATCAAAAATAAACAAAACACAAATGACAAAACTGTCCTCAACCTCATATAACTTTTCCAGTCATCTATGTTTTTCCTTTCAGTAACACTACTCTTAACAGGTATTATACTCCTCACTTCTTTTTCACACTTCATTCCATTCTAATCTGTTTTGTGTCACCACCTCTCAATTAAAACTGCTCTGGTCCTTGTCACCAAATTCCATGCAGCCAAATTTGATGGACGATTCTGCAATTGCATTTTATCTGACCTTTCATCAGCCTGGGGCCTAACTGACTCCTTTTCCTCTCACAATTTCTTTTCTCAACTTCTATGACATCACACTTCTCAAATTTCTACCATATTTCTTTGCTGTGTCCTCTGCTTTGACCCTGCTTCTTAATGTCAGGAGCTCCTCGGGGCTTGAGTTGGGTTATTTTTCTCTTTTTTTAATCAATTGCACTTTCTCCTGGGTAATTTTATTCAGTTCCATAGTTTATGATGCCTTCCAAAAACATCTCTAGACCAGACAGACATGCTGAATTTAAGACCTGAATATTATAAATACACATTGACATTTACACTTCACAGTCTTTTCAAACCTAAAATTTCTAAACTGGACTATGGATTCCATACCCCCCCACCCCCACCAACTATTCCTCTCTCTGTCTTCCTCAGCTCAGTAAATGACAACACAAGCAACTGATCAATCGTTCAAACTGGTCATCTATGATTCATTCTTAAACTCTTTATTTCTTTAATATATAGAATATGATAAGTCTTTTTATATCCCCTGCCATGATCCTAACAGCACCCACTATTATTGTGGTGTTCCACTGCAACTACATATTAACCCTTCTCCTTCCTATCATTCATGCCCTCCTAAGACATGTTCTTCCTACTGTAGCCATAATGCCTTCTTCAAAAAAATGTAACTCAGGCTGGCTGCTTTGGCTCATGCCTGTAACCTCAGAACTTTGGGAGGCTGAGGTGGGAGGATTGCTTGAGCTCAGGAGTTCGAGACCAGCCTGTGCAACATAGTGAGGTCTTGTCTCTATTAAAACAAACAAACAAACAAAAATAGCTGGGCATAGTGGTATACACCTGTAGTCCCAGCTACTCAGGAGGCTGAGGCATAGTGGTATACACCTGTAGTCCCAGCTATTCAGGAGGCTTAAGCTCAGGAGTTTGAGGCTGCAGTAAGCTTTGACAGCATCACTGCACACCAGCCTGGGTGACAGAGCAAGACCCTGTCTCAAAAAACAAGAAATACCCCAAACCCCAAAATGTAAATCAGATCATTACACTACTCCACTTCTCTGCTAAAAGGCTTGCAATGATGTTCCATGCCATGAGAATAAAATGCTCAATTCTTATTATATGTGCAAAACTCCTAATGGCCTGGCGTTTCCATTCACATCTTGTCCCACTTTCCCCCTTGCCTACAAAGCTCCAGCCATGCTCCTTCTCTGCAGTCCTTACATACTCCACAATCTACACTGCTTCCTTAGCAGTTCTTTTTACATCGTTGTCCCTCTCATTCTTCAACACTCCATTTAGCTGTCACCACCTCAGGAAGCCTTTCCTGACAAACTTTTACAAAATAGGCTTTCTAACCTTCATACAACCACTTGCAGTAACTTTATCATGGAACCCTATTTATTTCACCCTGTTTATTTCCTTCATAGAATTTGTCACATTTATTATATTTGCCTTCTGGCATATTGTTAATGCCACCACTCAATGCAACATCCTTGAGGACAGGTACAATATCTGCATTGTTAATTGTACTATTTTCCATGTGTAGGGTCTTGTTTGTCTCAAAATATATAATCATCAAATACTAGTCAGCTAAATGAAAGTATGAACAAACAAGCAATTCTATGAAGTGGTTAATATTATTTCCATTACATAGAAGAAACTGAGATTGCCCAAAACTCTTTTTTTAGTATCCCACCTGTCTCATCTGTCAGGTGAAATGAATGATGACAGTACTATGGCAGTAAGAAAATTTTAAAAAGATTTAACTGTAGAACACTTTATAAGAAGTCAAGTAGAAACGAGAAAAAGATTCTGAATCAACATTTTGGCCTCAAATGAAGTTAAAGAGAATATCTACAATGGAGTCATTTGATCTGTTTTTGGCTAGAGGTTCTCAGCAAGCTGGACTTAAGACATTAATGGTCTTTGGTGTTTACTCAGCTTTTAAGGGATCCCAGGATATTAGTGATAACAAGGTTAGAATGACTGGCCTTATGAACTACACTTAATTGAAAAGCAAATGAAATAATGAAAGGATAGGACTGAATAATAGAGAATTTAGGGATAGAAAATTTTCATAAAGAAAAAACGAATTTTAGAGAGTAGAAGAAATGAAGAAGTCAGAGAGAAAATTCAAAGTTCCAAAATTCATTGTCTCTTGATTCAATTAAGTTCTTTTATGGATTACAAAGTAACTTTATTTATCAAACAATTCTTGAGTGACAGATACAGGAAGCTTTTATTATCTCTCTCTTCTTTGTTTTTTTTTTTTTTTTTTTTCACACTCAAATGCTTCTATCTATCTGTTACCATTATTTAGCATCCAATTTAAGGTTTCTCCACCCCAGGACACTTTACATCTCTCTCCACTGCAGTAGCTCATCCCTCTGAATGATTATCGTATGTATGTTCTGTAGCACATACTGGTCTCTTAATTACATAGCGCTGAGATCCTATTTTTCCTAGGTATTTATTGTCTCCCTAAACAGACTGCTAGCTCCATAAGGACAGGGATTATGTTGTATGTACTTACTGATAATTTATGCAGGTAAATTTACAGAATTTATCAGACATATCTAGAATGTATCAAAAATATTTTTGACGGAGAGAAGGAAGAGACTAAAAGCATAGCCAATTAAGCAATTGTAATATTCAAGTAATTTTATATTCAATGGGCTTTTGGAACTTGTATAAAAGATAATGCAAAGGATGAGAATAACATATGTGGAAACAAGCATTAAAACAAGAGTAGAATTAAGTTATGTATTATGCCAATTGAGAGAGGATCTTCAAAGTTCAAATAGAGCAGTCTGGTTGGAATCAAGAGCGAAAGGCTCTTGTTTCATCAAATACAGTGTATGTTTTATACGTAAAATCAAATTTAGGTTGACATAGCTAATTGATATCCATAATTATTTTGATCTTATCTACATGAATTTTGGAAAAGCAAGTACTTCTATAAGTTATACCTAGTTTTATTTCTAGAAAGGTGAATCCGAGCTCAGTTAAAGGAAACACAGCTGTCATGAACATGACTGTGTATCTCTAGATGTATGCATTATTTTTCAAGTACGAGAGAACCGACAAAGCAATGCCTAGAGTATTTCTATAAATGGCATAATGAGGTAGTGTTCTGAAGTGAAATATCTCAGTACACTCAAATGATTCCTTAAAGGCACCATTTTAAAGAAACTAAGCTCCTATTTATCTGCAAGCCATGCCCTCTGTCAAGGAAATAATGTTCACATTTTTTGACCAGGTTTCAAGTAAAACTAATTTTCAGACAATCTAAAAGAAAATATATAGAAGTAAATAAAAAGTGTTACCTTAAGATGACACACTGTGATATTAAGTAAGAACCATTTATCTTATTATAAATCTAGGATACGGAGACAACAATAAATATCTCAAACATTAGGTGCTAAACAAATGAAAGACCTATAGGCAATTTTCTCTATCAAGGTACTTTTTCTATATATTATGTTCTTGACATTCTGAAGATTGTAATGCTTCAGATGATTGTGATTTGGTTGTATTCTTAGAAATGAAGTAGAGGAAGAGTGTGATACATAGAATTAAAAAATGAGAGAAAAGTAAAAAAAAAAATACAGTGCTAAATTTTGGATAACCATTATGATGAAAATGAAGATAAAATATTTTGAAGTGTTATTCTGCTACCATCCAGCATACAATAGATCAAATAGATAACAAAGACAGAAACATCAGATTTTCAGTCATAGGCAATATATCTCAGAGAGAAACAGTTACAAGATGAAATTATGTGGTTAATACTCTAATTGAAAGCCACAGCTTTTGGTAGACATTCAAGTTTCTTTTTTAAGTGATACCCATTATCTGTGTAATTATTGATAGAAAAAAACAGCTCTTATTAGAATAGGTTATTGAAAGCAATGTTGAGGGAAGTTTGAATGCACTGAGGATGCATTATTGCAAGCTTACTTCACAAGAGGAGCCAGTATACCCTGGTGGGCACTGACATACTTCTACAGCTGCTGCAACGCTTCCATCAGTAGGATAGGAGACAGCAGATTCAAGGTTAACAGAGCTCAACCTATGGCAGAGAAAAAAAGAGATGGTGAATAAGTAAAGTTCTTAGGTATTATACAGCTGTAGGAATCATATAGCAACAATGACATAAATATGAGCCAATTATGTATGCTGAGAAAGGAAGCTGATGAATACTATAACTAAAAGCTCTGGTCGTCTGTCATATTAGGTCGAGTTGGCTCAGTCTAAAGTGCTGACAATCACTACCAACCCCAAGTGCTGAAGAGATATGAGAATGTTCTTCCTCGTCTCTTGGCTCTTGGCTATGTGCTTTGATTTTCATTTTTTGAAGATAGACAGACATTTTTAAAATCATATAGTTAAAGGGATTTTTAAAATGGAAAACATTCCAATGACTGCTTCATTTCTTTTAGTGCTTAAACAAGGAAAGCAGAAGTAGACAATATTAACATTCCATCTCAGCTTTTAAATTGAAATAAAAGATGAAACCATTGTGTTTTCTTTTCCTTTGAAATAAACCTGCATGTTTGTCATCAGTATAAGCTAAACTTTCTCAAAATGCTCAGTTGACTGACTTAGAATGATTTCTGGGATTTGTTTTTGTCCTAAATTAAATCCATTGTTCTCTGTATCTATGGCCTTCATTTTACAGGTACATTTTTACAATCTGGTGATGTTGGTGGAGTGATTTGGCATAGCTCATTATTTTAGGGAAAAGCTGGTTTGGCCAAATGGAAAATTGGAAAAAATGCTGTCACACACACATTTCTTTTCTTATTATGCATTCATGATTTAAATAAATGTTACCTATATCTTACTTGCTTTTCCTACTTTTGTGTAAAAGGACATTTTAAAAGCTTAATTATTAAGAATACAGTTTTGCGAGTCAAATAGACCAGGATTTATGTCCTTTCTCTGATATTTACCAGCCTTGTGGCCTAGAAGAAAATAACTTATTCTTTCTAGACCTCAATTTTTTCTTCTATACAATGGAGATAATATAATAGTCCATATACCTTGAGCTTGATTTAAAAGGAAAATGAATATAAAGTTCTTATACAATATGTAACACACAGTAGGTTATTATGGAATACTAGACATTTTATTAACCTATTTTCATTGACTGTTGAAACCAAATAAAAATGACTACATGAACATTACAAGAAATACACTTTTTACTATTTGTATCTCCAAATCATTTTGGTGTATGAAAATACTTTTTAAATAAACTCTAAAAGTACATAATTAAATGACTACTATTGACTCATAATAATTACAGTTTTAAAAATTACTGATAGACATTTCATAGCATATGATATGCCATCTTGTAACCATAAGAAAGAAGCAACTGATTCTTGCTATTGCCTGCATTTTCAGTTCCTTTCTCAGGAGTGATGGTAGATTTTTATTGATCAGTGATTCACACTTACCAAATAACTTGTTAGATTTGGGAATCAATGCTGGGAATTTGGGAATCAAGCCAGAGACCAAAGCTAAAAGGCTCATTACAAGGTGTAAACGTATCTTCAAAAATGATGATCTTTACCCAAATTGTAAGCTTTTCCGCAATAGATTTCTAAAATTTTCATTGCTTTTACCCCCGCTTTGCTAAGCCTAGACACTTGACAGTACTTTTGAATATGTTTGAGTTCATATATGATCAGGAAGCAGAAAAGGAAATTAACCCTGAAATCACCAAATATAGGCAGTTGGATGGAATCATCCTAGCTGCTGAGTGCTAGGTGGCACCCTCTAAAGACATGTAAATTATCTTTACCTGTAAATAAACTCATCCAACACTATTAATTGAGTGCTACCTTCTCTAGAGGCACATTTTGGACAACCTGGTAGAAGGTCCTAGATTAGGCAAATATCACTGTTCTACAGTGTTTAGGTTACTTGTGTCATCTGAAAATCATTAAATGTTTTATTCCCCTTTCACCAAGGAACCCTGTCAATGAAAAATGCAGTGTCACAGGCATTTCTTTTTCTTGTCATTAGTTCAGGTGCAATTCACATCACATAAAATTAAGCATTGTAAATTATACATAGAGAGGAAGTTTGATGTTTGGAGTAGGATGGACATTTTCAAACCTATTTAAAATTTAAAAAATAAATTGTACAATTCTGCCTTTTAGTACATTTACAATGTTGTGCAGCTACTACATACATCTAATTCTAAGACATTTTGTCAGCCCAAAAGAAAACCCAGAATCCATTAGGCAGTCATTCTCTATTCCCCTCTTCCTCTAACCCCTGTAAGCTAACAATCTGCTTTTGTCGCTATGAAGTTACCTATTCTAGATAATTTCACTGTAGCATGTATCAGTATGTCATTTCTTTTTATGACTAATATTCACTGCATGTACATGCTACATTTTGTTTATTCATTCATCAGTTGATGAATATTTGGATTGTTTCTACCTTTGAGCTATCATAAATAACGTTGCTATTCATATTCGTGAACACATAATACCTATTTTCAATTCTTTTGGATATATATCTAGAAACAGAATTTCTGGGCCTCATAAGTCTCCTTAACACAACAGGGTTTGGAAGAGTTACTAAACTAAGACAGTAATTATGTTGGTACAAGCTTATGGGCTACTCCTTGAGAACAGAAACCTGTCCTGCCATCTATACAAGCAACATGATCATGTCCACACATGTTCAGTAGTTCAGTAGACTTTTGTTGAATGGGTGAACTGATGAAAGGTTGGATGGATGAGTAGATAGACGAATAGATGTATACAAAAGTAACTGACTAAATACTTAAATAACAAATGAATAGATGAATGGAAAACAGTTCTATTACAATCAATGACTAACACACTCCATGACAAAGGATACAATAAAGCCTACTAACCACATTTCAGACAAATAAAATCAGATAAGTAAAAGACAAATTACTTGTTTGATTTGACATAGAAAATGAACGGAAACTGTTATCGTTAGAACTTGAGGCCAGAGACCAGAACTCACCTGAATGTATTGTGAAATCTAACTGCCTGGAATTAATGGACTGTCACTTGATAAGCCTATAATTCCAATCATTTTAATTTCAGAATTAGATGATTTCATGGTTGATATGCTAGTTGATTATCATACAATAGATCACTATAATTTACTAAACAGCAGATTGATTAACTGTATCTAGATACAGCCCAAGAATTTCTGATATAAAATTGACATGCAACACTTAAAGAAAGACTTCTGGAAATTTCAAAATAGAAGAATGAGCAATTGACTACTTTAAGAAACGGTTTTAAAAAAGATACAAAAACAAAAATATTTTCAGTGAACTGACTAATTTCATTTGTCTTTTGAACAACAGATGTTCCTCTCCTTAATCTGTGGAACTATTTTGAGCTATGAGAAATTTCAACACTCAAACATCCTTCCCAGTAATATTCCACATTAGTATTCACTGAGCAATCCCAATGTTCATTAGGTTCTGCTATTTGTTAAATGGGATTTTAATGTGTTTAACAGTTTCAAGTGTTACTCATGAAGAAGGCTGCAGTTTATTTTTTTTCCTTCAATATGGTCATTTTCTTGATATCAAGCTGTATTCATTTAAATACATAATGTTGGCAGTAATAAAACACTGAATTTTGGAGATGCATGAGCTATCAAAGAATTGTCAACTAAGTCAAATGCTTTAGCTGACTTTCTCTTCTTATTTTTATGCCTTGAAAATACAGAAAAGATGATGGATGAAGAGAGAGGACATAATTATACAAGCTACTATGGAAAATATTGGAATTATTTCAGAAACATTGTCCTGGTGCTGCTTTGAAGATTGTTCTCAATATTTTTGTTTTACTACATTTCCCACCAGAGTAAGACATGCTATATTATACTAAAACAACTGGCTCAAAACATTATACTTTAAAACAACAAAAAACCCTTGATGTTACAATTGTCTTTTTTCTATATATATAGAGAGAGAGCAAGATATTTTATCTAAACATTTTCAATCTCACATCAAGTAAGAGCAGTAACTGACAGAATCTGATAATTTTGCAGCAATTTATTAAAAGTGTATTAAATGCTAACACAAGAATTCATCTCTTTCTTCTTAGTTCTACCAGTATGCACTGTGCACACTTCTTCTGCACTATTTACATGCACTGTGCACACTTCTTCTGCACTATTTATATTATCATAAATGTACAGTATGTATATATATATGTATCTGTCTTCTCTGCTGTAAAATGCCTTCTTTGAATTGAATGATCATTTGTCCACCTTTGTATCCTTATAGCCTAGCCTAGAATGACTGCTTCTTAATAGTTACTACTTATTGTCTACTATCTTCTGTGCACTATGATACAGGCTGAAAAGACATTTCATTTAAGTATCAATAAACAATTTAACAACTCATGTCTAGTCACATTTACAAATGAAGAATCTGAGGCTCAGAGAAGTGAAGAGCCTTGTCCAACATAATACCATTAGCAAAGGGTGCAGCATAGATTCAAACCCAAGCACGACTCCAAAACCAGAGATCTCCTTGTCACCCTGCATTGCCTCCCAACATATGCTAGATACTATTTCAGGTGCTTAATATACATTGTGTTTTCACTTAATTGCCAATCTTGAAATTTAGACATTGTTTCTGCCATTGTATAGAAGAGGAACTGAGATTTAGAGAGTTAATCATGGAAGGTGCTCAGTAAATATCTGCAGACTGAACGAATCGAATACTTATGGAATAGCATTGGGAGGTAGTCAAAGATAATGAGAAGGAAACGTAGGGTAAAATTTTGGCTGCACCTCTTACCAATAGCCGGATGCCAAAGGAGCTGCAATAATCTTTTTAAGTCCTAGTGTAATCAGCAAAATGTCTTCAAAATGTAGTTATCCAAATCATTAACTTCAGAAGGCAGAGGTACACTGTGTACCTATCAATACTATTTATATGGTTATCAAAGACTCCTTTGCTTACAAGAATTTTTCTAGATTATTATATAAATTCTGTATAATCTTTTTTGACCCCAAACCCCAAAATTTATACTAAAAGTTGTGTAAAAATACCTTGCCTTGAAAATATTTTGTATTTATTTTCAAGCAATACTCATGAGTTGTATCAATGATAAAGTCATGATGGACTCGGTTATGCTGTGGTAACAACTCCAAATTCTCAATGGCTTCACAGAAAACAAAGGCTTACTCATGTAAAATCCTCTACAGGCCTGGGTGACTGTTAGGGCAGGTGACCTCTGTGTGCTAAATCTGTATTCCAGGCTGTTCTTTTTTTTTCTTTTTCTTTTTTGACAGAGTGTCCCTCTGTCGTCCAGGCTGGAGTACAATGGCGCGATCTCGGCTCACTGCAACCTCCGCCTCCCAGGATCAAGCCATTCTACTGCCTCAGCCTTCTGAGTAGCTGGGATTACAGGTGTGCACCACCATGCCTGGCTAATTTTGGTATTTTTAGCAGAGACAGGGTTTCACCATGTTGGTCAGGCTGGTCTCGAACTCCTGACCTCGTAATCTGCCCGCCTCGGCCTCCCAAATTGCTGGAATTACAGGCACGAGCCACCGCACCTGGCCCCAGGCTCTTTTTTAATCTTCTGGTTGCTGAGTAAGCTGCAGAGAGTCTCACATTGTAAATTCAACGTTTAACCCAGGGGGAAAAAAATACATTTCTGCCACAGTTCATTGGCTAAAAAAAGTCATATGACACATCTACCCTCCAGGGTTAGAGAAATGCAATATCTCTTATGGATGAGATTGGAAATTTGGTGAACTCTACTAATGTCTACTGTAAAGTAAGAGAAAAATACATTTTGTGCAGAGTTCTGTGTCTAATGTAGGTGCTTCATAAAAGCCTTTCTTAATTTAAAGACCAAGGATGTTACTAAATCCAAGGCTTGGAGAATTTAAAGGAGAAAGATGCACAGTTCAGTTAGGTTGATTTCTCTTATACTCTTAAAAGAAGAAGGAAAAGTGTTCTACTTTTGCCTTCATCTTCCTAGTGAGGACAGTGAGAAGAAAATAAATTATTTTATCTAATGAGTATCAGGATTCTGGAAAAAAATGACAGTAAGAACTGTCATATGTATGGAAATACCAGTATGTGCCTTTCTCTAGAGGTCTCTAAGTCTTAATGGTATTTGGAGAAAACGTGATCCTTTGGGATGAAGTAGATGAGATAGAAATGCTTCATATTTGTATGCTGGGTTATCACTAGCCAAGTGCTTTTGCAGCTCTGTAATTCAATTCTTGCGGCGACCTTTTGAAGTTGGCAGGGCAATTGTCCTTCTCCTTATTTTACAGATGAAGTGATTGAAGTCCAAAGAGGTCAAAACCATACTTATGTTTACAACTATTAAATAGCTGACTTGAAAACAAAAGTCAAAATCCTTGACCCGCAGTCCAGTTCTCCTTCCGTTATACAATTCCGTCTAACCATATAACTGGAGGAACCTAAGCCCATTTGCTGAAAGAACTGCCATGGAAGTAAATCCACTGTAAATATGTCTAAATATGAATTTTTGTTGAGCTTCAATTTACTCATGCTTGCACACAAACAGTATACCAAGTCGGAAGCCTACTGTGGAAGACAAGTTGAAATCAATTCAAGTAATGTTTTGCAAATATGACTCAATCTACTAGTAGATCAAAGATAATATATAACGAGCTTACTGACTGACTCCAGATTCATGCTCACTTTCAGCTCACCTGAGTGGGTAGGAGTTTCAAATCTGACATTGGCTTTTACTTACTGAACCACAGTGCTTTAGGTAATATAGGTGACAGAAAGTAGCCACCTGCTTGGATTAGTTCTTTTGTCATTTCACAGAGTCGCACTGTGAATGCATTCCTCCTATATGGCGAAACCTCAGAAGACTGCGAATGAAACCAGTGATTTTAAGATGGGTAGATACTGAAACTGTCTGACATAAATCAGGGGGAAATGTCTCTGTATTAACTAGCCTGAAAAGCAATGCTGACAAAAATAAATAAGGCCCCCTAGCCACTTTTTTTTTCAATTTGGTTGTCATTCATTTTGAAAGCCGGAGGACTCATCTCTTTGTACTGTTTAAACATCATGACAATCTCTATTTACTAAATGGGAAAAACATAATTAATTCCTAAGTGCTGCTTCTCATCTCCATGGTATTTTAACCCAGCTTCTAGAAGAATTGCCTATGCAAAAGAGGTACATTGTTTGGCAATGGTTCTGTTTATGATTCTGCAGTTCTCTCCTTTGGGAAATGGTAATAATGATTAGACTAAGTTGAAATATTACCAGTGAAAGGCAAACTAGGCAGCACAGGGAAATGATGGGGCACAGGGAGGTGAGAGGTGGTAGTGTCAGCAATAAAAACTCCAATACTGGAGGCATTGCTTTCATTAAAGGTATACTGGGTTGTCAGGCTGGGGTCACATTTGAACATCTAACTTAATCTGATTTAGAAGGAATTTCCTATGACATCCTGTGTTACTTATTATTAGAGTAGAAAAGAAGAAGGGTAAAGAGCCCATTCAGACACAGTTGAAGTTAAAATTCTGTCAGATAAAAATGTCATTGTTTTAAAAATAAAAAAATATAGCAGCCTATGGCAGTTAATCAGACACAAGCAGATTTGGTTCAAGTCAGAGAGTTTGCTATTTAAAAAACAAGGGGGAGCGGGGGAGAACAAGAAAAAACTGAAAGTGTTCTAGGTGATGAGCACTTTCCTAATTATCACGTATCACGTTAACAAAGACTCTGAAAAGTAGGCATTAGTATATCTACTTTACACTGGAAAGAAACGTTCCTCGAGGCCTAATCACTTGCCCAAGGTCACACATACAATAAGCAATAAAGCTTATTGAATTTCTACTCAGTTTGGCTCCAAAGTTCATATTCTTTCCTTTATACCATGTGGCTGTTATAGTCTTAAAGTGTTTTATAGTGAGATCGGTGGTTACTTAAATGAAAAGACTTACGTTTCTTATTACAATCTATATACTATTAAGCCAGAAACTAGTTAACAACCACTGGAAGGAAATATTTTAGAAACCGCTTTCCGAATAAGAGTGCCCTGGAAAGTATATCTTTTAGTTTCCCACTCTGAGCCATCATAAAGGAGACTTTATTTTCCAATATAACATTTCTCAATATAGGAATCATTATTGATCACATGTTCTGACACAATTGTGAACGAATCATCAATAATAATAAAAACCGAGACGAATTTATTCTGGGCATTTAAAACTGTAAAGGTTTAAGAGGAAACCCTTTCAGAAAACTAGGACTCTGTTCTTATCTGCTCTTTGAAGACAGCAAATCCTAGGTGCCTTAAAAAATTCACTACTGGGGCGGCTCCTGCACCTTTGCCCCAAAGCAAATGTGTGGACGTTGGAGCTGCAGTTCTTGATTTTACCTGAAGATGGCATCCATCCCAAAGCTGTATGTGATTTGTAGGAGGACTCTCTTCAAATTCGCAAGTACTGTCATAAATTCCTTTCTACTGACTGGAAAATGTGTGCCATGTATGGTAAATGATTCTTCTTTAAGTACTAATACATTAATATGTTCTTCAGATGGGTGCAGGTACACCTCATCTTGGGCTGTGCTGATTCTCAAGTCATTACCCTAAAGGGAGGCAAAAAAAGAAAGCAAAAAGGGTAAAACTGAAAAGAGGGCACAAAAGTGTCAAACATATCTATATTTGGATCCTCCACCCTCAATAGACTTTTAACTTTTTAAATTTATGTTTATTTTTTATTTATTTATGCTTTTTGGAGACAGAGTCTTGCTCTATCCCCCAGGCTGGAGTGCAATGGCGTGATCTCCGCTCACTGCCACCTCTGTCTCCCAGGTTCAAGCAATTCTCATGCCTTAGCCTCCCTAGTAGCTGGGATTACAGGTGCCTGCCACCAAGCCTGGCTAATTTTTTGTATTTTTAGAAGAGGTGAGGGTTTTGCCATGTTGGCCAGTCTGGTCTCAAACTCCTGACATCAGGTGATCCACCTGCCTCAGCCTCCCAAAGTGCTGGGATTACAGGTGTGAGCCACCACGCCCAGCTTTAGTAGACTTGTATTTTTGGGCTGGCTTTCCCTATCATTCAGGGAATATATTTGTGGTATACATGAAGGGAAGGCAATGCAATTTCAATATTAACCTTAGCCAAATGCATTATGAAGCATATGCTTCTTGCTTCTTGGTTTGGCATGATGTTAGTTCCCCATTAACTAAAATAATAGCTACCTGACAAATCATAAACATATATGTGATTACAAACACCTCAAATTGACAAAAGTGCACAAAAGTTACATATTTCAAATATATTATTTTATGATGGATGTGGGTTGTGTAGAACAATAGGGAAAGAAACTTAAAACTGAATTAAGCTATTATTTTAAAGGAACTTTCTACTTGGAAAAAAACAAACAATAAAAGAGACTGCAGTCTAATTCTCAAAATAGGATAATGGCATCTAAGGAGTATATTGAATGACCTATGACATTTAGGTAATCCTTCTTGTCTTAGTTCATTCACATGAATGCTACGCAATTTCACCCAACACTTTGCATTTAGAGAATTCCTTTCATCTTAAAGGAATTCCAAAGTATACATCTAGTTGCCATAGATATATATACACACACACACACACACAGAGAGAGAGAGAGAGAGAGAGAGAGAGAAAGAGAGAGAGAGAAAGAGAGAGCAAGAGCAGACCACTTCATCCAATACTGGAAAATGTCCATTTTGAGAAAAGAATTTTTTATTTTGTCATAGATTCACATGTATGAAAGTTCCAGGACAGAAGAACAACAGAGCCTGGTGCTAAATTAACATCTACCCATTTGGAATCACGAACATGCATGCACATGCGTGTCTCTGAATATGTATCAGTGTCGAGGGGAGGGGATACATTATTGGAAAGAATGGATATGATAAGAAAGGGTGGCAGAGAGCCTCTAAGGAAACTTCAGGCTTCGAGCATTTTGAAATTGCCTATGGCCCTTAAAATCTTGAAAGCAAGTTTCTCCTGTACCTTTCTTACCTAAAACAGGATTTTGAAGTTGAGATTAAACTATCACTAAATAAACAAGCTTCCTGTTTCATTTTATTTTATCTAATGTAATCAAGGAAGTAGACAATAAAATCTACCTGGAAGCAAGCTAAAATGAGAAAAACACAACTATGTAAATTAGCATGTACCTAAACACTTTCATAATATTTATATTTTGGAAACATGGTTCTTATGTTTGAAATTTCATTTCAAGTCTGGTCTAGAGTTGTCCTTTATCGTTCAAACCCAACAAATATACTCAATCTTCTAGATATGTCTCAGAGTGAAACATAAGAGTGGCATTAAAAACTCCTCAGGTATATATTTTTAGTAGTCATGTAAGTCAATGTCAAACAAGGCAGGTAAAAAATACAGTACTGGTAACCTCAAGTAACATAAGGAAGTAACATGGGTGAACATCAATGATGCTCTCAGTACTCTACCTCTAAGATAATCATAAACTGGAGAACATGTTCTGTATCTTCTTCCTCTTCTTCCAGGTCATATGATATGGTAAATGTCAACTGTCCTCCTACTGCTGGGAGCTACAAGACAGAAGATGCATAATCATTACAGGATAGGAGATGGGCTATTAAATCATATTTTACTTATTGTTGTATCAGAATTTTATTGTTCTAGAGGGCAGTATTTGCAAGAAGCAGAAATCACTGGAGTATGGAGTGGGAACGATAGGCATTTATTTAGGAGTAAGCTTTTACAAACCTTACTCATCAACTGCAAGGCTGACACAAACATAAATTTATGTATTATTTTCCCCAGTATTGCAGGCTTGCTGAAATAGGTTAAGTTCCATGAAGCCAAACACCAGACTCTCCTGTCATCTTCTTAGTCTATAGTTTGAGCTTTACAAATCCCAGAGAACGATCTTTGTCAAAATTGGGAGATTTCTACCCATCCCTGAGGGTCACTCACTTTCTGTGAGTCTGTATTCTTTCAACAAAGACATCCCTCCATTTGACAGGCACTTTACATAACCCATACACTAAGCTGAGAAATGTTATTGGTCAAAGAAAAACAAAAGGTTAGCAGCAAGTTTTATTTTATATTAAAATTCAATCAAAACAGCCAAAGAAGGTATACTTTCCTCTGTGCAATTTAATAGGCTTAGTTTAAATAAATATTATCCACTTTTCATTAAGAGAACTTCTTTCCTTCTAACATACATGCCAAGCCCCATGTAATATACACTTGAGGTTTACATTTTTTGACATTGACAGTCACCTTGTAGAAATTAAGAAAAAAATGGGAAAGCAAGATCATTTATAGGACAGGAATCAAAACTGAAGTTGTGAGTGACAGATTCAATGCAAATACTGCAATCCTTTTTTTAAAATTCCACTCCAGCACTGTAAATAGAGACATTCATAAAACAAAGCTGATGATCTGTATTCTGCTGCTTGCTCTGTGCTGACATGCGGAGACCTGGCTTCGCAGGGTTGGCTCTCTATGGCCGTTCATGGCCGACCCTGACCAGAAAGCAATTCCGGGCTGGGAGTGCACTGGATGGAGGAGGAGGAACCCTGATTCCTCTTAGTGTTCCACAGAGAATGGCACATAGCTGGCTATGGCTGATTAAACAGGATTTTATATTACAGCTCTGCAATGTCTTCTAAGAGCTTATTACGTGGGGCTCTATAAGGAATTTAAATTCAGAAAACTGATTCCTCTAATCCACTGAGAAATGGCCTTATTCTAACGTCTTTTCACATGTAAAATAATAAACATCTGCCTGGACTACAGCACTTGGCATTATTGTGAGTAATGAGGGGTGAACCTATGTGGAAGATTTTAGGTTCTATTAAGATAAACATCCAAAATTTCGCATAGCATGCTTCTTCAGATCAGCTACACATTTTCTCAATAAGAGGATTCTAGAAAGGCAGGAGAAAAAAAAGTTTTACATTGTATATATTTCAAAAAAAAGAATGAACTATTTAGAATTTCCTAAATTAATAAATATATTTGAAAGGAGGTTTGGGAAGAATATTGGGATATAGACCTATAATGTTCCAAAACTTTTGAGCTTCCAAATCTATTTTGATTATTTAAAATTTGAAGTACATGCTATTTTTCTTGAATATGGCTTCTCTAAAAAGGAAAGAAAAATATCAACTTAATATATGAAATCACCATATATGCTCAAATAAAACACATTTTGAATTAAGGATAATTTTCCATTTTGTCAATAAAAAGAGTCAAATTGTGTGTAATTTGAATGTCAAAACTGTTAGGACTATAGATGAAGTAGAAAAAGATCACCTATGATATCTGATTTGCTAATGTGTTTTTCGTATCTATTTATAATAAAGTCACATATAATGTAAACTTGCAGCAGTCCCCAACCTTTTTGGTATCAGGCACTGGTTTCATGGAAGACAATTTTCCCACGGACGCAGAGGAGGGGTTTTGGGATAAAACTGTTCCACGTCAGATCATCAGGCATTAGATTCTCATAAGGAGCATGCAACCTAGATCCCTTGCATGTGCATTTCACGCACATGCTCCTATGAGAATCTAACGCCTGATGATCTGACAGCGTGGACCTCAGGCAGTAATGCTCACTTGCCTGATGCTCACCTCCTGCTGTGTGGCCCAATTCTTAACAGACCATGGACCTGTATAGCCGCGGGGGGTTGGGGATCCCTGACATAAAGTAAAATAGTAAGAGAGAGAAATTAGAGGTCGAGAAAGGGGGAAAGACGAACAAATAAATATGCAGAAAAATAGGGGTGCCTTACCCATGTCAGAGATAATATAAAACATGAACTAAGGAATAGAAATAATTTACCTTATTCTGCTGAGGGCTAATAAAAATAGCAACAATAGTAAAACATTGTTTTAGCTCATATTCCATAAAATAATTTTTTTTTCTAAACTCTCTTATGTGTCTCTGATATTCATGTTTGTCATTATTACAACATATTTTGAATCGCCTGGAAATTGTCGTGAGTGAAGCTGTTTCACTTCCACTTAAGTTGTGTGAAACACAGACCATTCAAAAAATTTTCAGGATACTGTTACTAGATGTTTTTTCCCAAGCCATGAGTACTTATTTACAATATGAGAATCAATATCTTTTTCAGTCACCCTAAAGGTATGTGTTTATGATCACATTTATATAACCAGTTAGTCAAGTACTTACTTAAGTAATTCTTTCTTTCTTTACTTTTTGAGATAGAGTCTTACTCTGCCAACAAGGCTGGAGTAGAGTGGCTCAATCTCAGCTCACTGCAACCTCCTCCTCCCAGGCTTAAGCAGTTCTCATGCCTCAACCTCCTGTGTATCTGGGACTACAGGTGTGTGCCACCACGCCTGGCTAACTTTTTGTATTTTTTGGAGAGATGGGATTTTGCCATGTTGGCCAGGATGGTCTCAAAATCTTAACCCAAGCAATCTACTCACCTCTGTCTCCCAAAGTGCTACTGTGGTGTGAGCTACTATGCTCAGTCACTTAAGTAATTCTTAAAAGGATTGCTTAAGATATCACTCTGCAATTTAGAGGTTGTACCCCTAGGAATATTAACTTATTATTTTTAAAATTCCTTTCTTTCTATTTTTTCTCCAACTCCACAATCTTTCCATAAGCTGTAAAATCAAGCTTTTCCTGGTGTTGTCTCCAGCTAATGTGTCTTCCCCAAAGAGTACATACCATTGTATAAGAGACTTTGCAATGAGTCAGTTACAAGACAACACTTTTTTTTTCTGAAGGACGCTTTTATTCAGGGAAAAAGCTTCGAGAATATTCTGAGTATACATCATCCTTTCCTCTTGCTTTAGATGAAGAATTCTCTACCTCTTCTCCATCTGTTCACTCCTCCATGTTCCAGGTGCCACCTTTGTTTGGTGCCTCCTTGCCCTCGCTTCTGCACTCTCTTAGAAACCCTTCATTATCCTAACATTTACTCTTTCCTTCAAATCCCATGTGCACAGGGTTGCCAATCTCTATTGTCTCCTCCAGCTCTCACCTATGGTTATTTATTAGTTTCACTATCAAACTTAGAGATATGGGGCATCACATTCAGTTTCTGTCTTCCCATACATCCATGTTTTCTAATTTTTATCTTCTGTATCCTGTTGACTGCCTTTGGTACTCCATTAGAAGTGAGTCTTGAAAGGTCATTTATAAATTCTGTGTAGCAACCACTAATGGCCCTGTGGTTGAGTTTTATTCTTTTTTTTTTTTTTTTTTTTTTTTTTTTTTTTTTTTTTTTGAGACGGAGTCTCGCTCTGTCTCCCGGGCTGGAGTGCAGTGGCCGGATCTCAGCTCACTGCAAGCTCCGCCTCCCGGGTTTACGCCATTCTCCTGCCTCAGCCTCCCGAGTAGCTGGGACTACAGGCGCCCGCCATCTCGCCCGGCTAATTTTTTGTATTTTTTAGTAGAGACGGGGTTTCACCGTGTTAGCCAGGATGGTCTCGATCTCCTGACCTCGTGATCCGCCCGTCTCGGCCTCCCAAAGTGCTGGGATTACAGGCTTGAGCCACCGCGCCCGGCCGAGTTTTATTCTTAATCTTTATGATTAAGAGTCAAGATTCTTATGATTCTTGACTCCCTTGTCTTTCATTACACTGAATTTTCCTGGTACTCCTTCCCCTGCTCTGGTCATACCTCTGTCTCACTTATAGACACTTTTTTTTTTTTTTATTCTCCACTCAGTGATTGATATCTCTAAAACCTTTCTCACTCTTTTTTGATTATCATTTCATATGGATTCCATTCTCATAGATTAACTACCATGTTTTTACCTGGTCCACCAATCTATATCTTCTGGCCTGTCCTGTGTTTCTCTGTTAATTTTCTCTGGCCTGTATAAAAAAGTACCAGAGATGAAGTGACTTAAACAACAGAAACTTATTATCTCACAATACTGGAAGCTAGAAGTCCAAGATCAAGGTGTCAACAGAGTTGGTTTCTTTTGAGACCTCCCACCTTAGCTCATGGATGACTGCCTTCCCTCTGTTTCTTCACAGGGACTTCCCTCTGAGTGTATCTGTGCTCTAATTGTGTCTTGCTATAAGAACACTAGTCATATTGGATCAGGGTCCACCCTAATGACATCATTTTAACTTAATTACCTCTTAAAAGATCCTATCTCTGAACAGAGTCATATTCAGAGGTACTGAAGATTAACACTTCAACATATGACTTTTGAGGGAATGCGGTGTAGCCCATAACAGTCTTTTACTGAATTACTTTCCAATAATGTCTTAAACACTCAACATACCCTAAGTTAATCTCATTATCTAGATCTTTCTGGGAGCCAAACTTGATCATTTTCTCAATCTCCCTGATTGGGTCAAGCCAAATGCTTTATTTTTCTATTTTAAATTAGAAAATTCATAAGTGAATCATATTTTTTAACTTTATTATTTATATCAAATTAGTCCTTCAATCTATTCTCTTGAAATATTTCTAGTCTAACTTTCCATTCCCAATGCCATATCACACCAACAAGGTCCTCATCAAGAATCTGAATTCATCTCTCTGACTTCAATCTTTTTGATGGGGAAAGTTTAATCAGCTATTACACATGTTGTTGCACTTCCCTAATGAAGATTCTCCAATGGCTCTGGGATCCCTAATGTCATTCAAGTTTCTGTGTAGTTTCAATGACTCTAGGATCTATCTACTCCCATGTTCACAAACTGTGTGTAGAAGTGCCCCAGGGTGCTGCAGTGAACTCATAAAGGCACAGTGGAATATTATAAACATTTGAAGGAAACACAGCAATACTAAATATCTACTGGGCACTGCAACAACTAATTCAAGGTGGTTCACAAATTGAAACCTTAGAACATGCTATATTCCATTTAAGGATGTTCTCAACATTTTGAGCCATGTTTTTGCTTACTTGTACTTTAGGCCATCTTATATCTTATTAAGAAAGGTTTTCAGGGGAGACTGTAATTAAAAGCAAGAACTGCACAAAAGTCAATGTGGAAAAGGAAATAAGGATAGCATTATCCAATCTGATACTCCAGTTTGAGAAGGCATATACTGCCCCAAAGGTACCACATCCCATCAGTAAGTAATTCTGGTTATTTATGAAAAAAATTATTATTTTCTGTCCATTTTCTTTCTAAACAATTGCTAGGTTGTTAGAACATAAATATTTATTACGTTGTTTGGCACTAACTACTTAAGAAATAGAACAGTGGCTTATTTCTGTTGGCCAAGGAGGCACTATGAAAAAATCATGAATACACTATGAACATTCTGAACTGAGAATGTTTGGGTATGTCTGATCTAGCCTCTTTTTATATTTATCCATTCTGTTACTTAGATTTTTAAAAACAAATTTCCTGTCAGAATTCTCATTCTTATAGCTCTCTGATCACTCAAATGCTTTTCTTTGTTTGCTTAGCTGATGTTTCACTAGTAAGAAGACTAAGGAAAAAAAAGTTTTTAGTTATATTTTCAAAGTCTGATGGAGGAGTCAGTGGCAACCACAGTAAATAAGGGAGCTAAAAGATTCCAAACAGGAGAACTCTGTATAAAAAAATTCATCCATTAACATTCATTGAAAATTTCTAACAAAATATAAGTGGTCTTGGTAAGTTATATATGCTATATACAACTGTAATTTTCCACATTTTTGGACTTTGCAGACTCATTTATTAGTTTTATGAGTCTTTCATAAAATTGAGCATCTTCGAGACTTTCAAATTAGTTCATTTTTGGGGACAAAATGGTTTCTCTGATTTTACAGAGCACTGTGTGTTCAGCCAATAGAACATTTCGTTTTTTCCTGCTATTTAGGAACTAAGCTGTCATTGTTCTATTGACTAGAGAAATATGGTTTTCCACAGGTAGAAGTAAGTGCAATTTTAGTTCACTTTGAGGTAATTCTTATATTTGCTGGATGGATTAGACTATATTTACTAGAGATGAAAATTATATCTCTTTTCAATACAAAGAGAAAGCGAATTTAGTGAGAGCAGTTCATTCCATTTCATAAGGGTCTCCAAAGGCTTGGCCTTTTCCCTCTTTCTCCATATCTACTAAGGGAAATTCTCTTGAGGGAGATTCAGATATCAAATTGAGAAGGCACTGCAGGAAAAATGTACCACCATTTCTGGAGATGGTTCTGGGCTAAGCCATTCACTTTCCTGTTCTTCAACTTCACCCCATTAAGAAAAGAACAACACAAGTAGCTGTTTCCCATGAGTACCTGTTTTAATTCTACCTTCAGGGGGAAAAAACCAGCTTGTTTACAAGTAATATTATCATTACTATGCAATATATAACCTAATGTCACAAATAACAATATAGTGTGCATGGTGCACATTGCCTTAAAGATTTAATGAGGCAGGAAAGTTTTCCCACATGACTGGAAAAGGCTAAAAGGTAATTTATAAAACTAAGCTTCATAAAAGAATTTAGCAGTAGGCTACTAGTGGTCTGGCCTCTTTTTTTTTTCCTCTCAAACTCAAGAAATATGAATTGAGGAATGAAGGATGGGATAGCCTATTGAGGACAATGTATCTGGAGAGGAAATCCTTTTCATGAAATAAGCCTGGAACATTTGGTTCTCTGATGTCAGATTATCATCACTGTTATTTCACTAAATGGGGTGTAAAACCTAATATTTGCTTTTGCTTACCAGAGCAAATATTTCAGGAGGGATACACAAAAATCAAATGAGAAAAAGGCTTTGTGATAGCAAGCAGGATAAATTAAACATACCTGTCAATTTCCATTCAGGATCACAAACAGGGCAAGCGATTCATCTTCTTAGATTCCAAAGCCCCTGAGTCTTAAACTCTGAAAAGGTATCCCTCCCATAAAAGTGTTTATTCATGCATCTATTTGTAGAGCTCTCTTTTATCATAGAAACACTGTTTCACTTCAAGGTTTTGTTATTTCCTTCAGTGTATTTATAAATTTGAGATAAGAACAGATTTCTCTTCTTTAAAAGCTCAATAATTATTAGAATAGAACATAAACAAGAGGATTGTAGAATTAGAGAACAGGCAGAATTTACATGAGAGGTTTTAAAGTTACATCATCCTTAATGCATAGAAAATGGACCAGAGTTGTAGGTGTCAAACAGAGACAATACATTCTAGAAAAGTTGGTTTAGAAGGGAAGAAACTGAGTTATGCAGTCCAGGGGAGACAAATAAAACACCTCGAGGAAACATCCTGCCTGCCTGCATTCATTTCTCTCTTCCTCCTTTTTTTCCTTCCTATCTGCTTTTCTTGCCCTCTTTTTTTTCTCCTGTTACCCATCTTCTCCTTAGCTTTCTTGTCTCCTTCTCCTCTTCCTCCTTCTTCTTCTTTTCTTTTTCTTCTTGTAGACATTAGACTGTTTTGATAGCATTTCTTTTCACAATAACTATGTCCTTTTACACGTGCAGTAATTAGAAATGGCTGGGAAAAGGCCTGAATTTGGGATTTTTTTTTTTTCCTTTTCAATGTGACTACTACAATCAGTTTAACCTGATAAGATAATCTGTATTGGGTGACCTAAATTGCAGAAGTATAAAAGGTAGTGATGAAAACTATGAATGTGACAGGGTCAAGGACATAGTTCTGGGACAGACCACCAGAGATACTGCCTTAAGTGTAACTAACACTGATTGCTTATCAGTGTCCTAGAAGCTCAGCCATTCCACTGCCCACAGGACTACTCACTCATATTATTTCTTCCCAATTTCATATAACTCCACATTCTCATCAACTACAGCCTAGTCAATATACAATAAACAAAACCCAATTCAATGTTTCTTATTGTTAAGGCCAAGAGATATTCATTACAGTGCTTTGATTGTCGGGGGAAAAAGAATAACTATGAAAGACATGTAGAGAGGAATGAGAGGCCAACAGGAATTTCTCATACAAATTTTTGTCAAAATGTGTATTCACTTGAATAGCACTAACCTATCTTGAGCATGTGTTTTGTCTGCTGTGTTCAAAGACCCAATTCAAGGACTTCATGTATAAAACATCAAAAGCAATGGCAACAAAAGCCAAACTTGACAAATGGGACCTAATTAAACTAAAGAGCTTCTGGACAGCAAAAGAAACTACCATCAGAGTGAACAGGCAACCTACAGAATGGAAGAAAATCTTTGAAATCTACTCATCTGACAAAGGGCTAATATCCAAAATCTACAAAGAACTCAAACAAATACACAAGAAAAAAACAACCCCATCAAAAAGTGGGGGAAGGATATGAACAGACACTTCTCAAAAGAGACATTTATGCAGCCAACAGATACATGAAAAAATGCTCATCATCACTCGCCATCAGAGAAATGCAAATCAAAACCACAATGAGATACTATCTCACACCAGTTAGAATGGCAATCATTAAAAAGTCAGGAAACAACAGGTGCTGGAGAGGATGTGGAGAAATAGGAACACTTTCACACTGTTGGTGGGACTGTAAACTAGTTCAACCATTGTGGAAGACAGTGTGCTGATTCCTCAAGGAACTAGAACTAGAAATACCATTTGACCCAGCCATCCCGTTACTGGGTATATACCCAAAGGATTATAAATCATGCTGCTATAAAGACACATGCACACGAATGTTTATTACAGCACTATTCACAATAGCAAAGACTTGGAATCAACCCAAATGTCCATCAGTGACAGACCGGATTAAAAAAATGTGGCACATATACACCATGGAATACTATGCAGCCATAAAAAAGGATGAGTTCATGTCCTTTGTACGGACATGGATGAAGCTGGAAGCCATCACTCTCAGCAAACTATCCCAAGGACAAAATACCAAACACCACATGTTCTCACTCATAGGTGGGAATTGAACAATGAGATCACTTGGACACAGGAAGGGGAACATCACACACTGGAGCCTGTCGTGGGGGAAGGATAGCATTAGGAGATATACCTAATGTAAATGACGAGTTAATGGGTGCAGCACACCAACATGGCACATGTATAGATATGTAACAAACCTGCACGTTGTGCGCATGTACCCTAGAACTTAATGACAAAACAAAAAAGTAAAGCCCAATTATACTTTCCATGTACTCAGTTATAATTCAAAGTAAATAGAATTTGAAGAGTTTGATCAGGTAAGAATGCTTTTGGTTGCAATTGAAAACCAGACAGTTAGGAGTTCTCATATAACAAGAAGCCCAACAAAATGTAGCAGGCAGACAAAATTTTAAAACAAATGGATTAGCTTCTTTTCTTTTCTTATTTCACATATCTTTCCCCAACACTTAGATCCATTTGGGCACACTTGAAAATATAAATCTCCTATGAATAGATTTGCAAAACGTCACATACAAGAAGATGATGTGCTTAGAAAGGCAACATTCCATATAGGAAATGAGTATTTAATGTTTCCTTTGAGTTTTCTGACTTAAGAGTACTACTTGTTACTTTGTGACATATACTGATCAAATCTTGAGTTGAAATAGTACAATCTCAACAGATGTGAGTAAATGGTAGTGGCGAAATTCTCTGAAGTGCTTTGTGCTATGAGGCCCAGACCCAAAAACAGGGTCTTTGCAACAGCTGTTTGTTTTCCATTTACTAACTTAAGTTTGGATGAAACATTCCATTAGCACTCTTATTATGGGCTAGATTAATTTATGTGTAAATATTCAGTGCAAAAAATACATGTTATCCATAATTAAACATTGATCTAATCAAATAAACCTTAAGTTATGGTTTTATATTAATACAGAGATTTCTTATTGACTAGAGTTCAAAAGTTTTTCAAGGTCTCTGCCAAGAAAATGAAAAGTCACACGTTCATCATATACAACATCAATGCTGATTGCAGTAACAGAAAAGGTCGCGCGCGGTGGCTCACGCCTGTAATCCCAGCACTTTGCGAGGCCGAGGCGGGCGGATCACGAGGTCAGGAGATCGAGACCATTCTGGCTAACACGGTGAAACCCCGTCTCTACTAAAAATACAAAAAATTAGCCAGGCGTGGTGGCGGGCGCCTGTAGTCCCAGCTACTGTGGAGGCTGAGGCAGGAGAATGGTGTGAACCCGGGAGGCGGAGCTTGCAGTGAGCCGAGATTGCACCACCGCACTCCAGCCTGGGCGACAGAGCGAGACTCCATCTCAAAAAAAAAAAAAAAAAAAATTATTTTAATACAAGTTCCTTTAAGCTAAAGACAAACAGGCTTACCATTGTCAAATAAATGACAAATGAATAAAAAGAAAATGTATAATCTTTGTGGAAAATTTATGGGAATGCTGTAAAAAAGAGATATCAGCAATGCAATTTTCTTTTTAAATGAGAATTGTAGTTAACCTTTCACTTACTGCTTAAGGATTTTGTCTTTAAGGATACTCATCACGCTGGACAGTAGATGGCTATGGTATGGCCCTTTCTACTTCTGTTGCAAAGGGAGGCACAATAAAAAGCATAGAAAACAGAGTTCTCATCTTGCCTTGTAGCCAATTCTCATTGTTTTCTTACACTGTCCACAACCCTGGATATGGCCTGAAGTGCTAAATATGAGTTGAATAAATTTCAGGTTCCATTATTCAGACGGAGGGCATTTTGAAATAGCAGACAACTTATTTCCCACAAAAGCAGAAGCCAGAATACCAACCTTGGAATACTATTTTGATGTGATGCTAAGTGTTATTGATCTACCACTATTCCCTTTTCACTCTTCCCTCATTCGTGAACTCTGCAGGTGATTCTTTATTACAGCAGTAGACACTGTTTGTGAATTTTAGAAGATAAGAATCCCAAAGGTGCAATAGATACTAAGTCACACTCCAGAGGAGAATCAACAGGTTAATAAAATACATTTTATGCCTCTTCTTCCAAAATAAACAGGTAAAGGGTTGTGTTAGTTGTTTGACATGTCTATTAATATTGGAGTCATATATAAATAACATAAAAAATTAAGCTCATTTCTGGAGATTTTCCAGAGCTGGTTGTGGATTCTGATTCTGCCTTTAAGCACTACAAGGCCCTTGGGAAAGTTAATTTTGCTTTCAGAGCATCAGTGAATTTTCACTAAAATGAGAGGAATCACACCTACCTCAGAAGTTTGTTCTCAGGATGAAATGAGAAAATAAACATAAAACTCCTCACTTGGTACCTAGCACATAACATGTATTCAACCAATGTTGTTAGTCATACTGTTTTAATAAGTATGGTTTTCAAAATTAAAATACTGTAAACATTTCACACTAAAAACCTAGTGGTTTATTTCATAATTCTAAATGCACTTTCAAATCCCAGGTTTTGGGGAGAGATCATAGTGATGGCCCAATTCAGATTTTATTCACGTCTTAATGTTTCCCTTTGGAACTCTGCATAAGCATCTTATAGATAGTAGATCTTGCATAAGTATCTGCTGAATTTTAACCACATTCAACACCGTATTACACATCAACGTGTTACACATAGAGAAGGCATAAAAAAAACTGGGATAAATTTGTACTACCCCATGAGATACCTTGCCATCATTAAAATACATCTTTATTGGTTTCTCTGTTCTTAGCTTCATCAGTCCTAAAAATAGGCTAAAGGAGATGTGTCTATTTGAGCTTTTCAGTGATTTGAGCTTACTTATAAAAAGCTTACTGTACTGCAGACTGGTGAACCATAAATGCATTTGTTTTAAAATAAGGAAGCTTTAGCGTTTGGGAAGTTTGATCTGCAGTTGAAGGAGAAAAATCAATATTTAAGTCACTTAGATATTTACACACATAAATCAACTATATGGCATTACTTTTCTCAGCTTCTGTATATTAGAATAATAGTGTAAATTCTAGCACCTAATAATATATACTTTATAAGTTGTAAATGCATTTTCAATATGTTATGATATATAGGCAAACAACATACTCTCCGTATTAGGAAGACAAGTAGTGTACAGATTAAAGGAAGCGGCGATCCAGCAGCAGTCATAGCTAGTCAGAGCACATCCAGAGCACTGTGATCAATTCATGACACCACCATTTAAGAGAGTAGTTGACAAATTAGAGTTCATCCATAGAGGTGTGACCAGGATGTTGATGGTCCCAATAGCTGAACAAAAGGTTTGGAAAGGTAATGGGAGTGTTTAAAAAAAAGAAGACTTAGGAAAAGCATGATTATTGCTTTCTTGGAGCATTTGAAGGTCTATCAAGTATACTAGAGAAAAACCTCACTGTTCATAGTGTAGAAATAGAACCTATATAAGAATGTGTTAGAGAATGTGATGGTTAATATTGAATATCTACTTGATTGCATTGAAGGATGCAAAGTATTGATCCTGGGTGTGTCTGTGAGGGTGTTGTCAAAGGAGATTAACATTTGAGTCAGTGGGCTGGGAAAGACAGAACCACCCTCATTCTGGGTGGGCACCATCTAATCAGCTGCCAGTTTGGCTAGGATAAAGCAGGCAGAAGAACATGGAAGGTCTAGAATTTCACAGTCTTCCAGTTTTCATCTTTCTCCTGTGCCAGATGCTTCCTGCCCTCAAACATCAGTTCCCAAGGTTTTCAGCTTTTGGATCCTTGACTTACACCAGTAATTTGCCAGGGGCTCTCGGACCTTCAGCCACAGACTGAAGACTGCACTGCTGGCTTCCCTACTTCTGAGGTTCTGGGACTCACACTGGCTTCCTTGTTCCTCAGCTTGCAGATGGCCTATTGTGGGACTTCACCTTGGGACCATGTGAGTCAACTCTCCTAACAAACTTCCCTTCATATATACATCAATCCTATTAGTTCTGTCCCTCCAGAGAACCCTGTGTAAGAATTAACTTCTAAAATCTGGAACTAGAGCTAGGTGCAGTGACACGCAACTATAATTCCAGTTACTTGGGAGGCTGAGGCAGGAGGACTGCTTGAGTCCAAGGGTTTGAGACCAGGTTGGACAACACGGAAAAACCTCATCTAACATAAATAAATAAAATCATATCTAGAGCTGTTGAAAATGCAATGTGCTGCTTTGTATGGTATCCATTTCTCTGAAGATTCATGAGTAGAGGTCCACCTGTCTGAGGTGATAGAAAAGGAATTCCTATATCTGCTGAGACGTTGGACTAGATGTGATCTAACTGGGAAACATGCAATTCCACCATGTCAGTTTATTAACAGTGGGTTATTTAAATATTAGAGTTAGTCCATTGCGATTTCTACTGTAGGGTACTAGAATAGCAATTAGCTTTATCCAGCTGCTCCCTGCTCTGCAATTTTAGAGCTTAAAGCTTGTATAGGGTACAGCAACACATTTTATTAGGAGAAAATTCCTTGTACAGATAGTATTAGGAAGATAGTATAGCATAGTGGAAAAGAGTACAGCTCTAGAACTGGACTACCTGGGGTAAAACACTGAGCTCTGCCACTTTTTAGCTGTGTGTGACAGGAGTGAATTACTTAGTCTCTCTTTGTGTCAAGTCTCCATCAGGGAAATCAAAACAATATAACAGTAACTACTTCATAGGGTTGTTGTGATGATTCAATTGAATAATCTAGAATAGTGTTTGACATTTTGTAAATGTAAACAAGTTAGCAGTTATCATTGTTCTTGTTATTGTTGCTATTATGTAAAACAATCTCCAAAATATTGTAACTGCCCAGAGCAAGATTCTCTGAATACTATACCATTGCAACTAATCAGTATGATCTGGATTTTTAAAATTTGAAAACAAAAACATCTGGCACGTTATTTTAGCAAGCTATAGATAATACAAAAAAAAAGGTAGAGCTCAAAAAATAAGGAGACCCAACTGCTGAACCATATGTAATCAAAGCTAACATTTTCACAGAACTTTCGAATTTCAAAAGTACTCTTCATCCTCATTTAATTTCCAGAAATTGTATAATGTGAGTTTATTATTATTATTCTATTGTATAGATGGAGCAATCATGGCTCTAAGAGGTTAAATTGTTCAAGTTCACACCGTTACTTTGGTGATACTGTAATGCATCCTTGATTTATGTTTACCTTTTAAACACTTCTCCTCAAGACAAACTCTCACTCTCTCTCTCTCTCTCTCTCACACACACACACACATACATACACGTACACTCTCAGTGGTATCATGTGACTATAATGCAAAGGTATGTGTTTAAGAATGAGACCTACCCACTCTCTAATTGTAGTCTATATATTTACTGTGTGATTTTGGGTAAATTAATTCAACTCTGAATTATAAGTTGTGTTATGTCTAAAAGGGTATGAAAATATCTACTTTGAAGGGTTTTAAAAAGAAATTCCTAAGAGGAACACAGAACCCATTCTTCATGTTCTATAGTACCAGGCAGATAGAATTTATGTAAACATTATCTCTTTTCCTCTCCTAATTATTCTTGGGATTCGGTAAGTTCAAAATATATTTTTTGCATTAGATTGTAAAGCTTGTGTGGAGAAAAGTATAATTGTCTCTCTCTCCTTTTTTTTTTTTTTTTTTTTTTTTGAGATGGAGTCTCGTTCTATTACCCAGGTTGGAGTGCAATGGCACTATCTTGGCTCACTCAACCTCTGTCTCCCAGGTTCAAGCAATTAATCGATTCTCACGCCTCAGACTCCGAAGTAGCTGGAATTACAGGTGTGCACCACCATGCCTGGCTTTGTGTGTGTGTGTGTGTGTGTGTGTGTGTGTGTGTGTGTGTGTTTAGTAAACACAGGGTTTCACCATGTTGGCCAGGGTGGTCTCGAACTCGTGGCCTCAGGGATTTGCCTGCTTTAGCCTCCTAAGTGGTGGGATTACAGGCATGAGCCACCACCCCAAGCCCAAAATGTCATTTTTCACCCATCGGATTGCCAAAGACCCAAAAGTTTGATAATATACTCTATTAGAGAGGGGTTTAGGGAAACAAGTACTCTCATGCATTGGTGGTAGCACGTCTAAAATATATGGGTTCAATTTGGCAATATCTGTTAAAATTATAAAAGGATATATATAGTTTGACATAGCAGTTTCACCTTCAGGGATTTATCCCACAGTTATAAGGGTGCATGTGAGAAATAGCTGGGCACATGGCTATTCATTGAAAAATGCTTGTAATCCCAGCACTTTGGGAGGCTGAGAAGGGTGAATCATGAGTTCAAGAGTTCAAGACCAGCCTGGCCAAGATGGCGAAACCCTGTCTCTACTAAAAATACAAAGATTAGTCGGGCTGGTGGCAGGCGCCTGTATTCCCAGCTACTCGGGAGGCTGAGGCAGAGAATCACTTGAACCTGGGAGGTGGAGGTTGCAGTGAGCCGAGATCGCGCCACTGCACTCCAGCCTGGGTGACAGAGTGAGACTCTATCTCAAACAACAACAACAACAGAAAAACAATGTTGAACAATGTTTGTAGTAAAAAATATTGAAAATATCCTTATGTCCATCAATAGGGGTTGCAATTAAACATGTTAAAAATGATGATGGAAATGACAGCTAACACTGACATTATGCTTTGTAAGTGCTAAGCACTCCACAATGTGGCTTTGGATATATTCATTCATTAAATTCTCAAAACAACACACACAGCCTTATGTGGTAAGAATCTTATAACTGTTATATTGATTTTAAAGATGAGGGAATTGAAGCATTGAGTACTTACATAACTTGTTCAAGGTTACAAAGATGACAGGTGGTAAAAGCAGGATTTGGACCTTCACAGTCTAGTACTAGAGTCAATGTTTAACCTCTATAACCTCTATGCTGATTGCTGAACACATTTGAGTGCATTCATTCAATGAAATACACAATCATAGATACATATGATATATTACATATACTTACACATATAATGAAGAAACTATCCAATATGGAATTAACTTCAAATTATATTACACAAAAATTATATTGTGCTCTTATAATGTGTATAGCACATTTCCACCTGTATAAAATGAAGAAAAAGAAATATATATATATATACTTATATGTGCATGTATATGAGTGTGCATGTACATACATACATATGAGTGTATATTAATCTATTAAAACATGGAAGGATAGAAATAGAGAAAATAAGAGTTAAGTCCAAAATACATGCTACTTACTATTTCAATGTTATTTATTCTTAAATTAATTTTGTCAGATAAAATGACTCATAAAAATATCAGCATTACTACCTGGAATATCTGCATGAGGTGAAATATTTGTGACTTTGGCACCTGCAAAATGAAACTTATAACCAAGCAAAAAGTGTGTTTTATAAAGGGTGCTCTTAAAATGTATTCAGATGTTCAGAGGTTTTTATAGAAGGGTGACATTGAAGAAAACAAGGGAAGGGAGTTCGCAGTGTTAGCCAGCACTGCTGAAACCAGATGTTTCATTTTAAAAATACTTGTTTCTTAAGAACAAAATGAAAACCAAAATATAGAATATGGAAGGGAAAAAAGCTGAGATTATGTCTCAGTTGAGTATCTCACAGAAATATAACTTTGGATAAATTATTTACCTCAGTGAACATTAAAAGTGTCATCTCTACTGTGCAAATTTCAACAATTTTCTTGCTCATTTTATGGTGTTACAGTATTTTGAGATTCATATGAAGTAATGTTTAACACATTTTGGAGGCTATACATATGTACAGTTTTATAATCGACACTTTTAATTCTAAAATTCCCTGACTTAAATGGTAATAAAACTCAGGTCATACAATTTCAATGAAGTGTTCAAGATTTCTTGTTTAATAGGGAAGTCCTCTAACATGCGAACTTACTGCTTTCAAGTAAGTACATTACACAGTATTTTAGATTTGTCTTCACTATTTCTTTTTATCTTGAGTAGATAAATCATTAGAATAAATAGTCTTGGTAGAGACTACAGATTTCATCACACATATAAGTAGGTCAGACTTTGGCATTTTTAACTCAAAAGAAGAAGGAGGAGAAGAAAGAAGAAAAAGAAAACAATGGCCAAAGTTTCCAAATAAAGCTGAGCATTTTTTACAAGAAATATGAGAAAGTTGGTGATTTTTCTACTAAGTTCCCCAATTCCCATAAACTATAGGTACCCTTTTAGAACAAAGGAGTACAAACTGTTCTTTACTATTTTCTAAGAAAACAGAGTTCCTGCCATACAAAGGCAGACAGCCCTCAGGACATTCCAAAGTTCCTGCTAAGAGTTCAAAGTGGGCCATGAAAGCCGTCCTATCAATCACAACATAAAACACGCACTTTCTCACACTCTCACAGGGGTGCAAATATTTATGCAGCTTTGGACACTTATTTTCTTCATATGCTTTCACATCAGAGGAGCAATTGTATACTTCTTGCAGGGGACAACCTTTATGCATTTTGTGAACTTTAACATACTGCGTTGGATTTTGTAGTATTTATTTTATATAGTATTTTTTGAAGAACTTAATATTCTTGTTGTTTCTCTCTTTTTGCTCAATCTTAACTGAACATCCCTCCCACACAGACCAGCTGTTTCTGTATTTAAAACAAGGCAAGTAATTTAACATCATAAATACCAAATTGCATCTCAAGGTCATAGTCAAAAGCTTTTATGTATCATTAATTTTCAGGCTCCTCATCAGTTTTTCTCTTTGAGCTACCATTTAGATCTTGGTATGTGAAAATACACGAGACTTGTGTTATCAGTTAAAACAGAAGGCTATCTCTGGCTACTAACGACTAATATAAAACATTTCCAATTAAATGTATACTGTCCCATGTACTCGCATGGAAATGGCAACAGCAAAGGTTTTCCTAATCCAAAACTCCATAAGCTTTCTGGTTCATTTAACAAAAATGTCCCCTCCCACTGAGGGGGAAGGAAAACACCTCCTTCCGTTAACCCATACCCTAACTGCTGAGACAGAAAAATACTGAGCTTTAACGGTCTCCTAAACTTAGGCCACTTGTCATTCTTTGAAGTAATCATTTTATATTTTAAAATATCAGAAATTTTTTGAAATTCACTAAAAGCAAATTATAAAGAAAACCTATAGGTATGACCATCTGATCTTTGGTAGACATGTATTCAATGATGAATAAGCAGTAGCTTGATAAATGAATGACTTTTTATCACTTCAGAATCTACAGCTTAAATTCTGAAAGTAATCATGTATTAAAAAGCTGCCTGAAAATCTTATTGATTACATTTATTTCCTCAGCTGTCAAAGCATTTTATATATTTTAAAATCCCAAACCACTTACTTTATTTTATCATTAAGAAAAAATGGTCCTAGGAAAGATATACAATATGCCCAAAGTCAAATTGCAAATAATGGCAGAGGGTCTTGGTCTTGGCTTTCAGTTCTGTGTCTCCACATGTGTTCATAAATACTATTTGCTTGGGACAACATATTTTCTGTTCCATTTTATTTCGTTATCATGGTTTTAAAATATGGTCCCAAATTCTTTGATGATCTTTCCAGTGAGTGTCACTGAAGTCTTTGCCCTGTGTCTTGAATCTGAATGGGCTTCTGAGTGCTTTGACCAATGGAATACTGTGGAAGTAGTCTGCAGCTTCTGAGGTAAGATTATAAAAGACCACTGAGCTTTTGCCTTGTGTTCTGATTACCTATTCTTTTGGAACCCTAAAGGAAGCTACCTCAGGCCACCATGTTTTGAGGAAGCCCAAGCTACATATCTAGGTCATGCGTGGGATGCCTGGTTATCTATCTCAGCTGAGCTCAGCCTTTGAGATTTTGTAGACCAGGCACCAGACATATCAGTGAAGAAGTCTCCAGTCATTCAATTCACCCCTACCATTTAAGTTTGCCTGGCTGAGACCCCAGATACTACGGAGTAAAGACAAGCCATCTCTACAATGCACTGTTCAAATTCTTTACCTGCAAAATCTGTGAACATATTAAAATAGCTGTTTTACACTGCTAATTCTGATGTTGTTTGTTAATCAGGTTGGCAATAGGTAACGGGTACATTTTTAGGTCTGATGTAGTGTACCTGGCTAGTTTAATAAATTCATCCACCACAGGTCAAAAGTTAGGCTGTTCTACAGCTTTATTTCTTAATCTTTCTTTGGGGCCTATAATTATTCCATCTATTCATATACTATTTTTGTGATCCCAGAATAGAGTGACTTCGCCTTTACATTTTTAGTCAAATTTCTTTAAAAAATTTCCCTGTATAATTGTGTAATTTTTTAATTTAAAATAATTAAGAATCAAATAATTAAGACAAAAACAAGGAATTTCACTCTTTCTAAAAAAGTGATAAAATCTAGCAATATACTTTAAATTAGTTAATAAAAGTTCAAAAAGAAAGAGAAAAGAACATCCAGGCAAAATATTCTTCAGGCAAGGTAAGTTGCATAATAAATTTTCAGCAAATTAATGTGATAATAGACATTTTTAGAGTTACATTATATTTAGCTAATGAGAACTGAAGAAATGTTAATGTGTATAATAATCATTAGGCAAGCACATATATCATATTATTAAATTTTCTAATATCTTACTTTACATATCTGACATTCAAGAAAATTTGATCATCTTTCTGGACAAAGTAAAATTCCATTATAATTTTAGTGATTATTAGGTAATTCAATAGGCATATTTTTATATATGGCTTGATGTTAAGCTTGGTCCTATCCAAAGCATGTATAAATCTAAGAATACAGCAAAGAGAATCAATACATTTCTATTTTGGTACAATTCATGAAAATATAAATCTCTATTTTATATCATGGTAGAAAGATAGAAAAGCCCGGTAGCTCTATCAACAAATGGAAAATGTTGGGGTGAAGCAAAGTTTGGTCTTTTGAAGAGGTGCTGACCATGCAGAATAAGTGAAGGGAAACACAGGAGCACCAGGGTCTTTGAATCTTGTTAGAATTCATTCACTTCTCACTAAGACTTGGTAAAAGCAAAACTGGATATTTTAGTAACATAGTAATTGGTAAGAGCCTATTCTTTTTGTCCACAAACTCTATGTACTGAAATACTTAAGGTTTATGGTTTATTTTGTTCCAGTTCAGTCGGTTCTAAGTCCCTTGGCCCCCTGGAAGTTTCCTGCTTGTCTTTCACATGAGCATTCAATAAGGAATGTACAATTTGCTCAGATAGGCAGACTAAGTTCTTGTACAGGTTTGAATTATGAAATTATCTTCTTAACATTTCAGAAATATGTGTAAGATTTTACTCCCAGTTTTAAAAATAATACATTTATATCTAAAATAAACTAGAATAAGACCTGATGAACTTAATTTACTAGATTTCATTCACTCAAAAACATAGACCTCAATTTACAGTAGGCTACCAAGATGAAACTGGCTGAGTAATTGACAGATTTTTCTTTCCTTTATCTGGTTTCATAAAGACACAGAGTCGATGACATGTTTTATGCCCCCTATTATATTCCTAGGTGGTTTATCTATTGAATACTTAAAATATTGTACATGTAATTAAATTTTCTAAATAACATAAAAGTACGTACACAATTAATAATGAGCATATTGACTTACTTGCATCAATATGGCTTATATTTAAAAAATACAGTTTTGATTTTGCAACTGTTTATAAAATATACCCCAAATAAATATTTTGTTTTTAATGAAATTTACTTATTCAATTTAAACTGTATTTATCCTGATAGATTTCTTATTATAAAAAAATTCCAAGATAACATGTATTTGGTAGAAGAAATATCACTATTAATTCTTTTTTCAACTTACTTCTCATCTTTGTTATACTTTGAACATCCTGATTCTGTGGTGTAAGTAAAATACTCAAGAAAGTCAGCAAAACAAGGTGCCCTCTGAGGGGCTTCTACATAATAATAACTAGATTAGGTGAATTATTATAATGAATGTTTGACTTTTTGGATTTTCATCTACATGTGGTATTATGTGGACATCATTTAAATTGGTTGCATATTTGGACATTAATTATTGGAGGCTTTTCTAATTATAAATACAGTATTTTTATATAATGCATATATCTCCAAGCTTTGCAAACCAATGGATAGAAATAAAGTCTCACATTGGAGTCCAGTAAGAATAGTTCTTAGGCCCTTTTACATCTCCAAAGCAAATTTGTTCTGGCCTCCCATCAAGATAACTCTTCATTACGTGACTGCTACTTCACATAGTGAGAACTTTGCTTCAAGCAAAGCTGGCCTTAACCCTCAGGATATCAAGTCTGCTCTTGGTCAGATGTGGAAAAAAAAAGAGTTCTTCAACCCTGTGTCAAAATTTGTCTCATAACGTTTTTCACAAAAATATCTTCTTAACTTTCAGTCCTTCTTTTTGCTCTACTGGAGTGGAGCTTCAAACCGGTTTTTCAAGACCCTTAGTCAAGGGGAGAGGGAAAAAAAGAACAAATACCATGAAATTGCCATGATTTTTTTTATCCCATTGTTTTCTTCAAATCCTGTGCACAAAATACTTCCTTTCTGTTTAAAGAAGAAGGCCTTCACATACAGTTGACAGCTGAACAACACAGGTGTGAACCGTGCAGGTCCGGTTCACTTATGCGTGGATTTTCTTCTGTCTCTGCTGCCTCTGAGATGGCAAGATCAACTCCTCCTCTTCTTCCTCCTCCTTAGCCTACTCAACATGAAGACGGTGCAGATGAAGACCTTTAAGATGATCCACTTTCACTTGATGAACAACAATATATTTTATCTTTCTTATGATTTTCTTAATAACATTTTCTTTTCTCTAACACTTTACTGTAAGAATACAGTATATATACATATGAAACACAAAATATGTTAATAAATTGTTTATGTTATCAGTAAGACTTCTGTTCAGCAGTAGACTATTAGTAGTTATGCTTTTAGAGAGTTGAAAATTATAAACAAATTTTCAACTGTGTAGAGGTCAGCATCCCTAACCCCTGCATTGTTCAAGGGTCAACTGTACATTGCGTTAGTTTCCTATTGCTACCATAACAAACTTAGCAGTTGAAAGCAACACAAATATATTATCTCATGGTTCTGTAGGTGAATATTCCAACATGTGCCTCCTTGTTGGAATATTGTTGTTCTGTAGGTGAATATTCCAACATGGGTCTCTTTTAGCTAAAACAACTAAAATGATGGTGTTGGCATGGATACATTCCTTTCTGGTGGCTCTAGAGGAGAATCTATTTCCTTGTTCACTCAGGTTGTTGGCAGAATTCAGTTCTTGTGGTTGTGGAACTGAGGTTCCCATTTCCTTGCTGTTTGTCAGCCAATGCTCTTTCCCAGGTTCTAGAGGTCATTCACATTCCTTGGTCTAAGGGACTCTCTATCTTTAAATCCAGCAATGATGAATGAATTATTTTTCATGCTTCAAATTTCTCCTTCCTTTCTTCCATTGTTTCATCACTCTGACCCCCTCTTCTACTTTTAAGGTCTCACGTGACTGGATTCGGTCCACCTGGATAATGCAGGATTATCTTCCCACCTTAAGGTTCTTAAACTTAGTCACATTTGCAAAGTCTCTTTTGCCATGTAACAGGGAACATATTTACAGGTTCTGGAAATTCAGCTATGGGTATCTTGGAGGAGGGCATTATTTAGCCTACAACATATAAATCAATCAATATAAAGAAATTCCTGAGGGATTCACTAGCCAGAATTTTAATTTGAAATCCATTGCTGTTATTATTATTTTGAAATAATAAAATTTAAACATTTGGGGGAAGGTAAATATGGAGAAAAAATCAGGAACATACATATCTAGATTTTGTGCTGAGACACAGGATGGCCGCACAGTCTTCAGAAACTAATAGGAGTTAGCAGATTAAATTATAACACCTAGGAAAGGAAGGCTTACATTTAAAATTCTGACAGCCTTCTAACAACAGGACTGCAGCCCTGGCAGACACTGCTATAATAAGAATATATACCTTTCTATCTATGTAATGTCATTTAAGTAGAAAGAAGCTGAGATCTCCTTAGAATATAAATCATGTCAAAAGTAAGAGTTAAACTCCAAAATAAATTTAGTAAAACTTAAAGCGAGTTTTCTAAGCCTAGCACATATTGACACAAATTAGGACCATATTGTACATATGCTGTATGATGATAATATTCTGCCAAACAAGAAAATGTCTTCTTTAAATAGACAGCTATATTTTTCAGGTTATTGTGCTGAAAGGAAAGAACTTCATATAATGCAGTTTCAATCAAAGGGACATAAGAGATCACTACTGTATCTATATTACTTTTTGAAAGGTATTTGGAACTCCATATATATTGCATGGCTATATTGGTACTAACTACATAGAGGTTGAAGACATTTATTTGTTTATAAATAAATGTCACTAACATCTAATGGCATGCCATTTCAGAAGCTGGAAATTTTCTTCAAGCAGTTAAATCATTTTGTGTTTAAAATGCACTAAATGATATTTTGTAGGGCGTATGTTCCACTCGGTTGGGTTTTATTAAAAAAAATTTAGGCTCACTATTTTAATCATCAATGTAAAAAGAAAGAGGAGAAAAGTGCATGGGTAATTTAAGGAACTAAAGGACAAAGAAATAGTGTGTATGCCTAGAAAAAAAAGTGGCTTCTGACGGTGCTGCCTTAGCAGCCTAGAACAATTCAATGTCAACATGAATGGAAGGAAAGTGAATAACCAGAATGTAATATTGTAAAGCATTTTTCCATTCTCCAAGTCATAGGTATATTTTTATACTGTTTACTATATAACAGAGATATTATATAGTATAATTCATACTTCAGAGCACTGTGGGAAAATTGAATCAGATAATGCAGGCAAAACAATTAACACTGTGCCAGGTATACACATGAACACTTAATACATTCCAAATATACACATGAATGCTCCATACATTTCAGTTACTATTTGTCTAAGAAATAAGGCAACTATTTAAATGATTGATAGTAATTCCTATGTGTTCAGTAAAGCATAATTTCCAAATATTAACCTATGCCTTCTTTGTTGCTATGTTTTGTGCTGGATATAATAAATAGATGAACAGATTAATTTTTGCATTTGCATAAGTAATTTAATGTTATATAAACTAGCCTTGCTTTGGGGAACATATAGAAAAAAACTCCGTTCTAAAAAAGAAGGAAATGCAATGGAGTTAAAGCACTGTCAAGGACTATATACTGTTCCTTTCATTTGTGGCAAAGTGCTATTGATATTTAGTGTACAGCACAATAAATGTGTACTGTACCACTTTACCTTTATACTTTAGGCCAAGGATACTAAATATCCTCTAAGGCGTTGTGTAGTCCCATAAAACAAAGACTTGTCTTGAATACAGTACCAATAGCCTTTAGGGAGACAATGGGAAATTGCTGTAGCTTGAGGGTTTCTCATCACTGTCTTAGATTCCATGGTCAATTATTTTAATCTCTAGTTTTACTGTATTCACTTGGCTAAACCACAACTTCAGTTAAATCTAATCTCTATCCTTTCTGTACCTGCAACTGTTGAGCTGGATACATCTGAAGAAACTCACAGTACCTGTTGACTGACCTTGCCTCAAATTCATGATTACTAAGCTCATGTAGATCCCTAAGGCTGTCTGGTCCATGTTCTTTGCTATGTTCCTGGATACTATTTCATACTTTCTCCTTTCTCCTTGAATCTTCAGCATTCTCCTCCCATATTCTCATACTCAATTATTTTCTATTTTCTAAGAATATAAAGACCAATAGAAGAGACTTCCACATGTCCCAGCCCCATTTCACCCCCTATAAAAGTATCTATGCCCTTATTTTCTTTCTAGAAAAACACAAGTCTACACTTGCCATCTCCATATTCTCTCTTCTCATTCTCTCTTAAATCCACTCTAGTTCCCATGTTGTCCTTCATTCCACTGAAGTACTCTTCTCAAGGTCATTGGTAGAATGCATTGCTATATCCAATGGTCAATTCTCATTTCTTATCTTATTTGGCCCATCAACAGTATCAGACAAAGGTGATCACTTGATTCATTCAAATGACTTTCAATACAAAACTTCTGGGTTTTCCTTCTACTTTTTTGGCCACTGATCCTTAGACTCCTTTCTACTTCCTCCTCAGTATCCTAACTTCTAAATCTTGGGGTGCTGTGGGGCCCAATCTTTAGATCTCTTATTTTGTCTCTTATTATTCATTTCCTTGGTTATCACATCTAGTCTCCTGGTTTAAAAGACATCTGGATTGATGATTCAAACATTTTTCATCTTCAGTTCAGATGCCCCTGACCCAATGGACTTCAGACTTCTATACTAGCTATCAATTTAACATTTCCACCTCGATATATAATAGGCATCTCTAACTTTATATAAATAGCTAAGCTTATGATCTTCCTTAAAAAATTTTGTTTTTACCACAGTCTTCCCTATCTAAGTCAGTGACAAGTCTCTTAGTTGCTCAGGTCCATAATTGGGAAATAATTCTCAACTCTTCTCTTTCTTTCATGTTCTACAGCCAAACTATTAGCATACCTTTTTAGCATTACCTTCAAAATGTATCTGGAATCAAACCACACTTGACCATTTTCACCATCATCACTGTGGTTCAAGCCTTCATAGCTAATGACTGGATGAATGCCAAGTCTCTTACCTGGTCTATCTGTTTGTCCTAGCTCAATCAATTCTCAAGGTAACAATCATACTAACCCTTTTAAAACATAACTCAGATCACTACATGTCTGTGCTTCGCATTGCATTGCAAGAAAAATGTGAAGACATTAACTACAAAGTGACAAAGACCTATAGTATTTTCCCCTTCCCCACATCCTTCAACTCTCCCCCACTCTTACCCCATCCTTGAGGCTCTTTGAACATGCCAGGCACATTCATATCTTAGGGCCTTTGCACTTACTTTCTCTTTCTCTTAAGACCTTCTTGCTCCAGATACCCACATAATTTTTTCCTAGTCACTTTCAGTTCTCTGACCTAATATTCCATCTAAAATTAAAGCCTATTCAATCACTATCATCCTTCCTAGGCCCTCCATGTTCTACTTTTTTTCTTGTCATTTATCACTATCTAACACACTATATATTTTATGTGCTTATCTAATTAATATTCTGTCTTCTAACGAGAATGTAAGCTTCATGATGTCTAAGTTGTATTCGCTGTTTGGAAACTAGAAAGTTTCTGGCAAGTTAATGTATCTGGAATCAAACCACCAATCAAATTATCAAATATATGTAAGGATCAATGAATACATAAGTCAATCAAATGCTCCTCTTAAAATTACTTTTTTAATAGTTATTCCTTACTTTTGTAAGAGTTATTTCTTTCAGTGTCTATCCTGAATGTCTAAAACCATATAATGGATTAGTTGAGAGCAGTAAAGAATCCATCAGGAGAGTTAGAGCCACAGCTGGAGAAAGGTGTTATTGTGCATGAAAGATTAATGTCATCTATTTCATATATTTTTCTTATGCCTGCATTTACTGTACTAATCAATTACCTAGAACAGGGGTCTCTAGAGTTTGGTTTTACAATATTATAATTAAAAATGCTTTCAGAGTATATGCTCTCTCTTTCTACCTGTACTATATACATGTGTTATGATAGTAATATATTATTAAAATGTAAATAAGTAATTTAAAATATGAGAAATGAAATAAACACTATTTTAAAATAATTTAATTGTTGACATAAAACTCCCTTTTACTCTCAACAATATATTATAATCTTTTTTAGAAACCAGTATAATCAACTATGCTTTTCTTATTTTTGAAAATCTTGGTTTAATAATTAAAAATATTACAAAGTGTTGACATTTGAAGGTCCGTTTCTAGGTTCAGTTTTTTTTTATTTTTTATTTTTTTGAGATGGAGTGTTGCTCTGTCACCCAGGCTGGAGTGCAGTGGTACGATCTCAGCTCACTGCAACCTCTGTCTCGCAGGTTCAAATGATTCTCCCACCTCAGCCTCCCAAGTAGGTGGGATTACAGGCATGTGCCACCATGCCTGGCTAATTTTTGTATTTTTAGCAGAGACAGGGTTTCACCGTTTTGGCCAGGCTGGTCTTGAACTCCTGACCTCAAGTGATCCACCTGCCTTGGCCTCCCAAAGTTCTGGGAAATACGGGCATGAGCTACCATGACTTGACCTTGGTTTGTTTTAATACTTAATAATAACAGTTTTCACAGCTGAAAAGAGATACTGCACAGACAAAAAAATACACAGGTCCCATTATAAGAATTACATCAATAGCTGAGCATACTAAATTACGATACCCATTTTTCAATTCTCTCACAAATTAGGTTCTTGATGAAATTTGGCTAATACATTTTCTGATGCTAATTGGTTATAATTGGAAACTATTTGGAAAGTATAACATTTTAACATATTTAACAAAAAGCTTCAAAGCCCACTGAAACTTCATGTTTAGAAGACTTTAAAAATAGGTTAATTATATTTTCTAGTTTTATTATGCAGAAAATAGTATTTGTGATTGATAGACCAACAAAAATTTGAGCTACAAATCATATACTGATAGAATCTTTCTGAATAACTGCTTTCAAAATGGTTTCTGTATAATTAAAAATTGCTTTTGCAAGACAGTTGATTCCTCATTTGTTGACCAACTTTTCATCCAGTTTTATGTTGTCATTACTTTTATCTCATTTTGGGCCTGAAGGAAAGCTCTTACCAAGGGTAGTGGTAAGCACTAGCGTTTTCTTGTTCATTGCTTATCTTTGTATAGTTAATATTATTTCACTATAAGTTTTTTGAAGGCATATACTAACTCATGTATTTATTCAGCAAAGCGTCATTTAGTTCAAAATATAGTCATATAATTTGAAAGCCAACTTAGTTGTGCAAAAAATATAATATTTTATATGTCTAAATCAATGAACAAGTGAAATCACCACTACAAATCCTCCCACTTGGTAAATGAAAATTTTTTTCCTCAAAACATCTTGAGCTGGTACTCCATCAGGGAGCAGGCCAGCGGCAATCCATGCAATGAACTTTTAATGGTGTTATTTTTAAAGAAAATAAAATATGTACACTCCTATGGATCACATACTTCCTGGGTTCCTGGAGACTGCTATCTTAGAGTGCCTTTTTGACCCCATATATTTTGACATATATACTGCAGGACATTATCACAGTGTCTTAATTCAAACTTATGCACACCAGCAAATTGTCAGTGTTCTTTAAGGAATAAAAAGAATTGGCAAATCTTGCTGATACACAGGTAACTTTTATCACAATACCATCATTAAGGTAGATGAAAGTTTCAGGTTTTACATATAAATACTGAATAATAAATAATAACAGCTGTTTGATCAAAATGATTACAGTATTAAACATGTACCTAAATTTAAGCATCTGCAAATTAAAACATTACATTTCCATATTACTTTTTTCAATATAACATATAGAAAATGAACAACTCTGAAATGTTTTAGAAGCACAATTTCATCTGTTCTTCAATTTAAATGCTTTCTATATTTAGATCACCATAATTCTCTCATTTATTCTACCTCTGACTGGATGACAATTTTATAATGGCCAGGATTTCTTCATTATAGTCAATTTTCAGAAGTACAGAATTGTATCAGGCATTTAATGAATGTTACTGAAAAATGAGAAAAACCATTACTTTAACTTACAGCCTACTGCTACTTTATATTGTAGAGGTAGTTCACATCTAATTTACATTTTCCCCTCAGAATTTTAACAACTAAATATGTATTAGCTCATTTTCAGGAACAGCTTTATAATTTGCCGAAGTATGCTTTGTTGTATATCAAAATTTTTAAACCAAGATTTATATAATTCCACTGAATACTGTAAACATTGTTGAATAGTTATTATGTCTCAGGCAACATGTACGAGGTCACCACAAGATGAGTAAAATACTGTTCCTTCCTTCAAGAAATTGAAAGTCTAGAAGAGGAAAAACACTTTACAAATGAATCATTTTCACAATACACTAAGATGTTAATATTGGAATGTCATGATCAAATGACTGATAATATATGAATACACTCATATATTTGATATATTAAAAGTTAATTGTGATGCCATCTGTGGTAATAGCAAAGCTGGTCTTAATGTCATCTGATTTAAGTTTTGATTCATTACAGATAGTTTCTGCACTTACATTAAAGTATGTCATGACCCCTATGGCAAAGAAAATCTGATGTTTCTGGATTTGAATTTTTTTTAAAAAGCCTGGAATACAAACTACTGGCTACAGGCCCAAATTTATTTTTCTCAAAGGACTTTGAGAAACATTTTTTGAAACTTCACAAGACCCACTTGTATTTGATCTTCAAAACACTCTTCAAGTTGGAGAAGCTCAACTGTCCCAAGCCTATAAATAGGAGGTGTCTTTGTCTATGAATGACAATGTACAGTAGATTACATCCTGGGATTCCCAGCAGCTCTGACATTTGTTTACTTTTTTTCATTTTTCTTTATGTAAAGTATTCAAAAAGGTCTTATGGTTTAAGATAGGATATCTTAACCAGATAAATCTAAATATCCTGTTTCAAAGAAGGAAACAGCTCTTGTTTTAATAGGAACAGAGTATTCCAAAAGAGGAAATATTTGAATTTACTGACAACATGGTAACAGATTTTCTCTATTGAAAGCACTATGGGAACATTTATAGGAGAAATATCCTCGTACATACTAATGCATAGCTCTCTTGTAGTCTTATAGAAGGTAGCCTGTTGACACTGATTTCTCTGAGTTGAAGGGAAAGCTCAATCTAACCCGGAGGAGAGTATATAATTGCTAAAAGAAACTCGAAGATTAACCAAATAATTTGGTATTCATGTGCACTTACATAATTAATATAATTACACATCTAATAGACATAGACTGATTATAGAAAATAGATGTTGGGACTTATATATGGAAGAAAGTAACTCATGGGTTTGAGATTCTAAAAATAGATGTTTTGCATTCAAAACACACTCCTTGTATTTTCCTGTATTATTATTATTATTATTATTATTTTTTTTTTGAGATGGAGTCTCTCACCAGGCTGGAGTGCAGTGGCACGATCTCAGCTCACTGCAACCTCCGCCTCCTGGGTTCAAGCGATTCTCCTGCCTCTGCCTCCAGAGTAGCTGGGATTACAGGCACACACCACCATACCCAGCGAATTTTTGTATTTTTAGTAGAGACAAGTTTTCGCCATGTCGGCGAGAATAGTCTTGATCTCCTGACCTCATGATCTGCCCGCCTTGGCCTCCCATAGTTCTGGGATTACAGGCATGAGCACCCGCACCTGACCCTGTATTCTAAGAACATAATTATACAGCTTACCTTCTTGCTCCAAGATCTAATTTTTAAAACAAGGTCCTAATACATGTTTGGGTATAATATGTATTTCTGATAATTACAACCCCTTCCAACTATTCTCAAGAAGTTAAGTATTTTCTAATTGTGCAACAAAAATCATGCATCATAGATAGAATATTACAAATTACACTTTATATTAGTTTTCTTTATTATTTACTGAGTTGATATTCACAGTATTAATAAAAATATATATAATAATTTTCTTTAAGAATGAAAATGGATCTCATATAGCCCTCTGTGATTCAACATTGACTAGCATTTATCATGATAAATTCCTTTCACTGTGATGTAGATTCTCACATAATTCAAGGAAGATGTTTTTGTATTTCAACCATTAATTAATACTTACTTGTAACATAGCACGATTCATTCATTACATATTCTAGAATAGTAAAAATCTACTTATTGCAAAACTAGCTTAAGGCAATTCAGATAACTATGTGTCTCCATCCTCATTCCAAAGAATATCAGTTTAATTATAGGAATTATTTAATATTTATATAATGTGCCAGACTATGCTCTAGGAAGCTCTAATGTATGAAAGGCATGTTTTGCCCTCCAGGATATTCTTCTACTCTCAAACTGACATGAAAACAAAAGAGAACAGTTTTCATAAAATATAAACAATGAAGTTTCCATCTCTACCATGGTGTTTAATCTGCAGACTGTAGCTAAAGACTGTAGTCGTGTAATCAGAGATTATATGTCCTAGTTGTTTTGTGGCTATCCATCATTTGTAAAACAAAATTTTCTTTCTGATTCACGATTTTGATAATATCTTGAGTTCATTTTTACCTTGCACAGTAAGGCACAGTCAACAATTATTGTCTCGTTAATATTGGATCAGTACACAGAAATTTGTTTATAGTTACTGATTCTATTTCTAATGGTACTTTTTAAAAACCAAAGAAGAGAAGAAAAGTGACAAATACTTTTTCCCTCAGATTCACTTAGTCTAGTGCAATCTATCATATAATCTTAGATATTCAATCAAGTTTTATTTTCTGGAAATGTCAAGGGAAAGCAAGTGGGTTAATAACTATTCAGTTCCTATTACATATCCAGTGTCTCATGTGTTATTAGATTAAATAATCATGATAACTCTAAGAAGTAGTATTTACACTCTCCATTTTATAGATAAAGTGACAAAGGATACAAGGTGAAGAAATTTCTGTAAGGTCTCACAGTTACTAAATATTAAGTTCTAAAAAATTAAATCAGATTTATTTGACCGATAAATAAATAAACAAACATTTATCTATTTGACTCCATCATTCTTTCTATGATATCACACAGCCTTGAGAAACAGATATGAGCTGGGCTTAAGAAATACATATCGCTCTGTAGCATCCTTCAGAAATGCATTTTTGTGGCATGAAATGGCAAAGCAGTATCTGCAGTTATTTTTTAACTGTTGAGGGAAACCTCCCTAGATATGGGGAAGTGGAAGTCAGAAGCTTTGATACTGGATTAGAGTTGCAGCTAACGTAACATAGCCCTTTATGAATCCACTGGGAATCAACAACTCTAATTTTGAATAATCTCTTGAGGCCTTTTTAGTCTTTTAGATCATAAACATTACAAGGATTTTGTAGGTAGCATTTTATCTATAACTTTGAGATATGTGGGTTATGGTTTTCAGAAGGAAGATGAGAATTTTCAAGATAGAGCAACAAAGCCAATTTCTAAGTCACTTGATTCCATCTGTCTGAAGAAAAAGGTGGTATAAAAGTCAATTGCTTCCCTATATATCAGCAAAGAAAATTGGAATGTGAAGTTAAAAACACAAAACCATTTACACTAGCATGCCCCGCAAAACACTTCAATATAAATCTAACAAATTATGTACCAAATCTATATGAGGAAATCTATAAAACTCCAATGAAAGTAATCAAAGGAAAACTAAATAAATGGAGAGCTATTCCATGTCCATAAATAGGAAGACTTAAGGTGGGATGTCAGTTCTTCCCAATTTTTGTATAGATTCAAGGCAATCCCAGTCAAAATCCCAGCATGTTATTTTTTGGATATCAACACACTGATTCTAAAATTTATATGGAGAGGAAAGACCAAGAATAGCCAACACAACTTCGAATAATATTGAACAAACTTGTAAAGCTAACACTACCCAACTTCAAGACTTAGTATAAAACTATAGTAATCAAGACAATGTAGTACTGGTGAGAAAAAAGGCACTTAAGTCAATGGAACAGAAAAGCAAGCCCAGAAATACACTCACATGAATATGGTCATCTGATCTTTCACAAAGGAGCAAAGGAAATTCAATGAAGAAAGGAAAGTGTTTTCAACAAATGGCACTAGAAAAACTGGACATCATTTGTGTTATGGTTTGAATATGGTTTGTCCCAATCAAAACTCATAGTGAGGCTTGGTTCCCAATGGGGTGATGAGAGGTGGTGCCTTGGAGAGGTGGTTAGGTTTTTAAAAAGGAATTAATACCTTTCTTAGCATGAGTTCTTGCTCTTGCAGGACTGTATTAGTTACCTCGAGGGTGGGTTGTTAAACAGGAAGTTTCCCTCTTGTGTTTGGTCATTTTGGACATGCCCACTTTTTCTTTCACTTCTCCACCATGTTAAGATGCAGCGCAAGACTCTCATCAGAACTTGACCAAACGCAGCTGTCCTAACTTATATGTCCTAGTCAAGCTCCCAGGATCACAAACTAAATAGAACTCTCTCCCTTATAAATTACCCAGTCTCAGGTATTCCGTTACAGCAACAGAAAATCGACTGAGACAACTTTTGAAAAAATACATAAATCCAGATACAGACCCTCACAAAAATTAACACAAAATGGATCATAGATCTCAAAGTGGATCATATAAAATGCAAAACTATGACTCTTGGAAGATAACATAGAAGAAAATCTAAATAACCCTGAGTTTGCAGTAATTATTTATATATAACTCTTTATATATAAAGTCAAGATCCATGAAAGAAAAATTCATTTTAGATTTTATTAAAATTAAAAATCATCTTCTCTATGAAAGACACTGTGAAGAGAATGAGAAGAGAAATCACCATTTGCAAGAAAATATTTGCAAAAGATGTACCTGATATGGTCCAAAACATACAAAGAACTCCTAAATGTCAACAATAAGAAAATAAATGACTCTATTTAAAAATTGGAAAAAATCTAAACAGATACCTCAGCAAAGCTTATATACAGATGGAAAATAAGCATATGAAAAGATGCTCATCATCTTACATCATTAGAGAATTTCAAATTAAAACAACAATGATGCACCACTACATACCTATTAGAATAGCTGATGTCTAAAGCATTGACAATATCAAACACTGGTGAGAATGTGGAGAAACAGGAACTCTCATTCATTGCTGGTGAGAATGTAAAATTATTCAACCATATTGGAAGATAGTTTGGCAGTTTCTTACAAAACTAGCATACTCTGACCATATGATCGAGCAATTGTACTCTTTGGTGTTTACCCAAATAAGTTGAATACTTATATCCACACAAGACTTATCACACAAGTGTTTATAGCAGCTTTATTCATAGTGCCAGAACAAGCAAGCAAGATGTTTTTCAGGAGGTAAATGGATAATTCAACTGTGGTTATATCCAGACAACAAAACAGTATTCAGAGCTAAAAAGAAATGAACTGTCAAGGCAAGAAAAGACGTGGAGGAATCTGACAGGTGTATTGCCAAGTGAAAGAAGCCAACATAAAAGACAACACACTATGAGTCTAACTATATGACATCTTGAAAAAAGCAAAATCCTGGAGACAGTGAAGAAGAAAATGGCCCACCCCACTTTTGTAACTTCTGAAAAATTTTAGATTATGAGAGTAATATGTCTATCAGAAAATATGTGCTTCCAAAGCAAAGTCAAGTCTGCTCAAGGTATGCACAGCAACAGAAAGACAGCCACCTCTAGGACATCATAATAAACATTTGAAATGCTTTAGAATGTGTATGCTTCTCTTGCAGAGAATATTTTGGAATCCAGCAAACTAAACAACATTAAATTAAACATTTAAATTAAAAGCCACAGCTGACCAAATATTATTGTATCTGTTTATTTTATTATCTTGAAAGGCAGCTGCTTCCTAAGTGAACGCAAATTAAACCCAGTTAAGCGAATTTTTAAATTTGATGGCATGAACCCTAAATCGATGCTTGAAAACAAGTGGCTTGATTTTAACCTACCTTGACTAGAAATAAATAGCTGACTCTTTTTTTACGTCTTGCATAGAAAAATGGCAAGAGATCTGCAGTGGAAGTCAGGAAATCATAAATCTAATGTCTGCCTGGCCTCTGGAGAAGCTGTATATCTTTTTTCAAGTGACTTAATCTTTCAGGGTCTCAGTTTCCACATTCCATTCCATGGACTCTCAACATACAAAATTGATTTTAAAGAAACATCCTGGTTTAAGAGGGAAAGAGACTCCCGATCTGCTTCATCCTACCTCCTGCCCCTAGCATGGAGGAACCACAAGAACATGGGGTGAAAACCATCTCACACAAAACACATTTAATAGAGTCCTGCTCAAGTTCTTTCAGTTCTTTCCAGTCTTCAAATTCTTTGTTTCTATGTAAATATCCAAAACATCTAACTTCCTCCTGATCCACAGAGCACAAGACTTTTACCCACACAATGCAACTCAGGCTCATAAAATTTGAGGGCTGGAAAAGAATTTGGCAGAATATTTTGGTCCTCCCCTTGGTTTTGAATAGATGTGGCCTTAAATTATCCCAGAAAAAATCTTAAAAATGTTTCAGAAATCCAGACAAAGGAACTTAAATCTAACACTTTTTCTAAGTTCTAAATTTTTTTAAATTTAGGATAATTTTACCTGTATTTTCTCTTGTTCATCTTCTGTGGAAACAGAAATAACTACTGTCCACACAAAGCATCCCTTTATTCACTCAACAAAGAATTAAGTTCCTAAGCTCTCCAAAGCAATCTGCTAGGTTCTAGAGGTCAGAAGAACAGAATCCAGTTCTTACTCACTAGGAACTCACAGTTTGGTGAGAATGTCAAAGAGGGATATTTCTGCCTGCTGGGTGGTAGGTGGTCTCATGAGAATTGTGTAGAGAAGGCCTAACTTAGCCAGAGCTGGGAGATACGGTGATCAGAAACATTTCCTATAGAAGTCAATGCTTAAATGCATTTTGAATGATGACTAGAAGTTAGTTACTCAGGAAAATGGGAGAAAGAAATCCTGTACTGAAGGGACATTGTGAAAAGAAAAGCATGAAAGAGCACTGAACACTTACGGGCATTTTAATTACTGGACCACAGGTCCCTTCTGAGCTGCAAGGGAGTTACAAGTCCAGAATGGTCTCTGAGCTTTCATTGAAAGACACTGAAATTTTAAACAGAGGACTAAGGTAATCAAATTTGAGTTTTTTAAAGATTCTTCTCAACCAGGTATGTGAATAACATTTCAGAGGAGGGAGGTTGGAGGTAGAAAAAATTAGATTTTTTTTTCCTGCAATATAGGTAAGAAATTACATAGCTTGAACACTGTTCAGTGTCTTGAATCATTTTAGTTGCTTTGCTTTGAAACATTCCACATTTTCTGTGGCTGGGTTTATGTATCATCAGTGCATCTAGATATGGACAATAGCTCAGCTGAGCGCAATTATTTTCTTTTCAATTGTTGTCATGGATTATTTTTACCATATTTTGCAGGGTTATTTTTTCCTTATTAGTAGTCAGTTGAGTGTAAGATTATATCTGGAATTATATTCATACAATTTTAAATCTGCAGGAGACCTTTTAAATCATCTGATCTGTTTGTATTCATAACTTGTTTTCCCAAAAGGTAGTTTTGTTATGGGGAAACCACAGATGAGGCCATGGGGACATAATGTAGGTAGAACTCCTAACTCTGTCCTATGTTATAACCAGAAACCAGCCCTACCTTCTGCTTGAAAAAATGAACTCTGTCAACCACTGTAGCCAGCATCTGTTCTGTTGCCCACTGTAACCGGCATCTGTCTCACATTGTAACCAGGACTGGCCATGTCACCCATTTGAATCCTTTATTTTGTTTGTTTTTGGGTGTTCTAATCAGGATTTTGTTTGAAAAACAGGTTCTGTGCTAAAAAAGTATAACCTCTTCCCAACAAGCCCTGTGAAGTTAAGGGTCTTGCCTGTGTTTACATCTGGCTAGTGGGTAGCAGAGCTCAAACAGCAAAACTGTTAACACATATTCAGGAAGAGCTAGAAACTGCTAGAATCTGAAGCTATCTCCAACCTTCACGCAATATTCTGGTTCTGCCAAGTTTCCTTTCTCTGTCATTCCAAATGTTAATGGCAGTACCTGTTAGACTTCCTGTTTAAAAAAAATTAGCTGCTTTCTAAGATTCATTTTATTCCAATGTAAATGTGTGGTTGGTGTGGTGTGTGTGTGTGTGTGTGTGTATGTGTGTGTGCGTGCGCACATGCGTGGTTCGGTTTCTAATGAGATTGATAAATAGATTTGTATTTGCATAGACTTTGGTGGTGGCTAAGAAGGGGTTATTTTAGGGTTCCCTTGTACAGGATAGACTATTGAATAAGAAAATCAATCCCTGAATTCAGACTAAAAGCATATGCAGGGCTTTTTGTTTATTTGTTTGCTTTTTTAAAGTCTTGGAAAGTCATAGTCTAGGGAAATACATGCAGATAATTAATCATCAGTAATTTTAAAAAGTAGTCATAGAAGAGTGGCCCCCAAATTCTTATGGGTGAAGAATCACTAGGGGAGCTGATTAAAATCGTAGGTTTCCCCAGATCTTCTGAGTAAGTGAATCCAGAGTAAGGGTCAATAATAAACTTTTTTAAAAATTTATTTATTTATTTATTTATTTTGAGACGGAGTCTCGCTCTGCCGCCCAGGCTGGAGTGCAGTGGCACGATCTCTGCTCACTGCAAGTTCCGCCTCCTGGGTTCACTCCATTCTCCTGCCTCAGCCTCCCGAGTAGCTGCAACTACAGGTGCCCGCCACCATGCCCGGCTATTTTTTTTATTTTTTATTTTTTTGTATTTTTAGTAGAGACGGAGTTTCACCGCGTTAGCCAGGATGGTCTCCATCTCTTGACCTCGTGATCTGCCCGCCTCGGCCTCCCAAAGTGCTGGAATTACAGGCATGAGCCACCGCGCCCAGCTAATAATAAACAGTTTGAATAAAGACTCCAGATGACTGCTGCAAAAAGCCTGAGCACCGCACTTGAGAGACTTTCATAGCAATAACTAGTTTTTTAAAGGAGTTAATTTAACAGTTTTGCTGAATCCTTTGACCTGGCTTATCTCCTTTAAATAAAAAGACTGTACTATATAAGTCAGGGATGCAGAGTCAAACCTCATCCTTGCTGAGTCTTATGGGATCAAGCTGTCACGAGTTTCATTCCCTGCATAGTTAACATTTTCTTTAGCCTAAATATCTTTCACCATGCATAAAGCTCATGAGCTTGGTACAACTGAAATTATTTCTCGTGTTAAGCCCTTATTCTATCCATCACCCTCCAAATCTCTGCTAGATTCTGAGACACATTAAATTGTTCTATCATTTTCTACGTAAAGTTTCAAAAGAGTTTCGGATCAAGAGCAGACTTAAGATTAGATATTAACATATTTACATTTCATCCCTGTACTTGTCTTGAAGAAAAAAGCAAAATCAAGCATTTTTACTTTTATATAAAACCATCACATGTTAATTTAAAATTATTTGATGTAAGAATACCACCATACTCATTCTTTTTTTCCTGCAGTACAAGTAAAAACAAGCTTAAGGCAGTAAATGGCCTAGGGGAACTTCAATGGCTTGCTAAGCTTTTTGTCTGTGGGTTATTTCCAATTCCATTCCATTATAAATGACTTACTCCCAGAACACTGAGGCTGATGATCACTTCAAACCCAGCCTCAGATGAAAACTGGAAAGAAAAGTCATTTACTGTCATAACAGATCATCTCTAAGAGAGGTCTTGATAGTCAGTTACTTTGTAAATCAAAATACCCTAAAAATTAAACATATTTGAGCAAATTCCTATTATTTTTCCTTTCCTGCTGTATTTATTTCTTTATTCTTTCCATTTTTTTCCTTTCCTTTCCCTTCCTGGGAAACGGACGTCCTCCGGAAGGAAGGGGAAGAAGGAGGAACTCAGGAAAGCAATCCTTCCTTCGCCGCCTCTCCTCCCCCCCCCCCCCTCCGCCGCCTCTCCCCTCCCCCCCCTCCTCCCCAGCCCCCTCCCCTCCCCCTGCTCACGCCCTCTTCTCTCGCCGCACGCGACTCCCCCCCCGCCTCCTCCCACCCCTCCTCCCTAAGAGAAGAGAATCTCTTCCGAAGCTCTCGGAAGAGAAAGAAAACTCATCACCGACTCCGCCCGCTCCTCCTCCCCCTCCTCCCTCACTCCTCCTCCTACTCCTCCCCTCCTACTTCTTCTTGTTCTTCTTCTTCTTCTTTCTTCTTCTTCTCTTTCTTGCTTCTTCTTTCTTCGTCTGATTCTTCTTTCGCTTTCTCTCTCCCACGTTTCTTTCCTTCCTTCTTTTCTCTTTCTTCTTTCTTTCTTTCTTTCTTTCTTTCTCTTTCTTTCTTTTCTTTCTTCTTTCTTTCTTTCTTTTCTTCTTTCTTTCTTTCTTTCTTTCTTTCTCTTTCTTTCTTTCTTTTTCTTTCTTTCTTTCTTTTCTTTCCTTTCTTTCTTTTTCTTTCTCTCTCTCCTTTTCTTCTTTCCTTCCTTCTTTTCTTTCTCTTTCTTTCTTTCCCTTCCCTCCCTCCCTCCCTTCCCTCCTTCCTTTTCTTTCTTTCTCTCTTTCTTTTTCTCTCTTTCTGCCTCTCTCTATCTCTCTCTCTTTCTCTCTCTTTTCTTCTTTCTTCCTGTCTCTCTTTCTGTCTGTTTATGTGTGAGGGAAGTCTTTCTAAAGTTTCAACAAAATAATGCCTGACCTCAAATTAAGCCCAGCTGGAGTTAATAATAATAGCTAATACCAAATGCTTATCATTTTCCGACACCATCTTGAGTACTGCATATGTGTTAATTCATTTAACCCTCTAAATAACACTATAAAATAGGTATTCACATTATTTTCATTTTATACATTAGGAAACAGTGGCACAGAAGATTCAGTAAACATATGTCTGTAAGAACTAAAGCAAACACAATCTCTTGTAACGTTAACACAATTTCCTGTTCCTGTACTAAATAATGCTGGGAGCAAGCAAAATTTCCATCCCCTATTTTAAAAATGCTGTGAACAATCTCCAAGAAAATCTTGCCTGCTCTGTGATCCATGTAAACTAACTTCCTTATAGACTCATAACATGTTCTTCAATGTTTGATTCAAGACCCTTGCTTCACTCTGGTGACAAATCCAAAACTATTATATAATAAACCCTGCAGAATCCCAACCAGTTCCTCTCATGCAAGATTTGCCTTGAAATCACCCAGTCTTTTCCCTAAAACCTATAAATATCTTCCCCTGACTCTCACCTTCTGATGCATTGCTAAGAATATCAAGGTGATGTTCTTCTTTACTGTAACAATTTCATAAACTTTCTTGACCAACAGGTTTTTTTCTCAGGGGTATTTTTGGGAAGTTGGCAGCTAACACGTGTCTAATACTGTTTAGGAACTAGAAGATTGTATTTTATTATAAAAATAACCCTTTTGCTCCTAATTCTCCTAAAACAAAATGTATCAATATAGCAGCACATGGAACTTACCAAATTTCAGTAACTACTTAAAGAATTTTCAATTTTTTTTTAATTAAAACGAAACAGAACTATTTACACTTGTACGATTCTTACACTATTGATCTCTACAAAACTTCTCTACAAAGAAAAAAGAATCTCTAAGGGGTTCCTCCAACCCACATCAAATATAAAATGTGAAATGTAATAGGATGAAATTAATTTTTTAAAAAGCACACTTGTTTTGATATTACAAGCATCTTTACTATAAAACAATATTTTTATTCTGAAATTTTACTCAACAAGGAGTTATTACTCACAAGAATGAGAAATTAAAGCATTGTAGACAATAAACAAAAAGTGAAGAAAAGAAAAGACCTTCAAAATCCAGTTATCTCAGAATGCTACAGCAGGGAGGGATTGTCTTCCTAATGAAGGAAACGTCATATGGTAACTATTTCAGATATGAATACACAATGCAAAAGAAGGGCCCGTTTCTTTGGAAATAGCTGTAAATATATTCATCTGAGTAAAACAATCATCTGTGTCTAGTCATGCATGCTCTCTGCTCCTGTGGCTGTCACTGCTGTCGATCTGAAGTTGAGAGGTAATGGCCTCATGATTCAAGGAAACTGCTGAAGTGTGTACTCAGGCTCCAGTTTGAGAGATGGGTTCATTTATCATCATAATAAGCTATTACCAATGATAGGTCACAACTCATTGAAGAGACAGTCAGTCTAATTGGCTCAATTCCGTTAGCTTTCGATGTGCCTCAAGGAGATAAGCACTCTTTCGCAGGTAATTTTCAATCACCCAACAAACTACCTGTTTAATAATTCATCACATTTCAGTTTGGGGCCCTATCACATAGCCCCTTTTTCAGTGTGCCAAATGTTGGATTTTAACTGCCTGCAATCTCACACGTAACTAATAGACAGGGAGAGCTTTAGAAAAAGTGAGGAAAGAGAGCACTGGCTTTCAGTCAGTGGCTACTGTTGGAAGTGATGAGAAGACATCAGGAATAAAAACGTAAGCTTTATGTTTCCTCAACACGCCCTGCTAAAAATAAGAATTTCTTGAAGATACTTGGAAAGATAAGAGTGCTATTCGAATCCTTGTGATCAATTAAACATGCCAAACAATTTTTAGCAGATAGAATTGGGGCGTTTAATACTTATTAAGTGATCATATTAAAGCAATAATTTTTATAACAGCTTAGAATAGAAAAGTAATAGTTTGTAATAGATTAAATCAGCAATAAAAATAAAGTCTATTCTAGTTAAAATATCTATTTTACAAATTTGACAATACCTGTTCTTGAGTGGGGCAGTAGAACAGAGCTTTTGAGACAAAGTCACCTTGATGCAAATGCTACATGTCACTCTAAGTAGCTAAGTCACCTTATAATTACAAAGACATACTTGTTTCTGACTTTAAAAGACAAATAGTAGTCATATATATAGATTAGGTAAACTACTTTGTTCCTAGGTTTAATTTCTTTCTTTTCCTTCCTTCCTTCCTTCCTTCCTTCCTTCCTTCCTTCCTTCCTTCCTTCCTTCCTCCTTCCCTTCCCTTCCCTTTTCTCTTTTCTTTTCTTTTTTTTCTTTTCCTTTCTTTTTCTTTGAAATGGAGTCTCGCTCTGTCACCCAGACTGGAGTGCAGTGGCACAATCTCGGCTATCTCCGCCTCCTGGGTTCAGGTGATTCTCATGTCTCAGCCTCCCTGATAGCAGGGACTACAGGTACATGCCACCATGCCCACTAATTTTTGTATTTTTAATAGAGAGGGGGTTTCACCATGTTGGCCAGGCTGGTCTTGAACTCCTGGCCTCCAGTGATCCACCTGCCTCAACCACCAAAAGTGTTGGGATTACAGGCATGAGCCAGTGCAACTGGCCTCCTAAGTTTAATTTATTTAAAATACACCTTGGATCATTCCATATTATTATACAAAAATCTTCCTTCCTTTTTTTTTTTTTTATCGTTTTACAGTGTTTGATTGCACGAGTGTACCGAAACTCATTTAATCAGTCTCTCAGTGATTGACAGCTTTGTGGTGACTATCACAAACATTTCTGGAATGAATCACTTTGCATATATGTCATTTTACATATATATATATATATATACACAAACACACACACATACACACACACACACACAAACTTACAGAATACATTCCCAGAAGAGAAGTATGTAGGACTAAATGCATTTATAACTTTGGATTTTTTTTTTTTTTTTTTTTGAGACAGACTTTCTTGCTCTGTCACCCAGGCTGGAGTGCAGTAGCATGATCTCAGCTCACTGCAACCTCTGCCTCCTGGATTAAAGCGATACTCCTGCCTCAGCCTCTCGAGTAGCTGGGACTACAGGTGCATGCCACCAGGCCCAGCTAACTTTTTGTATTTTTTTCAGTAGAGACGGGGTTTCACCGTGTTAGCCAAGATGGTGTCCATCTCCTGACCTCATGATTCATCCACCTCAGCCTCCCAAAGTGCTGGGATTACAGGCATGAGCCACCCTGCCCGGCTATAACTTTGGATTTTTTTTTTTTTTTGGATTGCATCCATGTATGTTCCCAGTACCAATTTATGAGGACCTTTGTTCCTGAAGAAACCACAGTAATAGCATGTGTTATTCATTTGGCTGACTTTCCTGTAGGTTAGAAGACAATGATTTCTCAGTGTTGTTCGCATATTATGAGTGAGGTTGAGAACTGTTTCATATATTTAAGAGCCATTTAAATTTCCTTCTCTATAAACTGCTCATTCATTTCTGTTGGACTGTTGGCCTTACTGTTATCAATTTCTTTAACTTCTTTATACATGAGATTCACTTTTTGTTTATATAACAAGAATGAAAATTGTGAGATTTTACAAATAATTGATGTTTTATGATTTGTATTGGTTCGCTAGGGCTGCCATAATAAAATACCACAGACTAGGTGGCTTATACAATAAGAATGTATTGTTTCACAGTTCTAGAGGCTTTTAGTTTGAAATCAAGGTATTGGCGGGGTTAGTTCCCTCTGAGGGCTAAGAGAAATCTGTTCCAGGCCTCTCTCCGTGGCTTGTGAATGGCCATCATGATGCTCACATGATGTTCACCCTGTCTGTGTGTTTATCTCCAAATTGTCCTTTTTTGTCATAAGGATACAAGTCATATTGGGTTAGTGCCCACCTTAAGGATCTTATTTTAACTTGTCACATTGTAGCCACAGAATACTGACTAGTTATAAAATTTGCTTCTCTAATTAGTTATTGATGGGCACAAACCTCAGATCCCTTTCACTGCTAGGTCGTCAGTGAAGCAGAGATAGTTAGATATTTACCATGTAATTTTCTTGGGAAGACATGAAGCGATGCATGTTAGCTCTAATTTGGCACCTTTAAAATAAAGTCTAAAACACTCTGTGGGTATTTCACAAAGCTGGTTAACTGATTTATTTATGTTTTGCACTTTGCTACAAAGCTGCTATTTAAGGCACATAATCTACTTACTTGCTAAAATTAACTTCCTCTGATTGTCCGTTTTTATTTTTAATGATGTCTTATCCTTACTACCACCAGATACTGTGTCAGACAGGTGACAAAGTGTTTTTTAACAAATGTCTTTTACTGATACAAGGATGATCTCCAAAATAAATTACTGCAGCATACAACTACAGAAATGCACAAAGCAATTGGCATTTATTGGAGAGCTTCGGTGTGCTAAGGATATTTTTGAGAGCTTTGTACAATTCTGAGGGGTGCTAGAACCCTCATTTTGCAGACAATGAGAGTCTGGCTCAACTAGATTAAGGGATATGTCCGAAATCACAAAGCTAATAAAGCAGAGATCCAGCATTTGAATCAGGTCTGTGAAACGCATAAAGACCAAAACACTAATCAAAGGTAACCACAATAAGAGAATCAGATCATCTGCTTATATGAATAATAGCTTTCACCCAATTCTCATGGAAATGAAGGAGGAAAAAAAGTCATGTATTATTTTGTTAATCTGAGACCAAGCTGTCAACAGGATTGGTTCTTTATGAATGCTACAAGGAATTAAGCTGTTGCAGCCCTCTCTCCTTAGCTTGTAGATGGCTGTCATCTCCTTCTGTCTTTACACTGTCTGTGACCCATTTTCTTCTCCCACTACCAATAACACTCAACAACAATAAACAGAAAGCCAGGTTTAGAATTGGCATAATACTGCCTCACTCAACCACAATGGGTGGGTCTGATCTATTGCAAGTGGCAGGGGCCATTATGTTGGGGGTTGCCCCACATGCACGTAGGCTAGTGTGGGGCAATCACCTGGATCCAAATACCAAATAGTTCTCCACTGAGCTGCACACAGAACGTGAGTGTGAGAAGTTACTGAAAAGCTACAGAAAACGACATGAAGTTTTACATTGAGAGTTGATTGAAACACTTTACAATTGGTGCTGGTTTTCTTTCTTTAGGTTTGAAATGAGAAATGAGAGCTGGAGAAGCAAGACTTTTTTATACTTATTTGACAACCCAGTCTTTCCTTTTAAAACTTCAGAGAGAAAATTTTATACAGGGAGTATTTGAAGTTCTACTTTAAGTTTGTGTATTTAGGTATTCATTCCTTAACCATGGTGTTAGCCCCTACAGCTAAAAACATGACTGGCTGCAGGTCTTGTGATAGCTAGCACTGGTGACAAAACGTTGCTATTCACCTTTTTGATACACTTTATTTCTATTTGTAGGAGCAAATTTCCATCTGGTATCATTTTTCTTTTGCCTGAGGAACTTTCTACATTTCTTCTAGTGTACATCAGTCTGTGATATATTCTTTCAACTTCTGTTTCTCTGAAACAATCTTTGTTTTTTCTTCATTTTTGGAAGATATTTTTGCCTGGTAAAGAATTATAAACTGATAGTATTTGTTTTGTTTGTTTGATTGCTTGCGTTGTTTTTTCCTAATACTTTAACATATCTCTGTATTGCATTCTGGCTTGCAAAGTGTCCTGGTCCATTCAGGCTGCTACAACAAAATAACACAGACTAGGTAAGTTTTAAGTATTAAAAATATATTGCTCACAGTGCTAGAGACTGAGAAGTCCAAGATCCACGCATCTGCAGATTTGATATCTGGTGAGGGCTTGCTCTCTGTTTCCAAGGTGGTACCTCCTTGCTGCTCCTTCACATAAAGGAAAGGGCAAGGCAGCATCCTCAACCTCTTTTATAAGGGCATTAATCCCATTCATGGAGATTAGAGCCCTCATGACTTAATCACTTCCCCAAAGCCCCACCTCTTAATACTATCACATGAGGCATTAGGTTCCAGCATATAAGTTTTAGGAGGACACCAACATTCAGACCACAGCATATCATGCCTCACAAGAGACTGTTCTTCCTTATCTTTGTTCCTCTGTACCTGTTATTTATTTTTTTTCTTTTTGTTCTTTTTTTTTTTATTTGATGGAGTCTCGCTTTTTTGCCTAGGCTGGAGCATAGTGGCGTGATCTTGGCTTACTGCAACCACCACCTCCCAGGTTCAAGCGATTCTCCTGCCTCAGCCTCCCGAGCAGCTGGGACTACAGGTGTGCACACCACGCCCAGCTAATTTTTGTATTTTTGGTAGAGATGGGGTTTCACCATATTGGCCAGGCTGGTCTTGAACTCCTGACCTCATGATTCACCCGCCGTGGCCTCCCAAAGTGGTGGGATTACAGGCATGAGCCACCATGTCTGGCAATGTTATTTTTTTCACTGGCTGCTTTTACAAATTTTCCAGTTATGTGCCTTTTTAATAATTCGATTCCGATATATCTTGACATGATTTTCTTGCCATTTGGGATTCTGTTTCCATTGATTGATTTTCCTCCTGGTTGTGGTTTATATGCTGTGCTTGTTCATGTACCTGGTAATTTTTGATTTGATGCCAGACATCATGAATTTTGCATTGTTGAGTGCTGGATTTTCTTGTAATTAAATACTATTGGACTTTGTTCTGGCATGTAGTTAATTTATTTGAAATAAGTCGACTTCTTTTAAGGCTTGTTTTTAAGATTTGTTGGGGTGAACCTAGAGTAGCTTACAGTTTGGAGCTAATTTAGTCCCTGTTATGAAGGCATTCCACGTTGGGTGGTAGGAAAGTAAACTATTACCAGCCCTGTATCAGCTCAGAATTGTTTCTCTTACTACTTTTTAGTGATTCTTCCATTACCCTTAGGTAGTTTTCTCTCACATATATACAACTCAGTACTCTAGATTCTCTTTACAGGTATCTGCAGCTCTCTCCTCCTCTCTCTGTGTAGGTCAGGTGCCTCTTCCCTTGTATGCTGCCTCACAAATGCTGGCTGCCTGGGCCTCCATGAAACCTAACCTCTGTCCTTCCATTTTGCAAGGGCATGCTATGTTTGGCTTTTTTCTCAATACACCAATGCACTTCACCCTGGAGACAGTCCCCAGGCAATAATCTTGGGGCAACTATAAACCTCACCTCATTTGTTTCTCTTTTTCAGAGATCACAGTTTTATGCTATCTGTGGAAACGTGTCTAAAAACTGTTGTTCCACATTATTTCCCCCTCAGGCTTTCTTGTTGTTTAAGGCAGATAAGGAAATCTAAACACTATTATTCAGTTATGGTCAGGAGCAGAAATCCCAATGTGTTCTCTTTATAAAGGCTTGTTTTTAGCATAATTTTTGAACATTTATGATTTGTTTCAAGGGGAGTTTATTTTTATGTATAATGTGGACTAAGGATGCAGAAATTTTAATTTTTTCTCTAGATAATCAGTGGTACCAGACCATTTTCTGTATAGGGTGTATCCTATTGTCATTGATCTGCAACGCCTATTTCATTAAAAATTAAGTATTCATATATGTATGCGATGTCTATGGGCTATTTTTTTCAGTTCCATTGGTTTATTTTCACACTAATAACATTTTGCCTTAATCATTATATCTTTTAAAGTAAGTCCTAACTCTTTATATCAGATAAGATTTTTATAAGGGTATTAACTCCATTCATGGAGATTAGAACCCTCATGACAATCACTTTCCAAAAAGACTCACCTCTTTCCTTTAGAATTTCTATATATATGTATATATACATGTACTTTTTTTTTTGGAGAGTCTCTCTTGATGCCCCAGGCTGGAGTGCAGTGGCCCGATCTTGGCTCACTGAAGCCTCTGCTTCCTGGGTTCAAGCAATTATCTTGCCTCAGCCTCCTGAGTAGCTGGGATTACAGGCACCTGTCACCACACCCGGCTAATTTTTGTATTTTTAGTAGAGACAGGGTTTTGCCATGTTGACCTGGGTGGCCTTGAACTTCCGACCTCTGGTGATCCACCCGCCTTGGCGTCCCAAAGTGCTGGGATTACAGATGAGAGCCATCGTGCCCTGCTTAGAATTTCTTTTGATTATTCTTGGCGATTGGCTTTTCCCTACAAATTTAATCCTTGGTACTACTCATATCTATTGCTATTATACATGGCTTCTTTAAAATTTTTTTTGAAAAGTGTTGATATAAAAAAAAGATTGACTTTTGTATATTACTTTTGCATATAGTCCCCTTATTGACTCACTGATTAAGAATTGTCTGTAGATTCTTTTGATTTTACAAAGCAGTTAATTATATCATCTACAAGTGAGTTTTATTTCTTCCTTTCTGATTCCTATATATTTTATTTCCTATCTATTGCACTGTCCAGATCTTCTAGCACAACGTTAAATGCAAGTCGTGATAGTGATAACTGTTTCATGTTTCTGATCTTAAACAATACTTTAAAGATTTTATATTAAATAAGATATTTGCTATTGATTTTTATGTAGGTCGCCTTCGTCAGTTAAAGTGCTTTTCCAACTCTAGTTTTCAAAATTTTTCAGACATGAAGAATGTTTAATTAATTTTACCAATTTTTCTTTTTCTGCATCTATTGAGATAATTGATTTTTTTCTCTTTTAATCAGTCAATATGGTCAACCACTTAAACCGGTTTTCCAATTTGAAAGTAACCTTAAACACTGATGATGAAATCCACTTAGCCAATTTAGCCTGACTATTTTTATAAACTGATGGATTTGGGTTGTTAATGTTTTATTTAGGATATTTTCATCCATATTCATGAATGACTTTGGGTAGGGGTTTTCTTTTTCATAGTCCTCTTGTCAAGATTTTATATCAAGTCACATAAAATTACTTGAGGAGCAGGTCCCAATTGTTCCATTCTCTGGAAAGTTTGTATAATTTTGCATTTAAAATAAATTTTAAGTTTTGATTGAACTTACTTGCAAACAAATAGGCTTGGAGTTAACTTCACTGGACGGTTTATTGCACTGCTGATTCAATTACTTTAATGTTTATCTGACATTATAGATTTTTTTCCTTTGAGTCAGTTTTATTAAGTTGCATTTTCCTAGAAAGATATTCCTTTTTCTAAATTGTATTCTAATTTATTGTGTGTAAATTTTCATAACACTCTTAATTTATTTTCTGATACTTCCTTATTTGTTTATTTTTGAAGTAATTGCAGTTATGTCCATTTTTACATTTCTAAAATTGTTTTTGTGTGCTTTACCCACTTTTTGCTTAATCTTCCCAGAGCTTTGAAACCATTTTAAAAAGTTGGTGGATTTGTGTCCTTTCTATTGACATTTGTTATTCATCTCATTCATTTGTATTTATACAAATTCGTATCTTTGTTGTTTCCTTTCTTATGCTTTCTTTTGTATAAGCTGCTTCAGTATCTCTATTCCAAAGATCAATGCCCTGCAAGAACTCATAAACTTAACTGATTGAAAAAAATGCTTAATTGGAAGAGGCTATAGACATATCTGGACAGTCATCCTGGCTCTATTTCTTCTTAATTTGGATTTCTGGGTTTATTAGCTGATGACTTGGGTCATGTATATTAACAAAGATAAAAAGAGAAATTCACAAGTAAGGTAAATATTTTGGGTGACATGTGTTTTGCGCAGAATCTGTACAAACACTACCTCCTCTGTCCTGACCAGTAAATTCCTGCCAATGTAGCCCTAGATTATGTAAGTTTTGTTGCCAACCACATCACACATCAACTCTTACTGAAATTACTGTTAAGTAAGCTATTTTATTTTTCTCATGAGTTTTTATCAAATGGAACATTCTCCTATCTAGTATTCATTCAGTTGATGAATTGTAAACAAAATGGAAAACACTGTAAACAGAATGCATGTGAATATTAAAATGCTTTTTATATAAAAATTTGTAATGTGAGAACTAGTGCTTTATAAATTTAATTAGGAAAAATGTCAAGAGAATATTATGACCAGGGTATGTAAGACAGAGATTTCTATGTTTGACCTTGAGCTCTTGCGTTTGTGCTAGTTTTACATAGCAGATTCTATCATAGCTATGGGAAATAAATCAGTCCTTGATTTTTTTGTTTTTTAATACTTATTTTCTCATTTATCCTTAACAATTTATAAACCAAAAAGCATCAGAGACAGGTCTCAGTTTAGAGGTTTATTTGGCAAGTTTAAGGACCATGGCCTGTGACACAGCCTCAGGAGGTCCTGAGAACATGCGCCCAAGATGACTGGGTTACAGCTTGGCTTTATATATTTTAGAGAGACAAAAGTTGCAGGCAAAGACATACACCAATACATGTAAGTTATACATTGGTTCGGCCCAGAAAGGTAGGACATCTCGAAGCGAGGTGGGGGCTTTCAAGTCATTGATGGATTCAAAAATTTTCTGACTGGCAATTGGTCAAAAAAGTAAAATTATGCAGGAAGAGTGGAAGTCAGCTTGAGTTAAGAGGTTCGGTTGTGGAAGCCATGGTCCTTGTCATGCAGATGAAGCCTCCGGGTAGTAGGCTAAAGTAGCAGGCTGATGGTGACTGTCTCTCACCAGACCTTAAAAGGTTTCCGACTCTCCAGAAAAGACTTAGTAAGGGAAGGAGATTCTCTATAGAATGCAAATTTCCCCAAGAGACAGCTTTGCAAGGCCATTTCAGAATATGTCAAAGAAATATATTTTGGTACAAAATACTTTGATTTCTTTTAGGGTCTGCTATCTGTTGTGTTATGCTATACCAGAGTGAGGCTGGAATTTGGTACCTTGCTGCTGTAAAGCATCTGTCTAGTCAGTTTTAAAATCTGTTTTAATGTTACTGTTGGTCTGTTGTGTCTAAACTCCAAAGGGAACATCGTATAATGAGGAATGTGTAATCGTTCCTTCCCATGATGTTCAGGTTTCTTTGGGATTTTCAGGTTTCTTTGGGATTCCCTTGGCCAAGATGGGGGTTCATTCGGTCAGGGGGCTTAGAATTTTATTTTGGTTTACAAATTCATTCAGTTTATTTTAGGCAGCAAACCTTCTTCCTGGTTCTACTCCATTGCCAAGTCAGTCTTGATGGAATCTGATTTATGGAATAAAAAATCAACCACAGTTGATTTATCCTATTTACTTTTATAGTCATGCCATTCTTCACTTGCATAATGGTCTTCTTAACTAACACACTTAATCCAAGATTCAAATAGGAGGAAATTATGGATGGGGAGGAGGGGTTTGATCTCCACTGTTGAATAATTTTGAGGACTATGGAGAAAGACGTCACAAATACAAAAGGAGAGTGGAACATATTTGTTAGTGAGTTTTTAATTATTTTGTAAAGCAAGACAGAATTCATCTTTCAACTCACACAAATCTAACTCAATGGACATTTCTGAGCAACCCAAAAAAAAAAAGACAATTTCTTAGAATTTTGTTTGTGTTAAGCAGGTAGCATCAATTACAAAGTACTTGTTGAGCTTCTTTTATGTGATAAGATCTACCCTGTCCTATAAATCTCAAATATCAGTTTCCTTCTTCAAATCGACAGCTTTAGTTTGAGATCTGTGAAGAACTGAAAGTCAAGCAAGAACAACAAAAGAATTTACCAGAGATTACTTTTAGAAGCCAGGTGCTACTATGTCAGCAGACTCTCCTAATGTGCATCTTAAACTAGGCTGTAGGTATTCTTGGCAACTACATGAAAAAATTTAAAGGCTTCTCTAAGCTAGAAACAGAAAGACAGCATAATGCTGTAGAAAATAAGCATGTTTTGGTGAAGAACAAATCATATAAGATTAATTTAATAATGTTCAGAGACAGAATTTCAAACCTTAATGGTAATACAGGAACAGTAGACAAGCCAAGCTAGCTTCTCTCAGAACTTTACAGATGCAAAGAGAATTGCTTTTGGAAGCTGCATTAACTATTTCAGACCACTAGGGTAACCTTAAGTAAATGACTGTCGCAATGTTCCAGTAGCACTTAGTTTACTAAGGCAGTAAATTAACCCAACTCTGAAATTCCCAAACTGTTTCTGAATAGCTGTAGCCTGCAGCAAGCCAGCAGTATTCTTTGTCCTCTAGCTCTTTCCACTGCTGCCTGGTTGCTTAAACAAATGCCCTAAAACCAAGCATTAACATTTGCCACGCATTTTGAAAATGAAATGCACCTTGGATAGCCCTGTGGGTGCCTATTTTAATTCTCTTTGACTATCGAGAACGAGGCGGGGAAAAATTAACACTTTATTCTGTCAGTTGTGCCAAATCTTCACTGGTACATAGGGGAAAAAATTGAGGAATAATTCCTAGCTGAGATTGTGGGAATTTCAAAAATAGAAAGTATAAAAACGTGCTAAGTTTTCCTAGGCCTCATCCATTATCCACACATGCACTTATAATCACTTACTTATACTTCGTTATTCCAAAAGAGTAAAAATGTGAAAAATGTTTCACAGGATACAAAGTACTCCTTTGCTAAATTGGCTAGTATTCTTGAATTTTATTACAACCCGGCAGACACCCATGTTAGCAAAAGTGTGTCCCATGTCAGCACACTTTTATTATTTGGGATTAGGCTCCTAAAAAAAAGAATAACGGCATGTGGCATCTCCATTATAAGGGAACGTGCAAACCATATCTCCCTTCTGTTAGAAGAAGGCTTATAACCAAGCAACTTGGAAAATGTTTGAAAGTCTGTATATAAATATTTAGGAAAAGCTAATAGCATCTCATAATTTTTTCCGATTAGGAAATAACACTAAAAAAGCAGAGGAAGGATTATGTACCATAGCCTCCTGGTCATGGATGTAAATAAAATTCAACATTTAAGCAGATGCATTTGTATCTTGATATGCTATTTCTGTCAGATTCTGGCAATGGTTCTGATTCGAACAGCAATTACAGGTAAAGAATTCAGCCTCAGCTGGGTGCAGTGGCTCATACCTGTAATTCCAGCACTTTGGGAAGCCGAGGCAGGTGGGTCACGAGGTCAGGAGATCGAGACCATCCTGGCTAACATGGTGAAACCCCATCTCTACTAAAAATACAAAAAAAATTAGCTGGGTGTGGTGGTGGGCACCTGTAGTCCCAGCTACTAGGGAGGCTGAGACAGGAGAATGGTGTGAACCCGGGAGGCGGGGCTTGCAGGGAACCGAGATCGTGCCACTGCACTCCAGCCTAAGCGACAGAGCGAGACTCCGTTTGGGGAAAAAAAAAAAAAAAAAAAAAAAAAAAAAGAATTTAGCTTCAGCTATTTAGAAAAGTGGCTTTATTGAATTTACCGACAAAGCCCTACAATTTTCCATTTCCTTAGCAAGATATTAAATCAACCAAGCTAAGCATGTCATCATGACTATAATTTACGTGATGTGACATGACAGTTAAGATGTACTGTGGTAATTTCTGAGAGCTTGCAGTATTATTGTAGTATCAAAAATTTATATGGTTCAGTTATTAAGGCAAATTGTTTCATTCATACTGAGATGCCTGACAGTAAACCACCAAGGGCTTCACGTTACATTAAAAATGTCCTCCGTATTCAAACAATTTGCACACCCTGTTACTGTTATTTTGTTCACCGAATGGAAACTGCAGCACAGGCAAGAACAGCGTTTTGATGTGAAAATGATCGGTAGGGGAATATGAAGGGCTTCATTGTGGGTTATAAGAAAGAAACATTTCAACCAGGATAAGGGAAGTTATCTTCGGGAACCAACAACTACTAATGGGATGTCCAAATTCTTTGTTCTGATTCTATCGAATATTCCATTTGCTTGCTTTCCTTCTGTCAGTTTGATTGTCAGCCAACAGAAAAAAAATGCATATGACCAAAGAAGAAAGGATGGAAAATCTGGTAAAGAATATTTCTATTATAAGCTACTTTAAATAAGTGTTGCCATCATATAAGAAATAAGACCTCTGAAATTCATCCAGTTTTGACCTAAGGCTCTTCTTGCAACTCCTCAGAGTAGTTTTTTTTTTTTTTATATTGACAGTACATTTTTATATTTTGTTGGCAATTTTAAGCAGTAGAAATTCAAGTCTTATATGCTATTTTGTTCTTTTTGGGAATACCAGAGTTTCCTAAATAGAATAGGATAAAATGACTTCTTGCTGTAAGGGCCTTGCAAATAGAAGTTTAATTTGATTTTTATTACAGCTATTGAATTTTATGCAGCATACGCTGTCTCTTAGAATACATGTTCATTGAAAATGTGTTTTAGACATTTACATACTTTTTGTAATAGCATTTAGAGGTCTATTAAAAATAAGAAACCGGCCATGAGTTAAAAATGTTCCAACCAGCCAACACCACAAGTTCCCATTCACTGAGTAGCATATGAGATACAAGTTTTTCTATTTCAATACTCACATGCCATGCAAGAAAACCACTGACTATAAACATACTTTTATTTGCTTAATCAATGATGATTTCTTCATAAATAATGCTATATTTTGTTAGGGGTAAACTAGGCTTAAACAGCATCAATTCACGAAGGGATTTTCCCATCACAGCTTCTGGTGTGATCAGGTATTTTAACTATCAGCTGAGAAGGTATTAACTTTCACACAACAAGCAAGTATTCATGTTTATAAAGAAGTCACCAAATTTTGTTTCCAACGAAGTATTAGGCAAGATAAACTAAAATTCTAAACTGCAGGATATCTATCTAGATAGACGTAATCCACAACAGAAAAAAATAAGCCTGTATGTCTGAGGCTGCTACATTTGTTTATCTGTGTATGTTTTTACATATGTGTGGGCTTTAAAACAAACATGTGCTTCCAATCTGGCACTTTTAGGGTAGTTTCTGTCTGAGCTCCAGGAAATATGTTGTTTACATAAGCCTCATGGCAAGCATTTAATTAGTTATGTAATACATTTCTTTTCCAATTAACATTCATATCAGGTAGAAGGAAAAGTAAATCTCTTGAGTATCAGTTTTGTAATGGAATAGAAACAGATGAGAAAACCTTCAGTAAGTATCCCACCATAAACAACTCCAGAAAACAGTTCTTTTCACATAAGCACAACACAATTTCTTCCAATAACTATAATTTGCTTTACAAAATACCCTAGAGGCTTCATTAATTTATTTGTCCATTCAAAAAGTTTACATAGAACATCAGCTATACAAAGTTGCATATTAGGGATGCCGTGGCTCGTTAAGATCTTGTGCAATATGGAAGAAACGCCCAACTCAATGTGATTTAGCTGGTTCTGGCAATCCAATTCAGTGTGTATTTAATTTTGTCTTTCTCTAAAAGAATTACCAACTAAAACCCATTCTCACGATCAGTCAGTTAAAGCAGAATAGCGGGAATCAAGCGTGGACTTACTTTGTTTCCCAGATAGGGAGCTGGTGCGCTCCAGTAGTAGCTGTGCGGCAGGGCTTGCCGGGCCTCCGCGTTACTGATGCTGATCTGTTGAGGTGAGTCCGAGTCGTCCTGCTGGGGAGCCACTCGAATGCGGCCAGAAAGGTCAGTCAGATACCAGCCACTCATATCTTGTATCTTAGAGAAAACACACATCATCGTTAATTTAAAAAAATATCTCTAAGTTTCATTTTCTTTCATGTTCCTGGTCATGTCTACTTTTGGAAATATAAAAAAAACCCACAAAACTACAAACATTTAAAAAAAAACATGAGCATTATGAATATCATTAGACATATGTACTCACGTAGGTTTCCATTGTTTATTTTTTTTTCCTCGATGTTTCTAGGAGTTTCCAAGGTATTCTATAATAATCTGTTTTCATTGAACTTATGCTTTTTAAAAAATTGTGGTTCCAAATACCACTTTCTTAAAAATAGAAACTCACTCAAAGCCATACAACGGTTATAACATACACTTAATCAAACAGTTGGACTTTCAGTTCCATATTTTTTACTCCACTAGTAATTTCTTGTTGTTTTTAGAAAAATTTCTACTTTGAGGCTTAAGGATATTTGAACCCACCGGCCTGTTACTATGACAACTCCTCGCAATACTGTTATGTATTCCTTCAAACAGGGTCAGAAGTTCTGTGGGGACCCACAGCCTAGATCCCTGACCCAGAAATGGAAGGAACCTTAAAGGAGGAATCAGGGAATGTATAATGATTTGTTTTTACATCTTTATGCTCTAGCCAAGTTCAGGCCCACAGCTACATGTCTAATTTAAAGCATCCTACCCAGTCAGGACAAAACACTGATTACTGAGGGCTTAGGATACCAGCTCTCAGGAACCTACTAGACATGCATGAGCTGCTTCATGTTGTGGGTGATGGGAAGCAGAATGCTAAGGGTGACTCTATGTGGCTGAAATATTTTTTAAAATTTCTTCATAGATTATTTAACTCTGCTTATCCCAAAGCTGTGAAATCACTGAGATTCCTTTGGTTAAATGAGAAACAGAAACCAGGTACAACCTGTTGACTTGCTGGACAATAAGTAATATATTCCTTGCTCTTCTTCCCTTTCTGACATCACCCTTGAGGCATTCTAAGACAGTTGAGTGGGATTCTGTGTCTCTAGCATCTGATGATCAAAGCTTGAGTACCAGCTCTGCCCCTTGGCTGGCTATGAAACTTTGATCTGTCAGTGGAGTAGTCTGGAGGGTGGGGTGGGACTTTATAAACAAAATGAGGAAGTTAGACTAGATGTCCATCTGTGCTTGATTCTTTGAAGTCTGCTCTGAAAGCAATATAGTTGATAAAGTATAGATAATATTTCATAATATGAGGTTTGACTTAAAAGCACTGCAGGCAGAGAAACTATTTGATAGCTCTGTTCAGGATTAGCCCACTGATTAAAGTTGAAAGGAAGAAGTGTTTAGGAAATAGTTTATCTAAATAACAGTCTTTATAAAACACAACTCTGATAATGTCAGTCCTTAGCTTAAAATTCTTCAATGACACTCCAAGTAAAATATCTCAAATTCTTAGCATATTCAACCCTATAAGTTCTAGCTTCTCACTCCCTCCTCTAGACTTCTCTCTCTCTCCAGCCCATTTCCTACCATTCTGCACTCTTAAGTCCAGCCACATAGGCTGTGTAAAATTCCTAGAAGGTCCCGTTTTCCTCTGACACTCTTCTGTATAGGGAGACAACATGCTGTCTGCACAGAGTTGAAAAGGCAGTAAGTAGTGTAGGCAGTGAAGTTAGAAAAGTAAAGACATTCATGTTAAAGAAAGAAAATTTTTAGGCCAGGCACGGTGACTCACGCCTGTAATCCCAGCACTTTGGGAGGCCGAGGCAGGTGGATCACGAGGTCAGGAGATGGAGACCATCCTGGCTAACATGGTGAAACCCTGTCTCTACTAAAAAATACAAAAAATTAGCCGGGCATGGTGGCGGGCATCTGTAGTCCCAGCTTCTTGGGAGGCTGAGGCAGGAGAATGGTGTGAACCCAGGAACCAGAGCTTGCAGTGAGCCGAGATTGCGCCACTGCACTCCAGCCTGGGTGACAGAGCAAGACTCCATCTCAAAAAAAAAAAAAAAAGAAAAAAGAAAAAAAGAAAATTTCAGTTGCTATTAAATAGTTTAATCATTTTTCAAGCCAACTCTGAATGAAGGTATTGTCTACATTTAATGCCCCCTTTTAATGATGAAAGAGCCTAGGCAACATCAAATAGTAACTAAAGGGTTGGTGGATAATATGTATTATGTATATAGATGATAAAGAGTTTTTCTCAACTTGTATACAAACATACTAGTAAATGGAAAATATAATTCATATCACAATGTCGTGTTTTCTCTCTTAAATCTTGCACCCTTGGAGTTGAAACCTTAATTGCATTACTGTTTCATAGAGTAATCATGAACACTAAAAAGACTATGTCTACCTATTCTAAGAAATTCCAGTCTACACAATATTACAAATACAACCTCAAAGGCTTTGAGCAAAAATACAGAATAGCATTTGAAGAAAATTCCATTACTTCTTCATGTAACTTTATGTAGAAGTTCACTATCAGAAAAAAGTATGTAAAAATTTCTTACAAAGGAACCACAATGAAAGCAACAAAGAAGGCTGATGGGGCAGCAAACAGAACCAAATGGTGCTTGCTTACTTTGCCATAGGTCCAGTAGGAACTCTGACATCTGTTTGAAACACCTGAACAGAAACACTCATCGCAGCCTTTCCAATTATCCTCTTGCAAATTGAAGAAGCCGGATTTGCAACGACTACAGTCTCCTCCTTCAACATTCTCCTGAAAATAAAGAGATGCATCTGCAACAGAGGTATCCTTCAACATTATGAGCTGTGTCCATGTCTGTATAGGAAAATATTAACTGTACATTCTTCATTTTACCCTCTCAACTATATTTAAAGTATAATGATATTTTAAAAATCTGCTCGAAAGCTCTATATTAAGCCATATCCTTTCTAATTACACTGGTGAGAAAGATTACTGGATGCAAATCTGCTCTCGTAAAAATGACTATTTTGATCTTCATGTAGGTTGAGTGTTGAGTAAATGTCATGATAAATACCTGTGCAGGAATGAATTAGACTAAAATGGGGCCAGTTAGGTTCACTGTTCTGTTATTGAGGTACTTCATTTAATTTTATGGTAAAATTAAAGACATTAATACATGGATATATAATAGAACATTGATATCACACCAGTTATAAATACTTTTCACATTTCAGATTAAAAATATGTACATTTGAGGCAAGCATAGGAAGTTGATAGGTAGAGAAACTGGGGTAAAGATTAGATAAAGTAGAAAGGTAGCAAAGGTTTCTCCTGATTAACTTTTTACAGTGTTTTCTGTAACACATCAGAACAATCAGTTAGTCACATAGTGATACTATGGGAAAGAGCTATTTTCATTCTGTGACTGCTCTCCGGACTGGTTTCATTAATCTTACTTTCAGTACACTGAAAAATTATTTGTATATAGTTGAGCCAAAAATGTGGACTCAGGCCAGTGAAAGCTGACCCTATAATGATAAACAGGGAAGCATGTAATCTCTCAATTTAAAGAGCAGTTAATCTTGACTAATACTTCTAAATGAAGGCATCCTGCTTTCCAGGAAACAGATTTGTAATATTCCCTACACACACATTTTCTCTACATTTCCCCTCTTCCTTGAATTCCCTTATTATCAGTTCTGAGGCTTTCTAATAAATTCCCTTGGACAACTAACTTCTCTCTCAATGTAGTTTTCGTGGCCCTTTATACATTACCCTATCACAACCACAAAAAGCGTTGTTCAAAGATTGTTCTCTCTAGCTATCTACCATAATCTATTCAGAAGTAGAAATTCTGTCTTACTTATCTTTATATTATAGTCTGAGAAAATAACATGGTTCCTGGTACAGCATTGAGCATTAGCTTCATCAAATTTACTAAGTTCAAATAAATCTCTTGGCTGTCATGTTTTTCATGCATAGCAAAGTGCTATACACAGAGTACGAGCTTAATAAAAACATCTTTAAACAAACCCAGATTGAGCAGAAGATAGGGATGATAAAATCTGAGAACACATAAGGAAAATCAGAAGAGAAGAGAAAAATAGCATGAAGAAATAAGGAGAAAAATTTAAGAATAAAGAAAGCAGTCCTCCTTATATCCAAGAGAATAATTTGTCTTAAATTAACTTTTTGATACTAAATTATTATGACTCATTTACAAACTCAGCCACTTCTATGTGGGAACCTTACTAAGCACTGCCATAAGATTTTTGCCAGCTTACTTTTTAAGGCAGATTTCAGACATTTTGAAATGATAGATATCAGCAAAACTAATCAAACTAATTTCAGACTTACAGTGACAAATAAATCCCCAAAGCACTGAGGTTGAGAGCATCTTCAAAAGAGTATAAAGGCAAGAAAGATGAAACATATCTGTAATTATGATTTAGTTTATCCCGTTGAGGACACAGTACAGCTGTTCTGTACACTGTGTTCTTATGCGCTTGGTCTAATCTACTTTTCATTTACTCTAATTTGAAAGCTTATAATGCCACTATTCTGAGATTCAGACTAAGTTCAACAATGAGAAATTTGCAGACACTAGCTACATTTTCCTTAGCTCCATTTTAGCCTAGTAAAATAACCTTGAAAAAATATGATTAAATAATTTCATATTCAATTTTATTTAACAACCTGAAGCAACATATTAGGGTAGGAGTCCTAGGCACTATGAAGATAAATAAGACAAGGTCTTTGTCCTTAAAAACCAATATCCAGTTGGGTAAAAAGATATACTCACAATCAACTATAATGCAAGGTGGAATATGGTAAGTGCATCTGAGAAATGAATTAAATTATGGGAACATAGAGGTAGCACTAATTTCTGCTATAAGGCTTAAGGAAGCTTTATGACAGGAGTGGAGTTTGACCTGATCCTTGAAGCATGGTTTAAAAATTCAACTTGGGGACATAGACAGAATGAGAGACCCATGTTAGCAAAGACACTGGGAACAAGAATTCATTTTAAAAGTTGGAGGTTCATTCATTATTTATTTTTTAAGACAAATGTGCAGGTTGAGCATCCTTAATCAGAAAATCCAAAATCTGAAATGTTTCAAAATTTGAAACTTTGGGGGCACATATATGATGCTCAAAAGGAATGCTCATTGAAGCATTTCAGATTTTGGATTTTCTGATTAGGAATGATCAGTCAGTATGTATTCTGCAAATATTCCAAAATCTGAAAAAATCCAAAATCTGAAACATTTCTGGCCTCAAGCATTTTGGATAAGGGATACTCAGCCTTGCATTTAATACTTCCTATATGCTAGAACTTCACTTGGTACTTGAGATCCAGGGCCCTGCCCTCAGAAAGCCCATCCTAAGAGATACTCCTTAGGAATTGGTAAGTCATTAGTGGTTGTTCATTAGGAGATAAATCAACAGAACTATACTTGAATCACTTAAGTTGGCAGTAGCAGGTAAAATATCTATAAAATGTGAGACATTGGGTTAAAGAAATCTTTCTTTATTACATTACAGAGTATATGTTATATAATTTAGAGTAGCACAATTCAAACACAGAAGTACCGTGTTCCGGGACTTTAGTGCACATCTTCATAGAGACCAAAGTTTCCTGCCTTCTACTAGCTTGTTAATATACATGATCTTGACAGTCTAGTTCCAATTCTTTCTATGTGTCTCCAGGGACATCATTGTTTCTACAAAGTTTCTTTGTGACTCATCAACCATTGTCATCCATGAGTCAGCTTCTAATTGCATTCCTGGCTTATTCTTGGAAGATCTTCTTGATATGAATATTCTAGGACTTAAATTGTTTTTGATTCCCAGCTTGCAAGTGAGTCATTAGCTTTATGATTGAGCTCTTTGAATAATTTCACTTCCTCTGTTATCAATATCAATATCGATATCAAATTATGAATAGATGCTCTGTACATTATTTCTTATTGTTGCTTTATTCTTTATATTATTCGTTCATCACCTTATAGCTGAACTACTATATACAAGACATATGAGATATCAGAGGAAATATAAAAATGCCCTCAAGAGGATTATAGCAAAGGAAGTAGGAATTTTCTTTTTTGCTATAGTTCCCTTAGCACAGTTTCTACCTGGAGAAATAGAGTCACGATAGTTTCCCTATGTACTTTCTGATGAGGCTGATTTCAGATAAGTATATCACAAGGTGGAAGAAAATCACTGCTGTAAGAGGCATACAGATAACATGTTCTGGATCTGACACCAAATTCATCACCAGAGTCCACTATGCCCCTGAAGAAAAAAAATAAGGCAGAAAAACCATAGGGTTGAGCAAAAAAGATGTATCCCAAGACTTTCATAAGACTAAAATAGGGTACTGCCACGCTGTCCTCTTCCAGATGTAAGAATGTCTCCAGATGTAAAAATATATACTAACGGGCACTTATTGAAATAAGTGAATAGATAAATAAATACAAACAGTAAAACCATAATTTTATTCTTTTCTTGCAATTTATAAGATTGGCACAGACCATATATTATACCTTATTACCATCATCCAATTCAGTCCCTAAAGCACAGATGGGAATATAATTGACCCTAAATATCAAATGGTGATGGTAAAAGTCTTGTACCTTCCAGATTGAATGTTATTTTAATCATCATGAGATTTCTATATTCCTTTATAACTCTATAACTTATTTGTACTGATGAATTTAAAAAAGTTATTAACATATAATTAATTTTTCTTTTTTTATTGTCTGTACTTCAATGGTTGCAAAACCATAATTTAATAAAAAAATTTAAAGTTGTTTTAACTGTTAATCTAAACAAAATGGAGTCTAATGTATTAAATCTCTCAGCATTCCTACTGGGAAACTCCTATTGATCCAATAAATTCATTTTAATACTTTATTTGTATAGAGTCCATTAGTGATTCTTTTCAATTTGCATAGTTAATGATAACTTTCACACTAAAGCCTATAAGACAGGGTAATTTCTAGAATGCTACAGACTTCCACTCTAGAGATTAATATTCATTCCCTTATATCACCATATTTTCTTAAAACCAAATGTTTGACTTTTGCTATTTCTATACCATTATTCTAATCAATTATATTAATAAAATGAAATATGAATTGATAATTGTTACAGGAAGTCAGGGATCCCGAACTGAGGGACTGGCTAGAGCTGCAGCAGAGGAACACAAATTGTGAAGATTTCATTTTAATATGAACACATATCAGTTCCCAAAATTAATACTTTTATAATGTCTTATGCCTGTCTTACTTTACTCTCTTAATCCTATTATCTTCGTAAGCTGAGAAGGTATGTCACCTCAGGACCACTATTGTGTTAAACTGTACAAATTGATTGTAAAACATGTGTGTTTGAACAATATGAAATCAGTACACCTTGAAAAAGAAAAGAATAACAGTAATTTTCAGGGAACAAGGGAAGACAACTATAAGGTCTGACTACCTGTGGGGTCAGGCAGAATACAGCTATATTTTCCTTCTTGCAGAGCCTATAAATGGACGTGCAAGGAGGGAAGATATCGCTGAACTCTTTTCCTTGCAAGGAATATTAATAATTAAGACCCTGGGAAAGGAATGTATTCCTGGGGGGAGGTCTATAAAGGCTGCTCTGGGAGTGTCTGTTTTATGCAGTTGAGATAAGGACTGAAATACTGAAATATACCCTGATCTCCTGCAGTACCCTCAGGCTTATTAGGGTGGGGAAGAAACCCCACCTTGGTAAATTTGAGGTCAGACTGGTTCTCTGCTCTTGAATCCTGTTTTCTGTTGTTTAAGATGTTTATCAAGACAATACATGCACAGCTAAACATAGACCTGCATCAGTAATTCTAATTTTGCCCTTTGCCTTGTGATCTTTGCTTTTATCTGTGCCCTGTTTCCTCAGAAGCACGTGATCTTTGTTCTCCCTTTTGCCCTTTGAAGCATGTGATCTTTGTGAACTACTCCCTGTTCGTACACTCCCTCCCCTTTTGAAATCCTTAATAAAAACTTGCTGGTTTTGCGGCTCAGGTGGGCATCACGGTCCTACAGATATGTGATGTCACCCCCAGAGGCCCAGCTGCAAAATTCCTCTCTTTGTATTCTTTCCCTTTATTTCTCAGACCAGTCAACACTTAGGGAAAATAGAAAGAACCTATGTTGAAATATTGGGGGCAGGTTCCCCCAATAGATAATATTCATTTTTCCATTGTAAATAATCCACACATAAATACTTTTATATTCTCACATATTATGATATTAAAACATGTTACTTCACTTTAGACTAGTGTTTTCAGTCTACTTAATCTATTTTTTATTATCATGTCCCTACAGAACCTATATAGCCATTTTTTCATAATCATCCCCACCACGAAGCTTTAATACTCCAGATAGATTTTATGTACAGATGCACCATGTGAATGTTTGCCTTTACATAAAATCAATGATATTTTTGTTCCCCAAGAACTAGTTTTCATTCTTTTAGGAAGAAATGTGTGCTTTAGACATCTATTTCTGTTGAACATAGCTCAATGTTGTGGGCTATGCTACAAAAAACTTATCGTGGCTGCCTTTTTTTCTTTAGTTCTCTTTTCCCTTTAAAAACAAAGTTGAATTAGAAAAATTTTACTAAGTTCTTTTATTTTTGATTTCTTGAAGTGAGATACTATCGTGTTGACATCAATTTTCTTTTTGCTGTAGTTTCCTCAGTACAGTTTTTCTCTGGAGAAATACAGTCACAGTAGTTTTCTTGTATTCTTTTTTGTTTTTTTTTTTTCTTTTTTGAGACGGAGTCTCTCTCTGTCGCCCAGGCTGGAGTGCAGTGGCCGGATCTCAGCTCACTCCAAGCTCCGCCTCCCGGGTTCACGCCATTCTCCTGCCTCAGCCTCCCGGGTAGCTGGGATTACAGGCGCCGCCACCTCGCCCGGCTAGTTTTTTTTTTTTTTGTAGTTTTTAGTAGAAACGGGGTTTCACTGTGTTAGCCAGGATGGTCTTGATCTCCTGACCTTGTGATCCGCCCGTCTCGGCCTCCCAAAGTGCTGGAATTACAGACTTGAGCCACTGCGCCCGGCCTCTTGTATTCTTTCTCATGGAAGCTACTGCCTTATAAATTAGGTACAACTTCAGCAATACATATTGAACTGTGATTGTTAGTCAGCTGGGAGTACTACTGACAAAGTTACCAGGAATAGATCCAGTGACATTTAAGTTATTTTTCTGTGATCATTGCTTCAGGAATTTCTCAGTCATGCTTGGTTTTTTGGTAGTTTGTAGTTAATTACAGGTTTTCTTCTGTTATGACCTTTATACTAATGCATCCTAGTATTAAAAAAAGTTAACAAAACAAGGATAATTAGTTAATTAGCAGTATTTGTTGAGGACTACTCCTAAAACACACTTTTCCAAGGCTAGATAATAGTTGATGGGTTAGGGAGGAGAAGGAAATGCATAAACATTAGTTCTCACTTTTCACAAGCTTAGCTTTTAGTAGTATGAAAGAGAATCAGAGCTGGACAGTAGTTAAAACAATGAAAATAGGCTTCAGTGAGAAACTACTGCAATAGGGAAAAAGCGACCTTAGTAAAGAACTAGCCTCCATTCCCAATACAACATGAACAAGTAGGGATTCACAGCCAAGGAACAGGGTGGAGATTTATAGCCACGGAGCAAGGATCAGGGGTGAACAATCATTAAGGAGAGACATCAGGGATACGGGGGATTCTTGCTAAACCACATGAACAGGATTCTTGTTGAAGACAGGCCAGAGGGATCAGATATCAAGGGTAAGGGGTTATTCACACACTGACTTAGCAGAATTCTTGCTATAACCAAGCTAGGTTTGAGGACAAGGCTCAAAGAGGAGGCCTCATCAAAAAGAGGACTCAGAGAAGCCTTTCCAAAGTTTGATCAAGGAGTCTGTCAATGTAAAAAATTGGCTAACACAATAACATAATAACATATTTGAACAGTAGCTGTTGCAAGAGATAAATTCCTGCATGAACTTTTTATGCCAAAAATTCTACATCTGTAATTTAGATTCAGGATTAAATGTACCATTAAAGGCCATTTGTAAAAATACCCAGGAATCAAGTCTACAAGTTAATGAAGTGACCATTCCTGTACACAAATGAAAAAGAAGGGGGAAATCCAAAACCAATAAAAATGTTAACACACCATAAAAATCCTTTCAGGGAAAAAGAACAGAAACTTATCTCTGCTCCAGAAAAGCAATATAAACAACAACAAAAAGTAATCCAATAGGTATTTATAGTTATACTTTATATTTGTACGGGGCTTCAATGTTATAATTAAACCTATTGAAAGGCAGAAAAGATTCAATAACACCATTTCATAGATTACAAAATAGAATCAGAAAGGCTAAATGATAGTTAAAGCTTCACGAGATTTTAGTTCTCTTCCTTCCATCTTTCTTTTGTATGAGTCATTGTGTTATCTTCTTATTGTGCAATGATAAAGAAAATACATAGGGTCCATATCATCACCAGAGGTAAGATAGACATAAAACAGAATTAATAATTATGAGATCATAAAAGAAAAGAAAAAGGTTTGAAAAGTGATTATGCCATGAGAATGATACGATTTGAGGATGCAGGGGCAGCTTTCCTGAGAAAGCTGAAGTTAAGCCGAGGCATTAAAAATGCCTGGCTAAGCAAAGGAATAGGGCTAGAAATGAGATTTCCCAAGCAATCCGAATAGAACTTATAAAATTCCAGATGCTACAAAGAACTAATAGACTCAAGAAATTTAAGCAAAGCTGAAAAACAGTGACTGAAACTCAAGAACATCCTGGAGAGGCAAGCCAAGGCCAGATCACATAGTCTCATGGGCCTGTAAGGACTTAATGGAAAAATGCAATAAAAACAAAGGAAAACAATATGAAAATACAGACTTTAATTTCTAGTCTTCTACTTGACTATTTATCTTTCTATTATAAGACTTTGATAAAACTAAAAGCATATGTTCCTACCTAGATCAAGGTCAATTTATATTATGTGTGAGATTCTACAAACCAACTGATTTTGCATAAATAATATGACACCAAACTGCAAAAGAGCCAATTTCTAGCATATGGTACTTGAAATAAACAAATACTGAGAGTCAGACAGCACTTATATTCAATGACTTGTCATATATCTGAAATTGACTTCCCTCTTGTAATTCATAAGAGACAGAAATTTCAAAATTTTTAACAATGCAAAATTATTATAAACATTTTAGTGTCTTGAGCTAGCATTCCTTTAACATTTTGAAATATAATGATGATAATGTTCAGTAATATCATTGTTGAAGAGAAAATTTTATGTGTAAAATGTAATAATGTAGTTGACATTGTATTAAAAATTTCATTCACCTCTTTTTAAATCTGGAATTCTTTTTTACATTCAATTAAAGAAATTTTAAATTAGAAATTATTTTAAGACATTCAAAAAGCACATATAACATGCATTACCCATGCAACCTAGAGGTAACAAAACATTCATATTTTATATTTGCCTCAGATATATTTTTAAAGCAATGATACCTAGATACAAATGAATCTCATTTCACTTCTGTTTTATTCCCTTTCCTGTTTCTTTAGAGGTAACTACTATTCTGAAATTAATACTTACCCTACAAGTGTATTTAAATTTTTAAATTATAATGTATGTGCTCACAAACAATGTAGCATTGTTTTATGTTTTACAACTTGATATAAATAATAGCATAATGACATTGTTTTTCCACCTGAAATTTCTGAAATTTATCTTTGTTTATACATGAAGACCTATTTCATTCACTTTAACTGGTTTTTTATCAGACTAAAGGGAATATGACAATTTATTTTTGCCATTTATTTATTTTTCTTATCTTCATCATAGTAAGTCAGTCTATGTTGAGCACTTTTTAGATGGTTTTTCTGTACATATTTTGAGAGTTTTTTGGGGTAAACATTTGGATGTGAAATTGTTGGTTAGGGTTTTATCACCTTCAAAGCTACTAAATAATGCCATATTGCCCTCCTAAATTGTGGTACTAATTAACTCTATTAATAGAAATGCTAAACATTTAAAATTTCACAGATTTTCACTGGTACTTGGTGATGGTCAGCTGTCTGCTCATTTAGAATTTTATGTTCTTCAATAACCTTTAAAAATTATCTCAATTTTAAAAAGATTTATTTTTAGGTATCACAAAGTTTTTGTCGCTATTCTAAATATTTTTATTATATTTTCTATTTGCTTGTCATTGACATATAGAAATACTACTGCTTTTTATAGATAGATTCTTCTAGGCTATAATCCAGTTAAAATGTCTTATGGGTTCCATATTCTTACTAAAGGACATATATTATTTAATATTTCTTTCAATGAAGTTGGACTGTGAGTGGTAAACACTCACAATAAAGATATTTGCCCCCAATTTTAATATTTTTCTCTTTGTCTTGCTGGTTGACAGATTTTCTGCTATGGGTAAGATTACTTTTTATCATCCTCAAACTGAGGATTTATAATAGTTTTTAATTCATGATCATTCTTTTCTCCTTCATTTTTTTTTTGAATATTGTTTCTCCTCAACTTCTTCTAATCTCTTCTTTGTCAACTTCTGCTAAACTTCCGTTGAATTTTATCATTCTATGAGTCAGTTAGCATCATATTTATTTACTTCCCTATGTCAATTTATAGGTAATTTTTTCAGGTCTATATTTCTGATTTTCTATCCTGCAGTTTCTCATCTCTTGTTTAACCCAATCATTGAATTTTTAATTTCAATGACTATACATATTTTTTTCATTTCTGGAAGTAAATTACGTATGTTTCTTTTCCAAACCTGATTACTTTTGAATTTTAATGTAGCATCTGTTTTATTTTTTCTATTCCTTCTTTGTTTATTCTTCAATCTTCTAATCATGCTTTTACAATTGTATATTTTAAACATATTTTTATGATTTATGTGATAAAAATATTATCACAGATTTTTATGAATATAAAACTTCTTTCAGACTATCCTTTCTAGTTCTTTGTGTACAAATATTCTTATTTTTGTGGCTGCTGGTTTCCTTTTGTAGTTATTTTCCTTTTGTGTACTTTACTTGCTTTGTGATGAGATCATTTTCAGTTGAGGCTGTATTATTTTTCCTATGGGAATACCATTTCCTTGACTTGTTGAAGAATTCCAGCACATAAAGGGAGAATAAAAATGGATCCCATTCCCATGTGGCACACAGGTTTGGGGATTTGGTCCTACACAAGGTAGTAACCTTTACTCATTCAGAGGCCCTAAAAGAAAAGTTTTCTAGCTGCCTCTGTAGGCTTGCACGAAGAATTTTCTAGCCCCCATTTCACTGTCTGAAAGTATTTCTAGTGTCCCTGCTTCAGTGAGTTCAGCTGCAATTTCCCTCTGTGGGTCCAAATCCTAGTGGCAAGTCCTAGTGAGGGCATTAAAACTCCAAACTTTAGCCCTGATCTTAGAACTAAGACTTGCCTCCCATCCCCCACCCCATGACCCCAGTTGCTCAGTTTAGCTTAAGCTTTTGCTTACGCTTAACTTAGATTTCCCTCTTCGGTCTGATATCTAGGAATTTCCCTTTCTTTCTTGAATCTAAATGTTTATAAATCTATTTGCTATGTTTATGCAGCATATCTGTGTTTTTAAAATAGCGAAAGTGGGAGAAGTGATGTCCGTATCAGCTCAGTATGTCATTTTACCCACAGGAAAAATAATACAGCCTCAACTGAAATGCACTCATCACAGAGCAGTCATTTAAAATTTATAAAACAAAAAACAGTTAGGCCCAAGACTTCTTAATGAAGCCCTTTTTAAAAACATCTTCACACTTCAGTGAGATATTTCTTTCTAATGAAAAATTATTTAAAAACTCATATGTTACAGTATAAGAGAATAAAGGTATAAATATTTAAGGTTAATATGCATTTTGGAGATGAATACTTATATACACATTATTTCACATGTGATTTATATTATTTCTATTTACAGATAAATACTTATTTAAAGTTACTAAGTTGGATATAAATACATGGACACTTATGTGTATATTCTTACCCTTCTGCTAAAAATATGTCATTTGATTTGAATTTATATCTCCAATATTTTAGTCTCTCAATAAAATTTTGCTTCTAAGACAGCATTGTGGTTCATGCTGTTTTTACAATCAGTTGCCATATCTATGTCAAATCATGTTTTTGTGAAACAGTATGAACTGTTACATTTCTCTCTACACTGTCTTTTCAGTATTTAAATTGTATGCATATTTTGTTGAAATGCTGGGTTATTTATTATTTTTTAAACAAGAGACTGTAGGCACTTAATTGCAGTACACTGCATGCACATTTTGATATAACTCTTCATGGCATATTGTGATATTATTGTGATATGATGTAATTTTGTGATATAATTCATGTTATATGCATATAATTTGTGATTTTTATAATTATGTAGATGTTTTATGAAACTTGCTTTCTGCAAGTTTTTAATCCTGAAACAGTTTAGTTTGTAAGAACTTACAGTTTTCTATTTAAGATACTACATGGTTGAAAGGCATTTATTTTAATGATGCTATTTACTTAATTTTCATTCTCTTTTATGATTTCTTAATTGCTGTTTATTGTTGCGTTTTAATTGTCTGTGTAGAGCTTCAAGTGTCTACACAGGAGGCATCTTTCTTATTAGGATTATAATCATTCTCAGTACAATATTGAGTTCGGCTGAGAGCAGGCAGTAAGTAGCTCAAGGGGCTTTCCCTTGGAGCCCTGCTAATCACCACTACAGCTCTCTTGCTCTAGCCTTTCTCGCTATATTTACCAAAGAAAATGAACTCACTTGTTACTCCCTTTCCTTGCAAATACCAGACATCACCATTGTATGAGTGGTAGGTATAGCAAACCACTTCTTTTTCTTCCCTGTTTGATTTCATGTATTCCAGAAACTCAGGAGGTTTCTTTCCATTTTAAGCTTAGTTTTGCCTCTCCTTTATTTGAACGAGTGGTAAAGGTTAGAGATTTCTGTGGAGTTTTGAAAAGAGAATAAAGCACACACAAGGCATGTTTTGATAAATACTAGAGAAGATGCACTAAGAGCCTGCAGGATTGCCCACAAAGACATACAAGATGGAGAGGAGAGGTGTCCTTAAGCAGGCAATCACTCACACACTGCTACACAATCTTGGTCGACTCAAGCAATTTTTCATTTCAGATAATATTGGAATGAAATGTAATAGATTAGAAAATTTACTATATTCCAGGACATGGCAACTTTTTACTACAGGCTTGTGGACTTTTCTGCTTACTGTGTCCACAGGACTTTTGTTATTTCAGTAGTTCAAAATAGGTTCCTAAATTGCCCCTGTTGTAACATAAACCGATTATGTAACTATCATTATATTTAGCTTGATATTTCCAGACATTCTTGTCCCAATTCATAAACACTTCCTTAAAACTAATATTTGCTACTTATATTATGGCTTAATGGTTGTATATGTACATATAGGCTCACATGTATCAAATACAACTATATAATATTTCATAGCTGCCAAGATAATACTAACAAGTTAAAATATTTTTAATAAGGGTCCCTCTTTAATTGAAAATAAAGAAAAAAAGTAGTAACTTTCATTTTTACATTAGTATGGTATGCTAACTTTTTCAAAGAATGGTTCATTCTCTCAGCTAATGTAGTTATACACCGTCTGGTCAGAATGTTATAGAACTCATTACCATAACTAAAGTAAATCAGTCTTTTCATTTTTCACTTGTGCATACCTCTATGTTTCATAATGTTTATAAGCTGCAGATGTAATGCATCCCTTGGTGTTAACATGATTTGTTATTAGGTGAGCATGTACAACAAAGAAAGTTGCATTTCTAAAAGTACTCTTGGAAGAAAATATTGAGCCTTTAATCAATTTCATTAGGGCTTCGTACATTTTTTATAATTAAACAGAAAAATTTGAATGTAGTGAGTATGGGAAGACTTACCTGGGTTCAACCTTTAGAAGTTTATTTAAAAATTCAGAATAAAACCCTTGACAGAATTCATTTCTGATTTAGATGCAAAGGTATAATAGATTTGAATGCACTTTAGTTTTAAAGGGTTGCTATTTCTAGCGCCGTATATTTTTAAATTAACACCCTAGTTGGGCAATGGGGTGAAAGTGTTTTTGTTATAAAATAACATAGCCTTTAAATGTGTTTTATCCTCTGTGCATTTGTAGGCTTTTAGATAAGTGCCTTATAAACATCTTGCTACAGTGAACCTGGTGGGCATTTAAAGACATTTATAGGGTCACCACATATAGAATAGATAGTGGATACTTCCAGAAGTCATTATAATTGCTTAATGCCAAGGAAATCAACAGAGAAGCCAAGAAAAATAACCTTCTATCTTGACAGTGGGACATTACTGGAATAAACAATGTACCTTGCAGTTACAGGGGCCAAAACAAGGGTCCTCATTTTTGCTCCCTAAGCCACTGCAGTTACAGGCTTTGCAGTCTGGGTAGCCAGTGTAGCCCCTGGCACACCGATCACAGCTCACACCTCCAAAACCAGTTTTGCAATGACAGGATCCAGGTGCCAAACCTAAAGAAAGATGAGCCACATATCAACATTTCTAAAACAAATACACAATTTCGTTCTTAAAGTTTTAATGATAGTAACCTTTAAAAGACTACTTTGACACAAAAATAGATTTTTGATGTACATCAATAAAGAAAAGTTAAAACCAAAGAACATAGGGTTTAATTAAAAGCTTTCTATGATTGGCTGAACATAGCATCTTCTAAGTGTCAATAAAAATATTAAAAATGTAAACAAGAAAGATGAAATCTCAAAGCATCTACCAAACTACGACTATAGAAAACAATGACCAAGGAGTGATTTCCACAAACACTGATGCTGATGATGCTACATTGAGACGAATAAGCAGTAACGAATGCAAAACTAGTGGCTCATGAAACAAGCCTGCGCCAACAGACTATCACAGGTGCAAGTAGCCTTGGGAATAAAGATATACTACTTAAAACAACAGTTTAACAATGATTCTCTAAGAACATTGCCACTGGCAGTATTATTAAAGAAAATAAAGGTGTTCATGGGAATTGATACTTTGGGGATAAGAAGCAACAGATGAGGGAAATGAAAAGTTTAAATTAACTTTTTTAACATAGAGAAGTACAAAAGACATTGTTTACTCATGTCTTTGATTTAAAAAATGGAAAAAATACAGGATGAATTAATACAACTAACAGACCTTCAAAATCTGGAGGAAGATAAAAGCAGATCAGTAGTATATATAGTCCATCAGAAAGAAGAAAGGAGGAAGGGAAAAAAAAGACAAGGAAACGTTAGGGAGAGGAAGCAGAAAGCAGAATGACAGAATTAGTGTCAGAAATGCATACTAAATACATACTAATGAGTTAAGTAGTCTTACTGTTCTTATTAAAAACATAAACATGTAATGTGCACAAGAGATACACAAAATGAACAGGAATATTACAAATAAAAGAAAATGAATGTGTGTCAAGAAAGCATATGGAAAAGAAAAAAAAGTTGTGAAATATTAATTAGGGCCAAAGTAGAACTCAAATAAACTAGGTTCAATAAGACAAACTCTCATTTTACATTGACAAAAATATAATAAAAACATGATTTAAATTATTATGTTCATGCTTCAAATAAGCACTAATTATCAGTACGAAAATATGTAGACAACAAAAGATATCGGAAATAAAAAGTTTAAAAGTCAATGGCTGAAAGTGATGCTAACTTACTCATCTTAAATATTTACAGATGAAGTAAGAAAAAACAGAAAATTTGAATAATCTAATAATGTCGAATTACATATTAGGTGGTATATAACTATAAATATTTACCATAGTTTATGATTGACTAATCTATAAAAAATGTTCAATTATCAAAGCAGAAATTATCTAAGGCTTATTTTCTTAACATAAATTACTACTTTTAGATGTGTATCAAATGCCACAAAAATTAGAATTAAATTAATTCCAAATATCAAACATGATGAGAGAATTTTATGCAAAATTCAACCATTTTAAGAATTAATGTCTCAATATTTCTCTTTAATAACTCTTGGGTTAAAGAGAAAAATCAAGACTTTGATTAAAAATAAATAGCTATCCAGGTAGAATATAATAGCAGCAAAAAGGGAACTTAATGTTTATTGGGTATGGGAAAAAAAAAACTGTACCCAAAAGTAAACTTCTAGGCTTAAATAGTCCATTACTTTAAAAAAAACAGATAAATTAAAATTCAATTCACTTAAGTATAAAAAAGAGAAAACATAAACACCACAGGAAATAAAGAGATTTGAAAAAAAGGAAAGCAAGCAAAAGGAAACTATAAACAAAGCTAATCAAGGGTATCAAAAGATGACAAATTATCAAAGAACTACCATAAATATCTTTTAATGCTAGTTAATTTTTTTATTATTATACTTTAAGTTCTGGAATACATGTGCAGAACATCCAGGTTTATTACATGGGTATCCACATGCCATGGTGGTTTGCTGCAGCCATCGACCTGTCATCTACGTTAGGTATTTCTCCTAATGCTATCCTTCCCCTAGACCCCCACCCACTGACAGGCCCCGATGTATCATGTTCCCCTCCCTGTGTCCATCCATGTGTTCTTGTTGTTCAACACCCACCTACGAGTGAGAACATGCGGTGTTTGATTTTCTGTAATGCTAGTTAATTTTTACAGACTGTTTTCAAAACTTGAAACTCTTATGGTCATATAGAAATGGAGAGCTATGTAATTCAATTTATGAAGCTAATTTTAACTTGATATCCAAATGCAAAAAATGATAACACAAAATAAACAAAACTGCTAAGACTCAAATAGCACTTATTTTAAGGTAGTCATTATACTTAGCGTTACACAAAACACATGGGTTAATTCAGTTGGTACTCAAAACATCTATATGAGACAGACACTATTATGTTTCCGTTTCACAGATGAGGTAAATAAGGCACAGAGAAATTAAGTGATTTGCCAAAGGAGCACAACTGGTGGGTGTCTGAGTCACAGGCAATTTAACTTATGAATCAAGATGAGCAAAACTCCAAACTGAATCCTAAAGTACATTAAAAGGATCCTCTATGATGTCAGGTAGAACATACTCTGGAAATATAAATATTGTTTAATGTTAATAAGTTCATTTCTAAGAGATTACACCAATAGACCAAATGGAAAAGAAATCTGATAATTTTAATAAAGTTTACAAAGGCATTAAATGGTTTAACATTTACTTCTGATGTTAAAATTTGCAGAAAAGAGGCTAAATGGAGAAGTACTTCATGTATTAAACAATGCCTATCTTAACTTTTATTTCTGGAAATATTGTAGACTGGATGTTCAAAGAACCCCTCCTGTTCAGAACACTTGAAGATACAGAATAAAATTAAACGTAGAAAAATAGATAGGTAGGTACGTATGTAGATAGATAGATAGATAGATGGATAGATAGATAGATAGATAGATAGATAGATAGATAGATAGATAGATAGATAGGTAGGTAGGTAGATGGCAGATAATAGTATGGTTGCACTGGTGTGAAATAAAGAAACTCCTTGGAGATGAGAAACTACAAAATAGACTTCTAGAAAGAAAAATTGACTTAAGTCATTCTTTAACACAATGTCTTTCCTGGAGTTGACTGGCAAATTCTGATGACTAGACTACAGTTCATGGAGCATGGCTTTACAGAAGAACAACAAAAAATTCTAGGTCCTACATAAGCTGGGTCATTATCACATAACCTCATGTAAATTCAAGGCTTCTGAAAGAATAAACTAAGAAATACATATGCAGACATACATCCACAAAACACACATACATACATACACACACATAAGAAAATGAAGACCATATGAGTAAGAGATAAAAGAGAAATAAAAATGCAGACTCAGACTCAGATAACAGAGAGTGCTTCTAACAGATAGAGAAAATAAAATAAATATACATAATATGTCTAAAGAGCTGAAAGTAATATTAAATGTAGATGAGTAAAAAAGAGTATTGGAAAATAAAATGTAGTTTGAAACTTTCCCCGTAAAATATAACAAAATAAATTCCAGATGGATTTAAAAATTAAGTATTATAAAATGAAATCATACAAATAAAGAAAACAAACACATTTTTCTAATCTTTGGATAGATGAGAGTTTTAGGATTATAAAGCATGTAAGAAATATAAACATATCGAAATATATAATAACCATGGGATGATATCATTATTATAAGTAGAGAATTTTGCCTGAACTTTTGATAGCTGATTACATAAAACTTTTGAAGTTTTGTGCATTAGAAATTATCAACAGTAGTGAGACACAAAGCAAATCTGAAAACTGATTATTAAAAAGTGACCTACTATCACTGTTTTTAATATTTAAAGTGCTCTTACAAATCTATGAGGGAGAAAACCTCCTTCTAGCGAAGGAAAATGAAGAAAACTAAAAGAAAAATCAGAAAAGAAATATATTGTATTTCCCTGGTAATCAAATTAATGCCAGTAATACACTAAAATATCCTTTTCTACTATCTGGTTATGTAATCTGATGAAGAAGTGCAAACCATAAGACCACATCTTACACTCTTTCCTAAAGAAGTTATCAGAGTAAGCATGAAGATAAAAATGACCTACGGATATCTGTCCAATTTTGCAATCTGAGTCTGTATCAAATAATATGTATCTAATTACAGTGTTACAATCTTGATTATTAGATTTCTATTTCTAAATTATAAGCATTCATTATTGGTCTGGAGCTGAATATAACTGAAAATCTTTGAAAAGATAAATATGTAATTGACAGACACTGAGAAGTGGCGAAGAATGGGGGGATGATGCTCTTTATCACATCTTATATAATAGGACCGCAAGAGAAAGTCTAAATGTAGTCAACGATGAAATAGACATGTAAGCTCTCTTGAATATGATAAATATATCATAGAAGAAACACATAATAAAAATGTATGAATGGTGGAATGAAGGAAGGAGGTGTTATGAATGATACATTTCTTCACCTTTCCAGACGGAGAGTCAATAGGCAATATGTAACGGTGATAAAAGTACTGATAAGAATATTATTTAGATGTTAAAGGTAACTCACTAAAAAACTGAATTGGAAAAAATGCTCAATATTTTCAATTTTGGAAGTAAGACTGGGATAAATAGGTTGAAGAGGACACTTGTTATTTTATTTCTTTACTATTAAGAATTTATTTTACTATGTATTGTTTTTATAATAATTGAAAAATAATTACACAGAATAATTATTATTAAAGGACTGGTTACAATAAACAAAAGTTTGAAATAATCTTAATGTCCATATAAAGTTTAGAGGGTAAACAATTATGGCACAACCATATAATAACGTGTTATTTAAGTGCTGAAACCAGACTTCAGAGAACGTCTTCATAAATTTTTGGGGAAACTCATCACAAAAAGTTAAGAGGAGTAGTATCAGAAATTTCTCTATACATAATGACAGAAATATATGACATTGTTAATAATGGTATCTCTCCTGAATTACCCCTGAATTGTATATTTATTTTTCTACTTTTCCATTTTTATTCTGTGATCATATACTCATTATTCAAAAAGGGATAGGGAAGAGTTACATGATATTAATGAAAACAACATTGTGATTTACTTGTAACCACAAAAAGAAAAGAAGGCTTAAAACGAAAAGTGAGCTCAGTAATTCATCATTCGACTATCAAAACGTATCCGCTTTTTAATATTTCAAAATGTAGTCTACATGTAACACTCAGATTGATAATCCTACAGTTTTATAAAGAATGCAGGTAATCAGAATTGTGCCTAACAAACATTGCCAGTCTTTTAACGCTAAAGTCATTAGGGAATAAAAAAACCTACATTGTAGCCTTGGTTAATTTTAGTCTTTCTAGAGAAGAAATGTCCCAGTGCATTCTATAAATTTCCTACTTAAACTTGGAGAGCAACTGCCCTGGAAGTAGCTCCTAAACGCTTTATATCAAGGAGTTATGTTGGCATTTGATTCCTTAATGTTTGGAGTTCATGAATGTCATTCCTCAAAGGAAGTGTTTAGCTTAAATTAGTGTCAGCCTCTTTCTCTTCATTAACTCATGACTACTACCTTCTTAGTCCTTTATGAACACTTCTTGCTTTCTATATTATTGCCTACATCTCAATGTGTGAGTTCTTCTATTTGCTTTTCCCACTACAACACACACATTCCTCAGTGAACGCTGGCATTTCATGCTAGAACTCATAGAAGCTACAAACTATAACATGACATGAAAAAATTACGTATACCACAGATTTGTGATTGACTTTCTCTCTGTCTTTCTATCTCTGTGTGTGTGAGTGTGTGTATCTCAAAATAAATAATTCAACTCTTCTTGCTATGAAAACATTATAATTAAACATGAAAGTAATTATTGAGATGAATTTAAAAACTGCTTCCTGGAGGGAACGCTAATACACTGATAGATTAAAGAATAAATTTATTACATGAATGACATTTACTGCAAAATTTTCTTCTGAAAATAATCATATTTGGTTTTTAGTTGTCCTTTTATCAGAGCAGTGACATTCTGCTGCAGCTCTCACCTCGTCGAGCATGTTTCTCATCCTTGACACAGACTTCATTTAAGGAACCAGTTGGATTGCAATGACATGGCTGGCATGGCCTTGGATAATTTGGCGATACCTAACAAAAATATTAAAATGAATTTAACCAAATGTAATAAAAATAGCAATATTTTTCATTTCAGCAAACTTTTATAGACAAAGTAGTTTTAGTAATACAGAGCAGTAAATTACTGAGAAAATTATAAGAATTACCTTTAATACATGTTTATAAAGTCTAAAATCCAGTTCGTTTACGTGCTTACACAAATGTAAAGATGATGGAACAATAAACTCCTATATATTTGTTACTTAGATTCAATAATTATTGATATTTTCATGTTTTATTCCTTTTTATCTTGTTTATATAGTATATGAACACAGTTACTTTACTTAAACAAACCTACACTGTGTTCATATGCTATATATACAAGATTTATTTTCCAGATTTAATAGGAAAAAAACAAAAAACTAAATTATTTGCCCAAGAAATACCCACCTATTAAATATAGCTTTCATATGTATATATATCTAGGCTTAATTCACAAATGAAAACTTGTTTGCTACTATAAATCAGAGTGTTAAAATTAGACTTATTTATATACCTGACTGAATCTCAATTAACTAAGTTCACAGATCAGTTTCAAAATCATCATTTGTTTAAGACACATTCATTCGTTCCCCCATTATGAAGTTAGGACTGTGCACAGAATAGGTAAGGCCTATTTTATATACACATATAAATGAAATGTTATTAAGTGGATAAATCTAAAATGACATTTTTAAGACAATAATTTTATGAACATCATAGAGAATTGCAGTTCACAAAATTTGCATAACAATACCCTTCCCAGCCTTAACTGATCCCTTTATTGTATATTCATTCAGAAGATTCTAGGAAATTCAGTGGAAAGCAATCACTGGTAAACTGAACAAGGTGAGAAGAGTTTTCAGGTGTTACAAACCATAAAATAAAGAGAAATTGGACTTTAAGTTAACTACATTAGAAATGTCTGATGAATACCTGGAGTTTGCCATTAATCTGTCCTAACAAAGTATGAAAGTAAACTTTCATGACTTCACGGTGATCACTCAGCAAGTTTATTACTAATTAGAACCAATTCAAAATCTTCAGAGGAACATAACAGAAACCGGTGTCTCTGCATTGCATTCTCCAAAATGTCCTGTACAGATGATAAATTACAGTAGTCCCCACCTCATCTGCAGTTTTGCTGTCTGAGGTTTCAGTTATCATGGTTAACCACAGTTCAAAAATATTAAATGGAAAACTCCAGAAATAAACATTCTTAAGTTTTAATTTGCATTCCATTTTGAATAGTGTGATGAAATCTCAAGCCATCTTGCTCTGTCTTGCCAGGGATATGAATCATCCCTTTGTCCAGCATATCTATGCTGTAGAGACACTACCCTCCTGTTAGTCACTTAGTCCCATCACAGGTATCAAACAGAAAAAAACATAGTATATATAGGCTTGGTACTATCTGTGATTTCAGGTATCAACTGGGGTTCCTGGAACATATCATCTGTGAATAAAGGAGGACTACTGTATTAGATATACAGGAAAGAAACAGGAAAATGTTGTCCTTATTAAAAAAAAGAAGTTGAAAAAAGCAGATCCTGAGGTGACCCAGATATCGAAATTAGCGTACAAGGAAGTCAACGTAAGTTCTGTAAATATGTCCAAGAATATAAAGAAAATAATGTTTATAATGAGTGAAGGCCTGGAGCATTTCAGCAGGGAAATGGAAGCTCTAAGGAACATAATAACTCCAGAAAGCTGAAAAGTAAAATACCTCAATTTAATAATCCACTGGATATGCTTAACATCAGGAAGAGATGATAGGAGGAAGAAAAGTTTACCTAATGACTACTTTTGTAGTCATCTGGCCATAGGCCAGGATTTGGTCTACAGGCCAGAGTTTTCTCAAACACGGTATAATTGTTAAAATTATATATAAATAATGAGGATTTATTTATTTATTTATTTATTCATTTATTTTTGAGATAGGGTCTCGCTCTCTCGCCCAGGCTGAAGTGCACTGGTCTCGCTCTCTCGCCCAGGCTGAAGTGCACTGGCGCAAGTTCGGCCCACTGCAGCCTCAGTTCCTGGGTTCAAGCTATTCTCCTGCCTCAGTCTCCAGAGTAGCTGAGATTACAGGTGGCTGCCACCATGCCTGACTAAATTTTGTATTTTTAATAGAGACGGTGTTTCACCATGTTGGCCAGGTTGGTCTTGAACTCCTGACCGCAAGTGATTTGCCTGCCTCGGCCTTCCAAAGTGATGGGATTACAGGTGTGAGCCACCGTGCCTGGCCTAATGAGAATATTTTAAAATCAGCTATTAAATTAAAGATGCATTATATGTAGAACAAAGTATAAGGACAGATAAACGGGAAAAGATCCAATCTAAAGAACAGAGAAAGAAAAAAAAATTAATTAGCACTGCCTCAGATACAATCAACACCTTAGCACACATGCAGTTGGAGTCCTAGAAAGAGAAGGAAAAACATTGATCCAAAAACAGGTTTTAAAATAATAGCCTAAAATTTCCTAAATGTGGAATAAAATCTCAATTTATAGTTCCTAGAAGCTTTGTGAATTAAGCAAGGTAAGCTTGAAAGCCATACAGACACATCATAGTTTACTCTGAGGCTGGAAAACTTTTCTGTAAAGGGCCAGATAATAAAATAAGCCATATAAAGACTCTCTTCATTCCTCCTTCTCTTCTTCCCCCTCATAGTTCTCTCCATTCTCCCCTTCTACTTCTTCTTTTAACAAACCTTTACAAATGCAGAAACATCCTTTGCTTACAGGTCATACAAATATAGGCCATGAGTTAGATTTGGTCTACAGGCCAAAGTTTTATCATACATGGTTTAACTGTCAAAAAGCAGATACAAAAAAGTTTTGAAATCATCTAGTGAATTAAAGATATATATAGAACAGAGAAACAAATAATGGCTATGTTGTCATAAGAATGAATGAAATCCAGAAAATAATGGTACCACATCTTTAAAGTGCTAAACAAAGAAGAAAACACACACCTCTGTAACTATGATGAAAATATCCTTCAATAATGAAAGCAGATTAAAGACATTTTCAGATAAAGGGAAGTTGAGAAAATTTGTCACCAGCAGCTCTGCACTACCAAAAAAAAAAAAAAAAAAAAAATGCTAAAAGGAAATTTTTCAAGCAGGAGGGCAATATATATAAGATAGAACCACAGAGTATGGGAAATGGGAAAGTTTGGGTTAATGTAAATTTTGTTTCCTTCTTTTCATTTCTTTAAGACTGTTTTTGTAATTTTGTGACTTCAAACAAAAATTACAACATTGTATTAGTGACTAATAAATTATGTGCAACATATGAAAACAGTAGTCCAACAGATAGGGCTATATCACTATATCATGAGCTTAAAATACTACCATCTCACACCCGTCAGAACGGCTGTTACTGAAAGTCAAAAATAACAGATACTGGTGAGGCTGCAGAGAAAGGGAACATTTATACACTGCTGGTGGGAATGTAAATTAGTTCAGCCACTGTGGGAAACAGTTGGGAGATTTCTTGAAAAACTTAGAACTAGCACTCAACTCAGCAATCCCATTACTGGGCATTTACCCAAAGGAATATATATCATTCTACCATAAAGCCACATGCATGCATATGTTCATCGCAGCCCTATTCACAGTAACAAAGACATGGCATCAACCTAGGTACAATCATCAGTGGACTGAATAAAGAAATGTAGTACATATACACTATGGAATACGACACAGACATAAAAAAGAATCAAATCATGTCCTTTGAAGCAACACGGATGGAGCCAAAGGCCATTATCCTAAGTGAATTAATGTAAAAATAGAAAACCAGATACTGCATGTTCTCTCTTATGAGTGGGAGCTAAACATTGACTACACGTGGACACAAAGAAGGCAACAATAGACACTAGGGCCTACTTGAGAAGGGTGGGAGCGGGGTGAAGATTGAAAAACTTATGCTTATTATCTGGGTGATGAAATAATCTGTGCACCAAATCCCATGACACATAATTTACCCACGTACTCCCTGAACCTAAAATAAAAGTTGGAATGGAAAAAAATATATACAAAGCAGTACCGCTAAAAAGATAATAAAGGAAATAAAATGGAATACTGAAAAATATTTGTTTAACGTAAAAGTAGACAGAAAAGGAAGAATGGGAACAAAATTTTGTGACACAAATAGGAAACAAATAGCAAAACCCGATCATATTATTAACTATATTAAATTTATGGACTAAACACACAGTAACTTTCAGGATAAAATCTCCATCTATTTTACTCTTTATAAGAAATCTTCTAAATGAAAATAAAGATAGGTTGAAAGTTAAACAAAATCAGGTAAGACATACCATACAGAGTAAGCGTATGAAAACTACTATAACAATATTAATAAAAAACAAAGTAGACTTCATGACAAAAAGTGATATCTGAGATTAAGTGGAGATCATCACAGTTATTAAAATATCAATTTATAAGATATAAAAATATAAAGATTCAAAATATTCTAAATAGGTATGTACCTCATAACAGAGCTTCAAAAAACATGAAGAAATACTGAAAAAATGAAAGAAAGGTAGGAATCCATAATCACAGACTGGAAAAATCCACATTTATTTGTTTACCAAGAGAGACCATGCACTGAGCCATAAGTTAAATTTCAATAAACTTCTAAAGTTTGACATCTTAGAGAGTATGTTCTCAGATCATAAACATCCAGTGTAGAAATAAAAAAATGTAATATTTAATAAAGCTCAAATATTTGGAAATTAGACAACAAAAAATAAATTTCAAGAGAAATTATAAATTATGTTAAATAATGAACATAAAGCATTTCTGAATTCATGAGCAGCAGCTAAAGAACTGCTAGAAGGAAGTTTATATTTAAAAGTTCATATGATAAAAGAAGAAAGGTTTAAAATCATTTAACTTTCCAAATTGATAGGTAGCAAAAGAAAATGTAATTTAAACCCAAAACAGGTCAAACGAATAATATAATAAATAGAACAGAATCAATAAAAATACAAAAAATAAAATGGCAGGAGTTTTTTTGAAAAGATTAAGATAATTGATAAACTCCTAACATAAGTGATCAATAAAAGGAGAAAAGCACAATTTAATCATTTTAAAAACCACAGAGGGGATATCCAGATAGATGCTATAGACTTCAAGAAAATAATAATAGAATTTTTAAAACTGCCAATTGCCAATGATTTGACAATTTAGATGAATTGAACAAATTACTTGAAAAATACAATATATCAAAAATTGACCCTCCCCAAAGATATTAATACAAAACTTATGTAGTCCTATGTCTAATAAAAATTAGCCAATGCATTTAAAATGTTCTTCCCACAAAGAAAACTAGAGACTCAGATAGTTTCACTGGGAAATTTTATCAAGCATTTTAAAGAGAATTAATTTTAATCTGAAGTTACTTTAGAAAACAGAGGAAGATGAATTTCATTTCCCAGATCATTTGTTGATGCCAGTATACCCCAATAAAAAAAAACCTGACAAAGACATAATAAAATAAAATTATAGAGCAATCCAGTATCTTTTATGAAAGGATGTCAAAATTCTTAACCAAACATTAGTCAACTGAATCATCCAATATATAAAAATGATAATATAACATAACCAAATGGAGATTAATTCACAAATGCAAAGCTGGCTTCATATTTTAAAATTAAATTTGTGTAAATTGTCCACGTTAACAGAATAAAGGAGAAAATTCTTATGTTCATTTCGGTAGGTTTCAAAAAGCATATGACAAAATTCAAAACCATTTTGTCATAAAAACTCTCTGCAACTTAGGAATAATGGGGGACCTACTGAATCCGATAAAGGGCGTCCATTAAAAATCTGCAGTTCACATCATACTCAATAGTGAAATATTACTTTAAAATTGAGAACAAAGTGAAGAAGTCAGCTCTCACTATTTTTAGTTAACCTTGGCATAAAGATTGCAAAGGAAGAAGTAAGTCTGAATTTACTTGCGGGTAAAATGATTGTTTATGTGTACGTTTCTAAAGCATGTAGGTTAAAACTGCTAGAACTAATAAAGAAATTAAGGATGGTTATAAGACATAAAGTCAATATTCAAAATTCTTTAATAATTACATTAAATAAATTGAAAACTATTTAAAAAACAATTTTTTTACAATCATGCAAAGCAAAATACTAAAGATTAATCTAGCAAAAAACATGCAAGATCTCTGTACTGGAACACTGACATGAATAAAGAAGATAGAAATAAATAGAGAGGTATGCTACGTTCATTGGTTAAATGACTCAATATTATTATGTTATTTTCCTGAATACTTGTTTTCTTTTAAAAGTTTAATTTCTTCTTTTGACAAAATTATATATATTTATCACATGTGACATGATATTTTGAATATCACTGTATATATTATTATATATATACAAATTGTGAAATGGTTATATCAAACTAATTAACATATTATCTAACATAATTATCAATTTTGTGGTAAGAATGCTTAAAATCTACTCTCAGCATTTTTCAAGAATAAATATATTGCTATTAACTATAGTCACCATGTTGTGCAATAAATATCTTCAATGTTTTCCTACTATCTAACTGAAATTTTGTATTCTTTGACCAACAACTCCTCAAGCTCCATTTTCCATATTTGCATATAGATTATAAGCAATAATCCTAACATTTTCTGTAATTGACAAGTTGATTCTAAAATCCTATAGAAACACACACACACACACAAACCCTGCTATAGACAAAACAATCTTGAAAATAAATAATAAAATTGGTACATTATATTACCTAAATTCTAGACTTACTAAAGCAATGAAGATAGTATGGTATTAGCACATAGAGGGAAAAATAGATGCTTGGAAAAATAGATAACTGAGGTTCTAGAAATTGATCCATGTAATATGATCAATTGATTTTTCAACAAATGGTATAGAACTTCAGGTTACCCATATAAATCTGGTGACGTATTTCACACCACACACAAACATTTACTTGATATGGGCAATAGTTCTGTAAGTTTTTAGGATAAAAAATATTATTTAGACGTTGAACATGTACTTCATATGAGAAGATACAGGAATGGTCAATAAGCCCTTACAATTAAAATTAAATGCATAATCAGATGCCATTTCACATCCACTAGATGACTAAAATCCGAAAAGGTAGTCAACATCAAATATTAGAGATGATGTAGAACAACGGGAACTCATATAACTTTTTGGTGAACACGTTATACATTATTACTAATTTGGCAAAATATTGATGGTTTCTTATAAAGTTAAGCATCTACCTATCTTATGAAAAAAGTATTCTACTCCTAAGTATTTACACAAGGTAAATAAAAACATGACTATAAAATGTATAATCTAAAAAAATAGTAGTATAAAATTATTTGTAGAAGCTAAGCTAAAACTGGAAAAGAACTTGATTTCTATCAACAGGAGAATGGATTTAAAATTTTAATATGTTCAGGCAGATAAATACTACTCAGCAATTTCTTTCAAGAAAAAGAACTACTGATGCACAAACAACATGGATAAATCTCAAAATATTATCTTGAGTGAAAGAAGACAGACTAGTATGTACTGTATGATTCCATTTTTATGAAATTCTCTAAGAGGCACAAGTAATTTATGTTCTAAAACTCAGAATACAGTTTGCCTAGGGGTGGGGATTGACTGGAAGAAGCTATGATAAAACTTTCTGGAGTGATGGAAATGTTTTATTTTACATCCTCAAAGATTTAGGTCAGTTTCAGCTATGAAATGTTCCTACTCACCTTTTAATTTGAGGTTCAACTGCTTAGAGAAGCTTTCAAAAAATTTTTTTTTGTATAAAACATTTTTGTATGAAAAAGCAAAAAATAACTCTTTATGAAGGAAAAAGCATACTTTACCCCTTTGGGTCTGAAGAAGCCATCAATACATGTCTCACAGTTTATACCAGCAGTATTTTGGGTACAATTAATGCAAACACCCCCTCCAATGTACTTTCCATGTATATTCAAACTCAGACTTCTTCTGGCAACATTTTCATCATAATAGCATTCTTCAGCTTTTCCATGACAATTGCATGCTGCATTAGGGAAAAATAAATTAATAAACATTAATTTCAGATTTCAGATATATTTAAAAATCATTTCTTTTATACATAATAGATTTTTTTTTTTTTTTTGAGACAGAGTCTCCCTCTGCTGCCAGGCTGGAGTGCAGAGTGGCACGATCTTGGCTCACTGCAATCTCTGCCTCCCAGGATCAAGCAATCTTCCTGTCCCAGCCTCCTGAGTAGCTGGGACTACAGGCGTGCGTCACTACACCCAGCTAATTTTTGTATTTTTAGTAGAGACAGGGTTTCACCATGTTGACCAGGCTGGTCCTGAACTCCTGACCCGTGATCCACCCGCCTTGGTCCCCCAAAGTGTTGGGATTACAGGCATGAGCCACCGCTCCTGGCCTAGATTTTTGTACCATACGGGAAATTACATTTAGCATACACACACACAAAGGCATCTAGAAAGCATCTGGATTTATTGGAGGTATTAATAAATTCACACATTTTAATGGAATTTGAAATAATTAAAACATATACATTAAGCTCAATCATATGCAATTGCCAATATTTGATTTTGACTAATGTGCAATTTTATATGGATCAATTTACAATTTCCTATTATAACAAATAATAAATTATTGAATGATGGCACTGAATGATTAACAACTAGGTCATCTGTAATGAATTATTACCATATGGAAATTTCTGTATTAGAGCCTATGGGTAAAGAAAAATACGTATAATATAATGCCTTTCTTTTGATACTAATAACAACTAAAACATATTTAGGTTTTCTTCAATGCCAGACACTATTCTGAATGCTCCATATTTGTTGCTACTGATTTTAATCCTCAAAATTGCTTTTAGGAATTAGGTATTATCATTATCAGCCCATTTTTGTATACTAGAAATCTGAGTCCAGAGAAGTGAAATAACGTGTAAAAGATCCTCCAATCAGTATTGGAAACCAACCTCTGAAGACAGACTCCAGAGTCTGCACTGCTAAAGACTGCCAGAATCCCTTCACATTCTACCTGGTGAACGAAATAAGATACATGGCGTGTGCCAAGGAATTAAGACAAACCGAGAGCTAGTGGCTAAGATCATGCTATTTTGCACCCAACTGTCTTGGATGTGAGTGTGCTCTCCCCTACTTAGTAGTCATATGACATTGGAAAATTCTTAATTACATGAAGGCTCAGTTTCCATATAAAACACGGAGTGATCAATAGTAATTACTAGATTGGGATATCTAAAAGTGCAAGTGAGATAATGCATGTACAATCATTAGCATAATGTCTTATAAATAAGTTCACAATTGATTTTTCTTCTCTTCATTCTCCTTGTCTTTTTCATGTTACATTAGAAGAATTCAAATAAGTGAAAAATCACTTTCTCCAGAAAGGATTGGGTAAGACTTTTCTAAACATGAAGAATTGATATTAGGATAGAACCAGGGAAATATACCGACGCAGAGTCTCCTTCCTACCTGAGATGTTGAGTTTCTTAGGAGTACTTACATTTATTTCCACGTGTGTGTGTGTGTGCGTGCACATAGGTGTGCTTGTATGCATACAGCTCAATCTTTTTATTTATTCTACAAAAGGGAAAGGGCATTTGTATACTGTTTAGGACCGTTTCTTTTTACTAACAATAGATCATGGAGCTCTTTCCACATTAGCATGTGTATCCCCTAAGGGTACACAGGGTACTACTTGAATGAAGGTATTGATCAGGTCCCTATTAATGAACAGTTACACAGTTTCCATGTTTCTCCCTTTCAAGTAACACTGAACACATACTGGGAGGACAAGGATGCTGGGTGCAGGGAGGGGCTCTAATGTTAGAAAAGTTTCCTATTTGCCAATTGAGAGACTGAGGCAAAAACTCAAGTCCTAGCATCACTTTAGTACTTGTCTCTTATACATGTTTTGCGAATGCTTAGCAGAATGCCTAAAACATACTAAATACTGAACTCAAGAAATGTTAGTAGTAGTAGTGGTAGCACTTGTATAATAATGACGAGGATCATGATAATATGCCCTGTACATCTATATGAATATATCTATAGGCTAAACTCCTGGAAGCATAATTTCTAGTCAAAGGATTTGTAAAATTTAAATTTTAATCACTTAAAAATTCCCCTCCAGGAATGCTATGACAAATGACTTTTCCTCTAGTAGATATGATAAAACAGTGTCTCCATAGCCACCAACCTAGTGTGTTATCAACCCTTGAATATAATTCCTGGACATAATAAGCATTCAAATATTTGTTGAGTGGAAAAATAAACACTTTGATAAGAATAAACACTTTGATAAGTGAAAAATAATATTGTCATTGTTTTAATTGATACTTCCTTCATTATGAGTGTGATTATCTTTTTACAAAGTTATATGTCATTTCTGAGGAATACCTGTTTTGATCTTTCTCATTTTTAACAGGTTAATTAACTTTTTTCTATTGATATGTAAGATCTCTTAATATAGACAGGTTATTATCCCCTTGTCATGTTTGTTGTAAATACCTTTCCCAACCTGCTGACATTTGATTTAGAATATAGGATTTTTGCTATGTTAATGGAGAGTTTCAAACTTTAGGGAACACATAGTAATAAATACAAATCACTAGGCATTGTAAGCAGTTTTATATCTTTAGGACAACATACAAGAATTCCTTTTTTTTCTTCAGAAAGACAGTGATATAGCTTGGCTCTGTGTCCCCACCCAAATCTCATTTCAAATTGTAATCTCCATGTATGGGGGGAGGGAGGAGATTGGATCAAGGGGGCAGCTCCCCCACACTGTCCTCATGATAGCAAGTGATTTCTTACAAGATCTCATGGTTTTATAAGGGGCTCTTCCCCCTTCACTTTCTCCTCTCTCTCCTGCACCATGTAAGACATGCCTGCTCCCTCTTCCCCCTTGATTGTAAGGTTCCTGAGGCCTCCTAGCCATGCAGAAGGGTGAATCAACTAAACCTCTTTCCTTTATAAATTACCCAGTCTCGGGTAGTATCTTTATAGCAGTGTGAAAATGGAATAATACAGACAGGATCTCACCATGTGGCCCAGGCTGGCCTCAAACTCCTGGGCTCAAGAGATCCTCCCACCATAGCTTCTTTCCAGTAGCTGGGATTATAGGAGCATGCCATTGGACCTGGCTATGAATTCTTAAAAGCTTTGTTGTAAAAGTGTATTTCAAGAAAGAGTCAAAACTTCTGCTGTCAGTATAAGCAGAGGAAAACATCAAGTAATACAGACTCACACTATTTAGAATTGGTGTTGTCAAGAGTGTTTAGAACTATGAACTACTATAGGTAAAACACTGATGCCAAAGAAACGGTCCTTCACACACTCTGTGCAGCCAGGACCCTACACCTACAGCCCCATTTTCTGTCTATAGGCTGCAGCCTACCCTGCTCTGTCTGTAACCTTCAAGAATGTGACTAGTAACTGATCACGAAGCCATGTTTTTGCTCTGTCATCAGCAACTTACTATTTCACGGAATGTCCAAGATATATCATATGAAACTGTTCTTTAGTAAAGGCTTAGCAGTTGAATGAATATTCTATGCTTTTTAGAGATATTATCTTCCCTTATGTAAGCTAGATTGATGAAAATCCAAATTAAACTCAAATGAATTAGAATGTGATTATTCATTTTATGGAGGGATTTGTCATGTCACGGAAGGATTTTTCTAAATATTAAGGTGATTGGAATATGATTCAACTTGGAAAAGAACATTTTTACATAAGCTTTTAGGAATGTATTCATTGCTGAAAGTGTGATTTTATGTATGGCTTTATGGCTAAGATCCCCATCTTGAATTTCTGGGTTTTTAAAATGTTTGTTTTTCAGTTTGGAAATATGACCTCCCCTCTTCCCTACAGGGAAAGAAAAAAAAATGCTTCACAATTTCACTATTTTAAAAACGTGTACAGTAGCAGTTTGAAATGTCTTGCTTTGCTTAGTCTACCTCTATTGCTAACAAGTTGCTCTATTCTTTTTGTTTTGTGTTTAAACATAGAAACACAAGTAAAGAGTGGTAAAGGATTTTGCAGAGCCACTTAACATTACATAATTATCACTGTGTGAAAGCATGTCAGTGGCAACAGGAAGACCCCTAACTTCAAGTGCTGCTCCCACTTATGATTACTGATATTCCACAAACAGAAGAGAAATGTAATTAAAATTTAAAGAAGCTCGAGAGCAAACATCCCTGGGTGGCATTACATTTAAAGTTACTCTCCAGAACAAATGTCTGTTCTCTATGGAGAAGCTGTGGAGAACTGAGAGATTAGCCAGAACATGGCTGGAAGTAGTTGAAGGAGACAAAGGCTGGGCTTCCAATGGTCCCCTACCATGCATGGTGAGTGATGATCCAATGGTGGCTCATGCCTCCAGATATGCTTCTATAATAATGGGAGATTTCTAATTGATAATATCTTTATAAGCAGGCAGACACAAATCCAAAAGCAAATGAAGTGAGTGCAGAAAATAAGGAGACCTAATAGCATATATGCAGAATCTCAAACTAAAAAGAAAATACAACCATCCCTCTATATCCGTGGGAATGGTTCCAGGACCTCCCTCAAACACCAAGATTCAAGGATACTCACGTCCCTGTTATAAAGTGGCATAGTATTCGCATACAGCCTATGCACATTCTCCTGTACACTTTAAATCATCTCTAGATTACTTATAATACCTAACAAAATGTAAATACTATATAAATAGTTGTTGTATTATATTGTTTAGGAAATAATAACAAGAAAAACATCTTTACAAGTTCAGTACAGATGCAATTATTTTTCAAACATTTTTGATCTGCAGTTAGTTAGACCCATGAATGGGGAAACCATGGATATGGAAGGCTGACTTTATATCTTATAGTTGGGGAACATTTTATGATTAAGGTGTGTTATGATTCAATAGCTTTAAAAACCTGTCATGTCTGACATGTTGTACATGATAAATGTGAGTTGAGTTAATTTGTTATTCAAAGAATATATACTGTTGGTATTAATTTAAAATGTCTATCAAGCTGTTTTTGAAGGCCATATATACTTAGTGAGCTGCAAAAATGTGGTTAGGACTGATTTACTGTAATATTAATATTTGAATTCAGTTGAATTGGACTTTATGCTAGTTTAGGTTTACAGTTCAGCCCAAGACTATTTTTAGGTCTTTTCTTGGGTTGAGAAAATCTCCAGAAACACAGGTTTCTCCATGATACCTGTCACCTAATAAGACCAGTTGTCACTATTAGGCTATAAAGTCATCTGCTATGTTTCTTAGATATTTCCCTTTAGGAAAAGCTAGACATATGGGTTCTCTTCGAAGTGATAATATAAATGAGTATTTGTTGACACATTTGCATAACCAGCCATTTCACTATTTTTCATTATTGGCTTTTTTTCTTGGAAAGGAAGTATGACATATTTTGTTGGCTTCTAAAGAACATACCTTCACATTCAGTTTTAGTTAGAAAAGTTCCAGCTCTCCAGGGTTTCTGATGGAATCCTGGACAGCACTGATCACAGCTATCGCCACATGTGTTATGCTCACACTCACAGCGAGATTTCTAGTCAAGAAGAGGGAGGAAGCACAAATTTTAGCCTTATTTAGAACCATGAAGGAATCCTCTCTCTAAAGGTACTACGAAGAAAAGATAAAACATCTGGACTATGTACCAAAATGTAAAACTACACAGTCTAGGAAGAAAGTGGTGCCAGGCTTGAAGTAGGTGTATTTGATCAACATTAGCTTAAGGAAGTCCAGGCTGGTTCTGGAATCACTGGGTTTAGGCTCAGAAGAAAGCAGGAAGGCCAAGCTGGGAGTGGTCTTGAAGACTGGATTCTCCTTCTCTGATGCCTGGGATCTATGTGTTTTTTGGGGGTCGATGTGCTTATTTTAAGGCTCCCCTCAAAATGTTGTTAACATTTTTGGATGTGGCAAAAAGGAGGGAGTTGACTCCTAGGCCTCTAGGGATGCAGGTAAAACATAAATCTAATGTCTCTAGGACTAAATCTCCTGTCTGTGTGTGCTCTGAAAACAGTCTCAATTTACTACATGGAATTGGCCTTCCAAGGCTGTCTTGTGGACTTTCAAAGCCTTGGAAACACTGCTCATCAGTACACCTGATAGAAAGCACCCTGCCTATATTAGCTATTTGTCCTGATGTTATCCCTCCTTTTGTCTCCCTCCATCTGATAAGCCCTGGTGTGTGTTGTTCCCCTCCTTGAGTCCATGTGTTCTTATTGTTTAGCTCTCACTTATGAATGAGAATATGCAGTGTTTGGTTTTCTGTTCCTGTGTTAGTTTCCTGAGGATGATGGTTTCCAGCTTCATCCATGTCCCTGCAAAGGACATGCTCTCATTCCTTTTAATGGCAACATTGTATCCCATGGTGGCATATGCATTTTTTCACTTCTTACAAATAAAATAATAGTAAATGGATTTTTAAAATGTAGAAAGCCAGTGAGACAAAGGGACTCTGTAAAGCCTGTGGAAAATTACGCCTAGGTGACGGGACAGGTGATAGGGGCAGCAAATGACCACGACACACATTTACCTATGTAACAAACCTGCATGTTGTGCATGAGTATCCCAGGATTTAAAGTAAAATTTTTAAAAATGGAAAAAAAAAAAAAAAAAAAAAAAAAAAAAGCTCCCATACCAGGCAGAAAGCAGCATTGCAGCTTTGCCCATAAAAATATGCTAGCATACCTTAATCTTCCTAGGAGATAACATTATAATCCAATAATCAGAAAACTAGCTTTGAGTATAATGTCATTTGCATTACAATATTTGAGAAAAAAATTTGTGGCCTATTTACATTCACTGATGTTACTATTCAATGTATTTTTCCATATACTGTACAGGAGATGAGTTTGAATTTCACCAGTTTGTCTATGACAGGAAAAATAGATGCTCATTATTCATCTTCTCCTTTAGGTTATGTTCACTTAATTCATTGTCATTAATGAAAAACCTCTATCCAAAAGCATTCTGGCATTTTCCGGCTTGCCACTACTGCTCTCTTGATTCTCTCATCCACTCCAACCGCTCCACCCCCTCATTGCCCCTGCTCTACTTTATCCTCCTGTTCCATTGCCATTTATATATTTACTTCCCTGCACATTTTTAAATTCATTTGCATTAATTTTTTAATTAAAAACTTTAAAAGAAATGGTCAGGTTGATTGATGGCAGGCATTCACTATAGCTACATCATGAGGCAGGCTGTCATAGCTAGAGAGGTTTCAAAATAGATAGAGCAGTTTGGAGCCTTTTTGAAAAAAAAAAAAAAAGAAAAACTAATCTGTTTTCTGATACTGTGATGGCTGATTTCAAAGTCTATCATCCTAACTGCCAGCTCTTATTTCACCCTGGCATGGATTTCTGTTACACTGTCTAAGTGGGGACCTGACACCCATTTACAGCGTTCTCTGTCAGCAAAGACTCTCATGAAACATTTTACAGCTCAGGGCTTCATTTTGCCTAAGCATCCTATAAATATACATACATTTGTTGCTGGATCAAGTGGACAAGCCCTGGCATGACCATAGCAGATGCACATCCCTCCAACTGAAATATCCTTGACCGAGTAGTAATACTGCAAAAAGTAATCCAGAGAGAAATCCTGTTAAGATGATTGCAAGGTGAAAATAACGAAAGGGGACATTCAGTAAAAACTTTATTTTCTGCTTTTATCCTTAGTTTGAAGGACATTTGTGTTTCTTAAGGACAAGTGAGGACTCACAAAACCGACAAAGTAACTTCTAGCATTGTAATCTTAGCCCAAAGGAAGAGTGGCCTTTAATTTAAGTTAGGTAGGCATTTTAGAAACGTCTTTCTCCCAGTCAGTACCAAGTCCATGCTGGAGTACCTGTGGCTGACAGTAGTTTTTATCTGGGGCTAAGGACAACTATTCTTCTTAAAAATTGTTTTACATAGTTTCTTGCAAGAAACCCTCTTTTATTGTGATTATAGGAACTGCAGTATTCACAAATCATATGCACACTGTTTTACTTGATGGATTTGAAAAGAACCAACAAAATTTAGGGAGAAATGGTGCTCATAACAACATAGTCCTTAATTATTAAGAAGAAAATTAAAATGTCATTAACTGTAAGTTTATTGTGCAGAACATTTGCATTTTTATATTACTATGTTTAAAAGTCCATACAATTACCTTTATATATGAAGTTAACATAGAGCTATGTAACTAATTATTTTAATCTATCCAGCTATTTTTTAAGGATAATTATGGAGGCTGGACTATTTTTACAATTTTAATTAATATGTATATAACATTTTATAATTGCCAGAGCACTTTACATTATCATATTCAAATAACCATCTTAGTGTTCGATAGTTCTATTATTCCAATTACACAGACAAAAGAAAAACACAGATTTAGCAAGAATACCTAGGTGGACACATATCTGAGTTACCTGACTAAAAATCCCCTTTTTCCAATTTACTTCTTTGTTTCTTTTTCCTTTTATTTGTTTTTGTTACATACATACAGTGTCTTTGAAAATATATTTGTTATGTTATCTTATTTGATATACCGAGACCTTGAAGTAATGGAACTGGCTAAGGAGTTTGGATAGTATAAAATTTTTTTTTCATTTTACCTCATCACTTAATAATATACATACAAATAGAGATATTTGCTTAGAATGCTGATACAGTAGTATTTGTAAATGCTTTTAAAACTGCAGAATCTATTTCAAATATAAATGTATAACGCTTTGCTTTTGAGTAATGAAGAAGAGCTAAAATTTGCTATCTTATTTTTATATATTTAAATTTAGATGTAGTGTTTATTGAACTTGAGTACTTTCAAAACAACATATTTATATGTTGACTTATACTGCACTATTTTAAAGGCTCATGTACGATAAAGTTACAAATAATAGATGTGTACCCCAACCCCCACTCTGCCTCCTGCAAAAGATGATAGAAAGAACACTAATTTATTTTCATTGATTTTTTTTCTCTGCTAGATATACTGTCAAGAAAGATTAAATTTCACTTCAATATTATTCAGTCTTCCTTGGTGTATATTTTTAAGTCACACCAAAATTAGAATTGAAAATGTTTTCTTAAATGAGTGAAAAATCTAAACATTGCTATAAAATAATGATTAGTTTTACATGAGACAATTTACAATATGTTGAGATATAATACAAGGGGAAATTATTTCAAGTTTGGAAAATACAGGGCACTAAAACATCTGACATACATTGCATAAGACTAACTAAAGCCTTAAAAGTTACCTTGTGATGATGGAGAGGTTAGATGTGGGAAGTTAAGTAACGAGGAAAGAAAACATGTGAGAAGTATTTAGGATCCGTAACTATTTACCCTAGTGATTCAGCAACTTTGCAACTGATGACTGTGGTCTTACCTTAGTAGGATCATTCTAGAATTAAGTGCTTTGTCCTGCAATATTAATTTCTCCCTATAATCCTCTTTCTTAGCTATGCCTCTAGTCATACAGTAGATACTCTATTCACAGGAGTTTGCTTTATGGAGTTATGGCTGAATTGACTTCACTGGTAATAATGTCTTGGTTGTGTAGCAGCATATGTGGGAGGTGCCATAAACCAGTGAATGTGGTAGAAGGTAGACAGGAGGAAGCACGGTTATCACTCATACCAATCTGAGCTGATCATCTATCTTGTATTTCCACAAATTCCTGTTTAACACTGGAAGACAGCACGTCTGTTAGCTCTTGTGTTCAAAAAGCTTTTGAAAAGATGCTTTAAACCTTTTTCACCTAATATTTTATTTGTAAAGGAAAATAAAACAGTATGTAGAATCAGTTTTCTCCTATAGCAGTGCATTTTTAAAACTATGGATTGTGATTCATTAATCAAGCATAAAACCAAATGATTTGATGGTCTACAAACCAGCAACACCAGCATCATCTGGAAAGTTTTTGAAGTGCAGCGTCTCTGCTCTGCCCTACTGAATCATAATGTATATTTCCACAAGATCACTGGCTAATTCTATGCACATTAAGGTTTCAGACATACTGCTCTCTCTATGTGTGCATGTGCGTATACTGGCTCAGTTATGGCAAAAATCATGTTTCAAAGCCCCTGCACTTGCAGTAGTAACGCCAAAGCCAATTACAATAGTAGTACAGATCACCTAAAGTACAAAGACTAATTTTATTCTGGAAAATAAGATTATTAACTAGACATTGTGATTCTCATTTTACAAAAGAAGAAATTAAAGTTTGAGAAGGCTAAAATGTTTGATAAATGTTACACGTGTAATAAGCGGCACAGCTTGAATCTGAACAAATGAAAGTCTGCCAAATTTCAAATAATGATAATTAATAAAAATAATTTAAAATTCTAAAATAAAAAGTTGATAATAACCACTCCTACAAATCACTAACAATTTTTTAAAAGTATTTAGCAGACAAAAAGATAACTGGGATATCATTTTTAGGTTCTAATATGATTCATCATAACTTACTCTTCTGGTGACAATGGGGTCAATTTCTCTTGGGTCTTTGTGAGCAAACATCATCAAGTCAGCATTCAGTGTGCGGATCCTCTGAAATCTCAGGCGAATATAGCGAGCAGAGGTAAACTCCAGCAGTTCTGGAGAAGGATCATCGGCACTTGGTCTTCCATTGATTAAAGAGATGTGAATCTAGACAATATGAAAAATAATTTAACAATTATGTTTTCCAAAATTTAAATATTGATTTTGTTTCTTTTTCTTGGAAAAATAAAGGTAACTTCCCATTCTCCTAATTAGTTAGGCAGATTCAGGTACATGCCTATGCACTGGCATCTAGTGAAGTAATTGACATATGTTATAGTCTTCTTAATACATGTACATGCAATTTGTTTGTTTATATCATAGGCATTTCTCTATATACTTCAGCTACCTCTATTTCTTTCTTCCAAGGCACTGCATCAACTTGACCTTCTTAGGATTTCCATGAATTCTTAATCATTCTTTCTCTGAAAATTATTGTGCCCTAAATTATTTAAGAATCTGGGGTATGGTGGGAAACCAGAAAACTTGGGGAAAAAGTTATAAAACATCAGATTAAAAAAGGAACCCATTAGGAACTTAAAATAATTCTATACTTGAAAGCATCACATTATGTAGCCTTAAAATGTGGAGAACAAAAATTACAAGAAAAACTAGACAAATCTATCATCACAGTGAGATATTTCAATAGGTTGTTTTAGGTTATTGTTATGTGTATTTTTTTTTTTTAGTAATTGATAGGTCAAGAAGACAAAAAATCACCAAGAATGTAACATACTCTGTGAAAATCACACTCTAAAAAATATGTTAAACCTGAATGGAATGGTGAATTTTTTAGGACAATAATTTCGCACAGTTGACACCGAAAGAAATACAATTCAGTTAGATCACTTTCTATGTGAAAGAAAAATTGAGAAATTGCCAACAAACTGCCCTCCAAAGGTGTACAATGCTGGCAGGCTCTCACAGAGACGTCCTAAGAGCAAAGAATTCTGATGAAGAATAAACTGTGTGATAAAATAAAAAGTACTGTTAGCACAAATAAAGGAAGTATGTTCCTATTACCTAAAGAACTCTTGTTAATAAATCAAGAAACACACGAACAACATAACAAAATGCACAAATATATGAGGGCCCTATTCAAAGAAAAGAAAATTAAAATTACTGTTAAACGTTTATAAGATACTGATCCTCCCTCATAATAGGATAAATGTTAGTTAAAAACACACTGATAAACTTCCCATTTTTTCAGATTGGCAAACTCCACAAACATTAGTAATACTCTCTGATGGTAAGACTAAGAGAGTAGATACATGTCTCTTACATTTACAGGTATAAAGTTAAAATGATACAAATTCTCAAGAAAGTAAAATTAGAAACACACAGTAATTTTGACCTAGCAATTCCACTTCTAGGAATTATTCTACATATATAAAATGATATGGATACTATAATGCAGGTGAACTGAATATGGCTAATGGACTGAATGTTTGCATCCCCCCACTAAAATTCATATGTTGGAACCCTAATCCCAAATGTGATGATATTTGGGGGCAAGGCCTTTGGTAGATAATTAGATCCTGAAGGTGGAGCCCTCATGAATGAGATTAGTGACCTAATAAAAGGAGGTCAGAGAGCTAGCTAGCTCTCTTTCCACCATGTGAGGCTACAAGAAGTCAGCAGTATGCAAGCCAGAAAAGAGTCCTCACCAGAGGGCAACCATGCAGACACCCTGATCTCAGACTTTCAGTCTCCAGAACTGTGGGAAATGAATTTCTCTTGTTTACAGCCCACCTAGTCTATGGAACTTTCTTATGGCTGCCCTAACTGACAAAAACAATATTATTACCTCAGCATTTTTTATTATAATTTTTTTTTGGTCACATCAAAGGACTGGAAATAGCCTGGTATCCATCAATATGGGACTGGATAAATAAATTGTATATCTGCATAATGAATTATTTGCAACCATAAAAAAGAATGAGGAATCTCTCAATATACAGAGAGGAAGAAGCACGTACTTTCACTTTTTTTTGTAAATTGATTATTACCAAGGTAACAAATTGAATCAAACCAAAATTGTTAAAGAAAATGAAATTGAGTGGTAGATTTTGAACTGAAAATACACACACACACACTCACACACACATACACGCACAAACATACACACAGTGCCAAACGTACAGGGATGCAGGAAGTGGGAGTTCTGTGCTGTCTGGGAGATGCTTGGGTACAGGACAGTGTGTGCACTGGGGAGCTGTGACTCAAGGTCACCCATTGGAATTTTCATCCACTTTTGTAAGATGATATATCATGTGTGTTAATTACATTTTTTGACAGGAGAGGCAATGATATGTATTTCCATTGCTAACATCCTGCATTTAGATAATCCCGGGGAGCCTTTTACAAACTGACTGCCAATGAACTACTTGAGTCGCCAGAGAAATATAGCAAACTCTGAGACGAGAAACTAATTCTGGTGTCACAAAGAATAGACTCAAAATGCCTCACGATAAAAATATGAATATGTTCCAGCTAATTGAATCTACCTTAGATACTTAGTAAGGAATAGAATGCAAGGTCTTCTAAAATACTGAATCTGAAAATACTGAGTCCCCTCTAATGCAGGGATTCTACAAGAGTAAAGCAGACCTTGTATATTCCTCAAGATACACATTTCTGGCATCTAGCAGGTGAGCCAGAAATGTGTTTAGAATTGAGTTATATTTTTCGTTTAAGGAAGTAAGAGTTAAATGTTAAAAGAATGGATAAATGTATGGATGAAGCCGTTAAAACTAATTTCCCTCTGAAATTAACCTTGGCACCCAAGAAAGTCATCAGTGCCGTTGAACTCAAGCTTACATTTCTATCAAATTCTCCCTTGACTGTCCCCAAAAATACTACTTGAAAGAAAGAAGGAAATCAATACATGTCTAGGATTATAGTTTCTGAACATTATTAGGGTTCATTTGGTGTGAATACTGTGGTGAATCATGTTTGTGCCGTATAAAGAATCAGTAAGTTTCTCACTTAAATATACAAAGCACTTTTTTGGAAAAAAAGGTGTACATATTCTCATTTAAGTTAATAAACCATATGATAGCTACATGAAGGATTCAGCAAAAGAACACTTCTCACAGCTTTGGTATTTTCATCAAGCTACTCTGCCAAGAGATCTTGTGAATACAGTTAGTTCCAAGCTGTTTCTGGGATATAAAACAAGCCAGCTGTTTGGCGATGTTGTGTGCAGCTTCCTTCCACCGTTTTGTGTGTATTTTTTTTCCATTTTCCTTCAAAATAAATCATAATGTTGGATAGGATATTTCCACTAGCACAATGCAGTGTAATTCCAAGTCCACTGGATAGCTTAGCATACTTCCTGATTTCCTATGGAGTGACAACCGGAGGGTGGTATCTGTCTTCAAGGAAGATGAAATGTATCCATCCCCAAGACCACCACTGTCTTGCTGTGAGGACCTAAGAAATCTGTGGCAACCTCTAATGTCTTGCAAAGTGGTTTCTATTACAGACGTGGTGGTGGGTGTATGTTCATGCTGTCACAGGAATTCATTCCAACTGAAAATATCAGACTATGGGTATCAACTGGTTTTTTAGATTTTAAAATTATACTTTTCTTTGAAATTCATTTTCCAAGGCAAATAAATAGGGGAAACCTCATCAGAAATATCTCTTTTTATAACTAAATGACTATATCAATATGATATTCTGTTCACCCAAATAATCCTGTTTTTACTAGTGTAAGCATACTATATAAATCATGTTTCCTTTACAGATTAGTAAGACCTCCGTGCCTCTCTGGCATTTTTATTTTAGAATACATTTTAAAAATGATTTATGCCACAAATAATTAGATTTCTCATATACATGATTTTCCAGTATTATGCTTGTCTGTTTATGTCGCTACTTTTTTTTTTTTTTTTTTTTTTTTTTTTTTGACAGCTGGAAGAGCCACAATTCTAATACCTTCCCTAACAATACAAGTTTCTTGAGTGAATGGATAGACGGGAGAATGAAGGCTACTGAAAGGTCATGAATAAGTGTCAGAAACTTTGAAATAAGTAGCAGAAGTGGCTAAAGTTGGCAACTTGATGTGTTGTATGCTCTCTCTTAAAACATGTTTGTATTATCAATCTCTACAAATGTGCAAATGAAATAGGCAAAACAAATTGAAAGTAAGCTGATTCCAGGAGACAAAACAGTAAATCCATACGTGTAGTTTGAGATTAAGGATGTACGAATATGGACAAAGAATTTGTATGTAAATGAGTGGCTGAGACATCTGGGAACCTCTTAAATCCAGTCATGCTCAATATGGCATTATTTCGGGAGAAATAATAAGATTATAAAAAGAACTTTCAAAAATAAGCCTAATCTCTTTTCTTTTGACTGTATAAAAAAAGAAGTACCATCACCCCTCATCAGTTATAGTTTCAGGGGATTTGTGGGGATTGGTTCCAGGACCTCCTGTGGATATCAAAATCTGAGGATGCTCAAGTCCTTGATATAAAATGGCATAGTATGTGCGTGTAACCTACACACATACTTCAAAATTATTTAAATCACATCTACATTACTTTAAATACCTAACACAATGTAAAGGCTATGTAAATAGTTGTTATACTGTATTATTTAGGGAATAATGACAAGAAAAAAGTCTGCACATGTTCAGTACAGATGCAGGTATTTTTTCTAATATTTTTCATCTGCAGTCAGTTGAATCCATGGATGTGGAATCCACAGATTCGGAGGTCTGACTGTATACATTTGAAGAAGCGAGGTGAGCTGTACAAAGCTCAAGGAACGGGAACAATGCAACAATTGGTCATTGTGCTTCTCGCACAGAGTAAAGGCTCTGACTCTGGCTCGGGATGGTAAATAGGTACATTTTGGTTTATTCCTCCACAAGGCTCCTATTATTCCATTGGTCTTCCTCCATTCCACTGAAACTGCTCTTGGGAAAGTCACCAATGTTCTTCACATTACTAACTGAAGTGTCCAATTCTCAGTCCTCACCATATTTGATCTATTAGCAGCAATTGAGACAACTGATTACTCCATTGACTTCCAGGACACACTGTTCTTGTTTTCTTTCTACTGCTTCAGCTACCCCTTCTCAATCCCCTTCACTGCTACCTTTAATCCTTCCTAACTTTCTCGTAACAGAGCACCACAGTGCTCAATCCTTGGCCTTTTTCTCTGCTCTGTCCTCACATACTCATTTAGTAATCCCATTGAAGCTCAGTTTGTACTAAGTGTATTATCATCTTTATGAATTATCACTGGCTTTATTGTATGTATCAGCATAGTCACTGAAAAATAATCTTACCATACCTTATCAGAAAGTTTTCACTGTAATTTAAGAAATCTTATTCAAATCAATGGAATGTTGAAATACTTTTAAATGTTATAAAATATGAAAATACCATGAATATATGAAACAGTAATGCATGGATAATTCAAATATACTGGATAAATGACAAGAGTTTCATAAGATATAATTTATTATACAGGTTAATACAATCTTTAGACCTTTCAGACTAGACATTTCCTTATCAAGAATCTTTCTGGCCTTAATGAGCAAATACAGGATTATGGACTCAATCTCTTTCCAGGCATTATTTCCAATTATATCAGGCACAGTTTTTGAAGTATTCTGTCAATTTTCCTTTACTTTATATTTTGTTATTTTCTCCAGCCAAGAGTTCTCATTTTTAGAGTCATTTTTATTAATTTGAACACTGCTCATTTGCATATTCAGATGATTAGGTACTCTGAAGGCTTAACACATACACTTACCTCTCAGAGCTTTACTCCCTTTTTATATTTCAATATTTCCCATTCATATAGTTAGTCTATCACTCATTCATTCAAATGTATGTATTGGATATCTACTAGATGGTCACTGAATTTTTACTTTCCTTTCTGTGTCATGGTCTATCTTATCTTTAGGTCCTTTCCTCAAACACCTTTTCTGTGTTCTCATTGCTTGCCATTTACAAAGATGTACTTTATATATCTTTAAAATCTCAACTGTGTTGCCATTTCCATCCTCCCACTAATACTTCCATGGACTGTCTAGGAGCTCCTTCTACAATTTATCCAAATTCCCTTGACTCCCCCCTATTTTTACTGACAATTTACTTGCTTGTGTCTGCTAATAGATTTAAGTTCAATGAGGGTATACATTTTCTTATTTATTGTATAGCCTCAGTGTTTAACATAATGATTTAAATACATACTATATTATCAGTAATTATTTGTTGAATGAACATATCAACAGCAGTCCCCAAATACTATAGACTGGAATAGAGTTTCCAATGAATTAACTCTTTCCTCAAGCAAACATTTACAATTTGTGCATTGCATGTATCATTTAAAATTTGTATATATTTTAACTGTATTTTACCTATATTTTTAATTCTATTTAATGACTGGTCATCATGAATTCTAGTATAAATTTATTTATTATAGTCTAATAAATTATTTTAGAGCTATAATAACTTAAATATTTTTAAAAACATTATATGGGTATCTTCATACATTTAGGTAAATCAATAAAGGATTATTAAATGTACTAGTAGAGCCATTTATATTTTTTAGTATACAGAGCCATTTATATTTTTTATCACAAAGAGAAAAATAATTTTATAAATGGATTTGTCCCTTCAGGTGCCTTAATACTCCTTTTTTTGGAAAGACTTTGTTTTCATGCAGCATGGAGGGCAATGAATTAGTTTGGAAGGTCTTTAATAAAGGTCCTTTTTTTCTTTTCCTACTGTCACTACAAATTTACATGACCAAACAGAACAACTACTTGTACATGTTCAATGACTACTGAGTGGCTTGAAAGGTAGTGCTGTAATAATAAAGTGTCAAGAACTGGGCACAACCTTCTTTAACTTACCTCTTCCAAGAATACAAGGAAATGGCAACTTGAACTATTCAACAAATATGACTGTATCATTGACAACTCTACCCCTAAACTTAGACTTAACAGGTCTTTCCCTCTTACATAAGAAGGTATTATGCTTTCAGTACCTAACACTACGACCACAGGTCACTGATGGGTGACCTGTAACCCGTAATAACTGAATGGAAGATCCTGGTATCCTTCCCACTGGTCATAACGCATAAAAGGAACACTGACCACTAAGTGCCTGAAAATTTTCAAAAGCTGTAAATCATTACACTTGATTCCAATTGTCCCTGAACTTAAATTGCCATTCTCCTTTTCATTAATGTCTTTAGAATTACAGTCCTTGCACTTGTCATTCCTGGATGAAAGCTTTGCCTTCTACAAAATATTTAAACATATTCTTCAGTCAAAGCAATAGTCTTTAATAAATTTCAGCATAATAAGAAAATCAGTTTTCTTTAAAGAGTGTTTGTTATTTTATGTTTTTATTTTTCTTTTCTCCTAGCAAAACTAGTTAAAAGGTTTGTGCAGTTTTTTTATTTTTCTTTTTTTTTCCTGCTGGTCAAAGAAGAACACGTCTCTTCTCTCTCTCTCTCTCTGTCTCTCTCTCTCTGTCTTGTTGTATCAGAGTTGGCTGCAACATTTTCTTTTTGTACCAATAGCAGATTTCATATGGCAATGATTTCTAACTACTATGGAACTACTGAACACTGGAAGAACTAAGTTTTTAAAAAGGATCAAAAATAGAAGCAAAGTCTCAGCTGCTTTAGGATTCCAATTTTCTCAAAGTCTTTATGATTCTTTTTCTTACAAAGCCTCTGGTGGTCGTCCTGCTTTGTACAACTCAAAGCAACCAACAAAGCATTTACTTCTAAGCCCCTTATTCAAGATAAGCTTGGGTTAGTTTCATCTGAAACATGCCCAGGTGGGTGACCTGTAATCCATATAATTGAATGAAAGATCCTGGTATCATTCTCATTGGGCATGATGTACAAAAGGAACACTGATTACTAACTGCCTGAAATTTAAAAACAAAACAAAACAAAATAAAATTACTAAATGCAAATTTCCCCCTTCCCTCTAACTTTTTTTTTTTTCTCTGAAAGGAATTTGACATACAGGAGTTCATTTTACATATATTTTTAAATGCTTTCAAATAATTTTTAAAAAGTACTCAAAGTTGAAATATTGTATTTATCTTTGTGTTTTTCTTTCTTCAGTTAAAGAATATGATAATTACATAGATAAAAGAAGAGTTGTCAAAATAGGGCTTCTCAATCTCTTTTGGGAGCTTCTCATTTACATTTTATCAAATGCAGACACTGTTGTCAAATCTTTGTGTTGTTAAGCTAAGACTATATAGGAATACACAGCTAGGAAACAATCTAAGAGGAGTGGCTTCAGAGCAAGTCATGAGGAAAAAACACCAGAAGGAAGTTCTTTCACTCTCCTCAAACATTTGCATTGCTCCACATTTTGTTTTGGGTGTGCCCCAACCAGAGATATCATAAGAGAATAGAATCATTAGTCATTTATTCCAACCTCATTGCTATTTCAGAAATTTCTTTACAATACACAAGATCTTGTGCACAAAAACAATAGTAGTTATTCTTGCAAACTTAGTGGATATGAGACACTCTTGCATGTGATCTGTATGTATGAACTCATATAAGATTAACTCATTTAATGCTTCAGTGTGTTCAATTCCAGTCTGAATTCACTGAATGTGCTCATCACTACCCACAGAGGAAGGGTTCAATAAGCATTTGTTGAATGAAAAAGAACTGGTCATCTAGGCCCCTTTTGAAGACTTGTAGTGACAGAAAACTCACCACTAGTGGAAAGCCTTATTCCGTGCACCTTCTCTTCTTTCTATCATCTGATTTGGGATTCCATTCCAGTCCTGTCTATGACAGACCCAGCATTTTAACTCCACCTCTTCTTTATTGTCCTGCTGTTGCTCTTCTGGAATAGTCTTTACTGTTTGATTTTCTGCAGATCTTGGCTTTTCTTCATGAATTTGTGTTGGATGAATTTGTATTCTATCCATTCTAGGCTTCCCAGGGTAGACTGTTTACCATGCCCTAGGTCATGATGTAGGACCCCTCATGGGATCAGACAGTGCCCAGGTCCCCTGAGAAGGTGCAGGAGTGAGGCAGATTAGAGTACAAATGTCACTAAGCCAAAGCATAGTTCCAGACCCAGTATCACCTCCTGCCATTGATCCATAACAGTAGAGATCCTCCTGGTAAATAGAAGCAAAGCTCTATGCTGACCAAAATCAGAATTGAAACATGCCTAAGAGTTGAGGGCTAAAGCAGGGGTCCCCAACCGCCGGGCCATGGACCAGTACTATCTATGGCCTGTTAGGAACCAGGCTGCACAGAAGGAGGTGCCTGAGCTCCGCCTCCTGTCAGATCAGCAGCTGTGGCATAGGTTCTCAAAGGAGCGCAAATCCTATTGTGAACTGTGCATGTGAGAGACCTAGCTTGCAGGCTCCTTATGAGACTCTAACTAATGCTTGATGATATGAGGAAGAACAGTTTCATCTGGAAACCCATCCCCACACCCCACCCCCCCTGCCAGTTTCGTGGAAAAACTCTTCCACAAAGCCAGTCCCTGGTACCAAAAAGGTTGGGGACTGCTGGGCTAAAGTATTATTCTCCGGAAAAGAACCAACAACTCCTAAAGTCTTACTAACATCTTAATAAATGAAATTGGTTATGATAGGTTTAGTACCTAAGTACTTTAGTAAGTAAAAGCCATTCCCTAGTTTTCAAAAATACGTATGCTTTATGGTAAATTCTACAAAGAAGAAAGTGCTAAAACCTCAAATAATAGGGAGATGAAGAAAATATGTTAATAATAAAAATAAATTTATGTGAAATAACATGATCTCCCTTAATGTGGAGAGCTGTTAGAGAAAGTTCTGATAGAAAACAAAATAACTGAGAGTACAATGACCTACATTGGTGAGACAGAACAATCAGTACACTTGAAAGTCAGATAACAACAGCTCAAAGGAAAACTTGAGCAACATTTTCCTGTTTTGTTTTCAGTCCCCATGTGGGAACACTTGCTTAAAATTAAAATAAAATCTTGGAGCAGGAGGTCTAAATATGGTGCCAGATCCTGTGTCATTAGATTGGAACAAAACCTAGACCGGAACTTAAAAGAGAAATTCAGTCTCCTTCATTCTCATTCTCTGACTCAAAGGTTCTTCAGAGAAAAATTGAATTGTGTGTGTGTTTGTGTGTGTGTGTGTGTATTTTATGAGTACATAAATGAAAAGCTGTATAAATACATTAATTTGGATTTTTACTCATATGTATAGAAGCAGCATTTCAGGATAACTACCAGCAGTCTCAGCCGATTTAATGTTCAGAAAGCTTAAAACTCAAGATGTCAGAGACTTTAAATTTTTGGAATCATACTATTGCATACAGGAGTTTAGGTAAAGATTCAAGCTCTTCAAGACTGAGTATTCCATTGGCTAATTTCTAATGTTCTTAACATTGTGTGCATGCAAACTGGAGTTCCTAGTGACTGTCACCATCCTTCCACACTCTGACACTTGCCTACCAACTCCCTACTCTCACCTCTCAATATATCAACATTCTCTGAATGTTTCCTTCTTTTGCCACCTTTCCCTCTCCTCTTAGTTTCATTTTCACATGACTACTTTTTTGGTGTCTCTTTCCATCACTTTACCTAGTCTCTATTCTTCTTTACTTTTGCCCTGTTTAATTTTATTTCATCTGTAGAGTGAAATTGCATATTCACAGTTGGTCAAGTTTCTCTGCTTTCAAGTGAACTCATGTGTTCAATTACTCTAAATATAGCCCCTAGCCTAGCTCTGTAAAAGGAAACTCAGGCCTCTCTGATCTTTTCTCATTGCACAAGGAATTTAAAATAATTAAATTATTTTGCAGAACAAAATTGTATATTTTCATAAATGATGAGTCTTTGTTTCAGTGGGTTTATAAACCTGAGTCTATGTGTGCGACTGTAGGGAGGTTTGTATATATATGCTTTTCTAATATCGTCTATCCCCATGTGCCTTATACTTTGTGTGATTCCATGTATGCATGTGTGTTTGTGTGTGTGTTCAGAGTTAACCATAGTTTAAGATCACATTTGTTGGAGACAAATTGCTTGTGTTCAAATTCTGGCTCCTCCACTTACTATCTATGTGAATTTAGACAATTTACTTAATCTCTCTGTACCTCAGTTTTCTCTAACAAAGGTAAATAAAAATAACATCTATCTTATAGTGTTGTTTGGTGGGTTAAAAGAAATAATTTATGTGAAATGATTAGAACAATATCTAGCACACAGGAGAAACCATTGCTAGTTGCCATTATCCTTGAAAGAGTTTAAAAAAAGGTAAATGACACTGGATCTCTCCATTAAGCAGGATGCGCTCCACCCTTTATAGCAGTTACCCATTACCAACATGGACAGCTTGAGATAACATGAATAAGTTTCCACCCACAATAAAGAAGTGCTTCTGGAAATGCTAAGGTAGCTGAACATCAATAGGAAAATGTGCATCAAGGAAAGCAGGACATGTTCTGGGGTTTGTCTTCTTATCCATATCCAATTTTCATGCAAGCAATTAAGAGTAAGGTCAGAGTTCTTTCTAGCTCAAATCCCCTCCAGATCTCTGCTGAGGTGCTGAGGCTGTTGCTCTGGGAATGGCCTATAATCTCGTCCCCTGACATGATGGCTTTTGTGGCTGAGATCAGAGTAGATGACCAAGGACCAACACAAAGATTGCAGGAACAGGAGATTGTAGAATTATTGACATCTGGGCAGTAGTTTGTGAGAAGCGGGAAATGAAAAACAGAAGAACGCGATGGAGAAGGGATCCTCTATACATCTGACTTCATACTTAAAATTTTGTTAAAGCCACCACATTTGCAGCTCAACATTGTGATGTATACAGATGGCTAGATATCATTTAAAAATATCAAGGTTCTAAGAAAGTCTTTCATTGAGGAGATTTGTAGTTAATTTTACATGGCTTATAGGACAACAACAATTTTGATATAAGTCAACAGTATCCCAAGGTTTAGGTTCCTACCATTATGGGAGATTCTGTACAGAGTTGAATCGTAATCATTTATTTGCTAGGTTTGTAGGATGTTGGCTCTGTGCACCTCGACATCTGTACAGCACCAACAGATCCCTAGTTCCTTCAAAGAAACAGAGTACACAAAGGGACCTCTCCTCCCACACAACCAGAAGATGAAGTTTTCTGTAGATTTACCAAGCACACAGTGTTCTTGTTCCTTTGCTGGACTCAGACTAATAACTGACCACAGGGAGCTGCAGGGCCATGCTCTCGAAGAAGCTCAGATACAGCTTGTGTTGCTGGTTAGCTGGCAGGGAGTTGGGGACAAGCTAACACTCAGGACCTTATTTTCTGCCAGGTCCATGCAGAATAGCTAATATTAAGAAACATTACAACTTAAGAAAAATGAGTAAACAGCAGATTAGAGGTCATTGATCATTATTGTAAGTTATTTGTCTAAAGTGGACTTTGTTTCACAGCATTCCTTTTCTCTTTCCTCTTGACAAACACAGCATGAATGAAAGGTAAAAAGAATAAAACATTTAATCAATCATCCAGGGACCAGGGCTGAATTGCTTTCTTTTATACTTTTGCTGCCAAGTTCACAGAATCAGGGTTGTTTTCAATTATTTGTAATATGCTTTCCCAGAAGAATTTATAATAGGTTGTTTAGCCACTGTTCCCTTTTCTGTTAATGACAAAAATACAACCATTCCTTCTTAGCAAAAAGAAAAGGGAGTGTAATTAGGAAAATTATAATGAATGTTGCTGTTGGGCTTAAGAGTTGTTTTGTTTGTTTGTTTTCATTTTTAAACTGGTTCACAATGAGAGATGCAACAAAACTGTTTCATTTGTCCTTCCCTCCCATTATCTTATTTCCAAAACAAGAAGCTAACATTAATCCCTTTATAGAGATAGTTTATAAAACGACACCTGGAAAAATTAAAAATAAGCATTATTTTTATGCTTATTTAATGTCATGATTATCTAATGTGCTCTTGTAGTTCTAACAACTGTGAACTTGGTTCCTTAAGAAAAAAGGAATACACTCTAAGTCCAGTGAATATTTATGGCCCAGAATGCAGTTCTTCCAATCTACTTCTAAAACTTACCCTTTCTCTCCCATCTCAGGCTTCCTTGTAGCTTTCCTCTACATCTCCCATGTCTTACCACTATCAGCATCACTGCCAACTTCAGTATCTCCTAGTTTGATAAGATGCAAATAAAGACACAGTTTCATTAAGAGGAGATGCCATTCTGTATCAGATGGCTAAATGTGGCAGTCTTTTAAGAAAAATAAAAGTGAATCTCTAAAATCTTGTTCACAGGCAGCCCAGTGAGCTCTATTGCTTATGTGGAGAGATGATATACAGACTTCTCTTGTCTCAATTATCTCACTCCATGGCCTAGGGCCAGAGACCACAATGGTCACACTCTATGGCCCACTTGTATTCACAGTGAACCAGACTGCACCCCAAGAGAGCTAGCTTTGGCAAATCTCAGTCCTATGACTGGTGCTAGTGTGTGCTGGGGTTTGTTTGTAGGTTTTTCTGAAAATCTGATCAATATTCAGTCCCTCTTTTGACTTTATTCCTGATAATCCACCTTCTTTTCTGTTTCTAATCCTTTCTTCTCTATGATAATTAAGCTCCTTCACTGGAATACCACATGCTCTTCCTAGCCTCCAATAATGTGCTGTGACTGAAATAATGCTTCCTCCTAACAGCTACATCTGTATTTCTGCCCGTTTGAAATTCTTTTACTGAGTCTCTAAAATATGTTATTTTAAAAAATAAAATATGCCTTATTCTCAATTTGTAGGATATGCACCACTCTGTTTTTACTTGGGTCTCTTCCCTTGTACTTACATATCCCTACTTCCTAACAGTGGTCTATTTGAGAAATGATGTAATGGCCCCGACAAAAAGAGAGGAAATGATTCTCTTATGGCATAAATATCATCCTCAATGTGTACAATCTGTACAGAAGCACATGTACAGTACCAGCAATCCTGCTTTCAAGTAAAAATACAAATTTGTATGTAGGTTAACACATTAGTTAACAATTTTGAAATAAGCATTCCAGAGTTTATAAATTCAAATGAGTGCTGCTCTTTCAAAATAATTATTTTGGGGTGCTCTGTTTATAACAATATTGATGCTCTCCATTTTAATACTCCTGTGTTTTTCTTTATTCCTGAAATTTTTATTTAAATGACATGAGGAAGACTAGTTCAAAAACAAATATTATTGGGGAAAAGGAAATTAGATCGCAAAAATTAAAGGTCAGAGTACAAGTATAAAATTCAAGCTGAAAATTGAGTGAGATACGGATAGCAGAGCCTGGCCACATATTTCCTCCATCACCCAGAATTCCTGGGCTCCTTTCAGCTTCAGTATTCCTTAAGAATCAACCACAGGAAGCTGCTGGGAAATATTAAAGTTTTAAGAAAGAAACTGGCAACCAAGGATAGTTTACTTAAGAAATATTTTCACTTATAAAATCAAATATTTGTATTTCATTTAAGACTAATAATCATTCATCATGGAAAATATTTTACTATATAAATGCCATTTATAGAATAAAGGATTTTACTATATTGATGCCATCTATGAAATAAACTTAGAGTTTAAAAAATCCCATTTGCAATAGCTATAAAAAAGACTAAATGCTTAGGGATAAATTTAACCAAGGAGTTGAAAAGACGTGCATACATTGAAAACTGTAAAGTGTTGATGAAAGAAATTGAAGAAGACATGAATAAATGGAAAGATATCCTGTGCTCATGGATTGGAAGAATTTAATATTGTTAAAATGTCCATACTACCCAAAGCAATCTACAGATTCAGTGCAATCCCTACCAAGATTTTGATGTCATTTTTCAAAGATACAGAAAAAAGTTTTAAAATCCCATGGAACCACAAAAAACCCAGAACAGTCAAACCCATCATGAGCAAACAAAACAAAAATAAAGACGTCACACTGCTTGACTTCAAACAATACTACAAAGCTATTGTAGTATTAATTAAAACAGCATAGTACTGGCAAAAAAGAAATATGGATCAATGCAGCATAACAGAGAGCCCAGAAATCAACTAATGCAGGTACAATCAATTTATTTTTGACAAAGACGCTAAGAATACACAATGGGAAAAGGTCAGTCTCTTCAATGAATGGTGTTGGGGAAACTAGATATCCACATGCAGAAGAATAAAATTGGCCCCTTCTTTCACATCATATACAAAACTCAATTCAAAATGAATTGAGTGTAAGATCTTAAGTGTAAGACCAGCAACTCCAAACTGCTAGAAGAAAACACAGGGGAGAAACTATATGACATTGGTCTGGGTAATAATTTTTTGAATTTGACCCCCAAAGTATAGGCCACAAAAGTAAAAATAAACAAATTGGGTTATATCAAACTAAAAAGCTTCTGCACAACAAAGGAAGCAACAATGTGAAGAGACAAACTATGAATGTGAAGAAAATATTTGCAAGCCACACATTCAATAAAGAGTTAATATCCACAAATATATAAAGAGTTCCATCAACTTAAGGGGAAGAAAAACAATTAAAAATGAGCAAGGAATCTGAACAGACATTGCTCAAAAGAAGACCAACAAATGGCCAAGAGATACATGAAGAAATCACTAATCATTAGGGAAATGCAAATTAAAATTACAATGAGATATCATTTCACACTTATCAGAAGAGGTATTATCAAAAAGAAGATAACAAATGTTGGTGAGAATATGGAAAAAGCAGAATCCTTGTACACTGTTGGTGGGAATGTAAATTAGTACAGCCATTATGGAAAGCTAAATGGAGTTTTCTAAAAAAACTAAAAGTAGAATTACGAAGTGATTTAGCAATCTCACTTCCAAGTATTCACCCAAAAGATGTAAAATTAGTTTAGCTGAAATATCTGCACTCCCATGTTCACTGCAGCACTTCACAGTAGCCACATTTTGAAATCAACCTGTCCATCAACAGATGAATGGATAAAGAAAATGTTGCACACATACACAATGAAATACTATTGAGCTCTAAAAAAGAAAATTCTGTCATTTGGAAAGATTGCATGTTCTCTCTTACATGTGACATCTAAAACAATCAAATTCTTAGAAGGTGTGAGTGGAAAGGAAGTTACGGAGGCTGAGGGCTGTGGGAATGGGGAGATGATGTCAAAAGGTACAAAATCTCAGTTAAAAAATTGGGCTTTATTTTTTGTTTTTTTTTACTTCTAGTGCACAGCATGGTGAATAAAAGTAATAATGGTGTATTGCAGATTTCAAAATTGCTAAAAGAGTAAATTTCAAGTGCTCTCATCATAAAAAATATTAGTATTTGAGGGAATGGGTATGTTACTAGCTTCATATAATTATTTCACATTGTATTCATATATTATAACATCACTTTGTACCCCATAGATTTATATAATTAGAAATTGTCAATTTACAATAAAAAATAAAAGCCATCAAAAAACACCTGGCAAAAATCTGTGATATACTTATACCCGTATTTAAACCTACACTATAAATTATATTTAAATGTATAATTCTGCCTGCTGCTGTTTTCAGTAATTAATATCATTAAAAAAGCACAGGTTAAATCAAATTTCAACACAGTATCATTTCAGTGTAAAATCTCATATTTTGAATAAAACAAACCATACCTTATCTTTACACATCATTAAATGAACTATGCTGATAAATTTTGTTTCTTTTTTTGAGAACCAGAAAAACAATTATACTTAGGTGGGCCATCTAAAACGTCCTTCCAGCTTGTGGAATAGGTTGTGTTTGTTTTTCAATGAACATCTGTTTGACAAATTGAAATGCTAATTATGATTTATCATTTCCATGACATCAAATATCCAGATAGTAATAAACATTGATGACTAACTATATTTTTCAGTTTCACCCAGATGTTTGGCATCACATAAGACACCACCTTAGTTTTACATAAAAATAAAATGTTTCTTGAGTCTGGCTTATCATAATGGGGAGGAAACTAATATGAATGAAGCAGAATGGTTCATTTTTTTTTTCTCAATGTGTACAATTCTACTGATAAGACTTTTATAATATCATAAATAAAATTGTACTTTAAAATAAATGTCTTTCAAACTTTTACAAACACAAAGAAAGCCAGAATCAAAACTTAATTTTGAATATCAAGTGTTAAATATGAATTTCAGAAACTGAATATATCATAAATTACAAATTTTTAAAAAAGTAAATCTGTAAATTCAGAGTTTATCCCTGACATGTTATTTCAAGCATATGTCATAGTGACATATCCTTGACTATATGACATTTAAGATCTGATAGGGACTGGGCACGGTTGCTCACACCAGCATTTTGGGAGACTGAGGCAGGTGGATTGCTTGAGTTCAGGAGTTTGAGACCAGCATGGGCAACATGGTGAAACGCCACCAGCTCTACAAAAAAAAGGCAAAAATTAGCCAAGTGTGGTGTTGTGCACCTGTAGTCCCAGCGAACTAGGAGGTTGAGGTGGGAGGGTTGCTTGAGCCTGGTAGGCAGAGGTTGCAGTGAGCTGAGACTGTGCTACTGCACTTCAGCCTGGATGACAGAGGCAGATCCTGTCTCAAAAGAAAAGAAAAAAAGAAATCTGATGTGATAATTTAGAATATGGATCCTCAGGGCCATAAAACAGCATACGCAACTTGTTGACTTTTAATGTATACCAAACCTGGAAAAGCATGGTCAAGTTTTTCTTTATGGACCTGGACTCCTTGCCCTGACACTGTTTATTTAATAACATTTCATTTTCTTAGGAAGCAAATAGAATTAGCAATTTGTCCCTTGCTTATTGTATGCATCACATCAAGGTCTAAGCACACATTTCCCAAAAGATTATTTTCACATCCAACAAAGAGAATATGTAACGCATGCAATGTTCTCACAGGAAATCTCTCTGTCCAAAACTGTGTGTGTTTGCTCCTTGGTTTTACTAGCTTTACTTCATCTCTCTGACCTCTGAAGGTTCATGTCCCTTAGAGCTCCGTTCTTGGACTGTTACTTTTCTAGGTCTTCTTGTACTTCCTGGGTGATCTCATTCAGTCTCACGACTTTAAATTCTCTAATTCGTAACTTTAAGCAGCATTTCTCATCTGAATTCCAGAATACTATATACTGTCTATTCAGCTTCACCAAAATGTCTAATAGACATTTCAAGTTGACATATGCAATGCTGGACTCCTATTTGTCTCTGTCAAAACCTGCTATGCCCACAGTCTTCCCCAACTCATTTCAAAGCAACTCAATCTTCCCTTTGCTCATGCCAAAACTGTGGACTCACCCCTCAGCCATCTCATTCTCACACCTCACAGAAAATTGATCAGCACATCCTCTTGGCAGAGTCAATTGGTCAGAAAATATTATTGGTTCCACTTTGAAAATGTATCTTCTATTCCACCACTTCTCACTACCTTCATGCTACTACCCTGCTCCAAGCCACTATCATTTGTCCCGAGATGTGTGAAAGCCTCTTACCTGCTCCCTTGCATTTACCCTTCCCTCCTGTGTTCTGACATCAATCCAGCACAGCTAGAGCAAGCAGATTTGCATGGAGTGGGGAAGGAATGACACTTAACATGTACAAAGTTTCTTTTTGAGTTGTTGAAATGATCTAAAATTTGATTGTGGTGGTGGTTGCACAACTCTGTGAATATACTATTAATAAATACTTCTGAACTGTATATGGTAAATTGGTGAATTATGTGGTATTTAAAATATTTCTTTAATAAGATTTTTTTTTTTTTTTTTTTTTTTGTAAAAGATTGCGAAGGGTCTGGGATTTTATTCTACTTGCAAGACAACAATTTAGCCTGACACAGCTTGGTGGCTGCTGGCAGAACATATGAGACTTCTAAAAGAGGGAAAAGAGACTTTATTACTCACAGCCCAGGAAGCAGCATACGCTTTGGCATGTTTGGTGCCAGTTGCCTGGGCTCTACTTCCTGCAGAGAGAAAGAAAGCAGGCCAGCTGATGCTGCCACTCACAGCGGGTGGTGTTGCAGAAGAGGAACCCTCAGTTTAAGGGGCACAAATCTTTTCTTATGGGTGGTAAACATATTCCCCTCATCTGGAGGAAGACACCATCTCTCTTCGCAAGCTATGAGTAAACCTACACTTTGCTTCCCAGGTAGACACCATCTCTACCTTCCAAGGCTGTCCACTTTACAAACATCCCTGAGAAGATCGTCTGGAACAAAGATGATCTGTGCACCTGGTTTCAAAACTTATAACAGATGTGCCACGGTTTCTATCTGAATTTAGGCCTAAGCTTTTAGATCTCAACTATTAACCAAGATACTATGATTATTTCAAGAAAACACCACGAGTTAGAAGGCTTTAAGTTGCCATAATTTTAAAAAATAGGTATTTCTATACTGCTTTAAAAAAAAAAAACACGTTGAGGTTGATTGACATACAAAATGCCTTACGTATTTGATGATTATAACCTAATGAGTTTGGAGATAAGTATGCACCAGTGAAACCATCACCACCGTCTCTGCCATGAACATATTGATAACCTCCAAAAGTTTTCTCTCACTCTATTTATTTATTATTATTATTATTTTGTGATAAGGATATTTGTAAGATTGACTTTGTTAGGAAAATTTAAAACATACGATACGGTAATGTTAAGTGTAGGCACTACGCAGTGCAGTAGATCTCAAGGACTTAATTCATCTTGTCCTTTCACGAATACTTTCCTGTTTCCCCCTCTACCCCAGACCCTGGTAGCTACCATTCTACTCTCATGTTTCTGAGTTTTGACTATTTTAGTTTCCTTATATAAATGATATTTTGTAATATTTGTCCTTCCACTTGTGGCTTATTTCACTTAGCATAATGTCCTTCACGTTTTCCACATTGTCTGAAATGGCAGGATTTCCTTCTTTTTCTAAGGCTAAGTAATATCCCATTGTATGTATATACCACATTTTCCTTATTTATTCATCTGTCAACAGATATTTAGGTTGTTTCCATATCTTGACTACTGTGAATAATGCTAAAATAAACATGGGGATGCAGATATCTCTTTGAGATCCTGATTTCAATTGCTTTGAATATATATATATATATATATATATATATATATATATATATATATACACACACACACACACACACACACATATATGCAGAAGTGAGAAGGCTGGGTCATATGGTAGTCCCTTTTTTCTTTTCTTCTTTTTTTTTTTCTTTCTTTTTTCTTTCTTTCTTTTTTTTTTCTTTTTTTGAGACAGAGTCTTACTCTATTGCTCAGGCTGGAATGCAGTGCAGTGGCACAATCTCAGCTCACTGCAACCTCTGCCTCCCCATTCACACAATTCTCCTGCCTAAGCCTCCCAGGTACCTGGGATTACAGGCATGCACCACTATGCCAGGCTAATTTTTCTATGTTTTTTAGTAGAGACAGGGTTTCACCACATTGGCCAGGCTAGTCTCAAATGCCTGACCTCAAAATGCTCTGCCTGCCTCAGCCTCGCAAAGTGTTGAGACTACAGGCGTGAGCCACCATGCCTGGCCTGGCAGTACCATTTTGAATTTTTTGAGGAACCTTCCTACTTTTTTTCCTTCCATAATGGTTGCACCAATTTACATTCCCTCTATGCTGATTTTATAATTTAAGCTTATCTTATTTAATTATCAGTGTTAAGAAGATATTAGCGCATCCTTTGTGTTTCTCATCCTTTTTGTGGATGAGGAAACAAGTTCAGAGAGGTTAAAGAACATGCTCAAGAACCAGCTAGGAAGTGGCAGAGCCTGAATTTAAGCCCAATAGTGTGGTGCATAAGGTTGGGAGTTAGTGGGGTGGAGCTGTGTTGGTGAGCCAGAGTATACCAACACAGTGAGAATGAGCTCAATTGTGAACAACAGATTTCACAAGCCCTGTTCAGTAAACCTGAAGATGCTGAATCCACACAAAAAGACAAGGTACAAACATTTGTGTAAAAACCCTTAGGGAAAAAAATCAGATGGTAAACTTCATATGTAATCCTGCTTTTCAGTCTGGTGATACAGGGTCTCCCACAGATTTCCAAAGTCATGAAGCAAAGAATAGCACATGAAGGCTTGCTAGGCCATAGTTCCCTGAATTTCACTTCGGACTCTAAGTATTGGTAAGACGGTTTGTGAAAATGAGCTCATGTACAAATTGAAGCTTCCCAGAACGAAATCCAGTTGCACAGAGGAAACAAAAATGTCTATGCTGGTGGTGTTCTATGAAGAAACATTTGGCATACAAGTAATAAGTTCTCATATAATATTTTTTCAAAAACTACCTAATAAATATTGACTACATAAATATAGTTGGAAAAAAGTCTATTTCCTTCAATATTCTGATGATAATTTATAAAGTAATGGTATGATGGAAGGTCTACAGAGTTAAGCTTAAAGTTTTCATAGACAATTAGCTACATATACAACCAGTAAATCGGTTTTAAAAACTTGAAAGTTTTGCTTATAAGTTTTAAGAAATGTCTAAAACATTTAATGATCTTTTTTCACAAAATTTTGAGAGTGAGCTGTAATTTTGCAATAGGCATCAGGATAATGAGTCATAATCACAAATTTTATTTTTTCCTGCAGTGAAGCAACAAATAAGATACCTTCCCTTTATCTCATCTGAAGCTATTACCTCAGGAAAGATTTGGGGGTTTAGGTAACTCATAAATCTTTAATAGGTCAATGCCTCAGAAAATTGACTCATTAATTTTAATTATGATTTCAAAATATATTGTTTATAATTTACTACTCCATTGTAATGTCTTTGAGACACAGCTTTTTCCCTAGTTTTTTTTTTTTTTTTTTGAGGATATCAATATAATTAATTTCTGAAAACCTGTTTATAAGGTATTAGAAAGTCTAATATAGAGATTCACTAACAAGATGACTTTATTTTTCTAAAGCACACAGTTTCCAGATTTGAGGTATTTGTTAGCATCACCTTCCAGAACTTCCTGCTTGATATAAAGTGTCATGAGCCTACGCCACTTCTAATATGTAAAATTCAGGAAGATCTTTGGAGTAGCAGACACACCATTGAAAACACACAGAAGATACAACTAGATATACTAGCATACAAAGTTGTTAATCCATGGGAATGACTCATGCTAAATTAAAATATTCAAGTTAAAAAGAAATGCAATGGTGAACAACAGCATCAAGAGAATCTGTCTATAATAAAAATTGAAAGTGTATTTGCAGAAGACACTGAGGACCTCAAAAAAATTGTTAAAATATCTTTCTTACTGAATTTCAAAATCTCCCAATTTAGAAAGTCTAGTAGACAAACATCGCAAAACGGAACAAGCACAGTGATGAGGGTGATTCATTTGTTTTTATAAGCTCCCTGCACATAATTATTTCTGAAAATACATCCCAAGCCCACCATCAGCGCGGGACAATGGAGAAGGAGGTCTTTGTCTTTTGCTCAGCAGGGACCTCTGGCCTAATATGTCTTCCCACCCACTATTGCCACACCACATGGTTCCACGGTTCAGTGCAATTTAGCTTCACATATTGTTAACCATTTCAGCATTCACAGTCTCCTTGAAAAGTCCAGCTGAAAGGGCATACTGATTCATGTGGCTTAAAAATATCCTTGCAATTCAGAAGCTATTTTTTTAATAAAGGCTAGAAGGAAGGAGTGTGAAGAAGACATTAGATACATTTGGATTCTTTTACAATGCCCACTTCTACATTTTCCCGTATCTTTTGCCTTTGTTCCATGTTAGAGCAAATACGATAGCAAAAGGTTGTGTATACCCGAGGATACTAATTTCCTTGAAGATTTCCTAACCCAATGTGAAGAGACATGTAGAAAGTCGTAGAAAGTCCTTAGACATATTTATTAGTTGGTTCTTCACACAATTCTGTGCCAGTGCATATCGAAAATAAAATGTGGGTCAGGCGCGGTGGCTCACGCCTGTAATCTCAGCACTTTAGGAGGCCGAGGCGGGCAGATCACGAGGTCAGGAGATCGAGACCATCCTGGCTAACACGGTGAAATCCCGTCTCTACTAAAAATACAAAAAATTAGCCGGGCGTGGCGGCGGGCTGGGAGTACAGTAGCTGTACTCCCAGCTACTCGGGAGGCTGATGCAGGAGAATGGCGTGAACCCGGGAGGCGGAGCTTGCAGTGAGCAGAGATCATGCCGCTGCACTCCAGCCTGGGTGACAGAGCGAGACTCCGTCTTAAAATAAAATAAAATAAAATAAAATAAAATAAAATAAAATAAACAATATATCCTTTAGCCTACAATTTCGCTTCTCAGATTTATTTACGTAAGTATTCATGGAAGAGTATAAACATACTTGTACAAGACAGTCATTACAACATTGCTGATAATCAAGAAAAGTTAGAAATAACCTGAAGGACCATCAGTGGAGATATGATAAATAAGTTGCAGTATACTTACGTTTCAATGGAATACTATGTTAAAATAAAAACAAGGCAAATTTACCGATGCTAAAATTTAAAAAGTGTACAACATTTTAAATACAACCTCATAAGTGCAAAAGCAAATCATAAACACCATGTAGAGGATAATTCCACTTGTGTTAAAACAAGAACTATGTAATATAACAAGAACATATTTTATTCATACATTTTCACTTTTGCATAGAAAATGAAATCTAGGAGGATATATGCCAAATGTTAATTGTTGCTAGCAGTGAAAAGAACATGGGGAGGAGACTTTCTTTATCTTTGAACCGCTGATCCCAAAACAATTCTCATATAATTGCTTTATACAATTTTGCACTATTTATTTTTTAATTGGAATTTTTAAATATTACAACAAAACTTCCAGTATGCTATATTGCTATTTTCCCCTTAAAAAGTTTTCAGACTTAGTTCCTCACCCTTACGCCTCATGGATAAGGAGTAACAGCCCATCAACACTACTAGCGTCCCTGCTTCGCCTTCTGTCATTCTTTAGGGAAGCAATTAAAAACAATAACACACTTTTCACAGCTTTCAGTGGTTTCTCATCAGTCTTTGATACTTAGAGAAATTCTGACTGTATACTCTTGTCATATATTCCAGTCTATTAAAATTGTATTAAAGACAGGATCACAGTACTTGGGAAGAGATTTGTAAGAGGTGAATTTCCAACTTTAAATGCAACAAAATAGACCTTTATGTAAGCTACTTGTCTCCAACTGGACTACAATACATTGGTATAGTTTTTACATTAATCAGATGAATGTCTTTTAACTATGTTCAGCGTGTTTAAATACAGCACATTTTCAAATAGCTTTAAAATCTCCAAGGATATGCACATACACTATCTTATTTTGATATCACAATAAAGTGAGAGGATAGAGGAAGAAGGAATCGTAAACCAACTCACAGATAAGAAAATTTAGCTTCTAAAAAGGCACATCTAAGAGCTCAGTGAAAGAGACCAGGAGGTTACAGAGACTACAAGTGATAGAATTGGAAATTAGATCCAGTTTTTATTTTTCATTTTTTACTTCAAATCCAATGCAGTTTTTATTAGACACAATCACCTCTGTAAGATGAGCATTCTTCTCCTGCACAATGCTATAAAATAGGTTGTTAATTCATTCGTTCAGCTATTTCAGTGTACATTTTTATTTTCTTCATTTTATCCTGCTGATCACAATGCATTTCTTTTCATTATCAGATATTTGGCAGGGAGTCACATTGATTTTCTTTCATGGGTAAGGCAAGCAAAGTTTAGTTAATGCTCCTCTTATGATGGTTCATGTCACTATTCCTCCTACATGATGTAAGTCTAAAGTATGTATCCCGTAGTATCCACATGCTTATGCAAACACAGACACTTTGAAGGCAGGTTCATGATTGTGGCTAAGCACGCAGACTGTACCATCAGCCTGGGTTCAAATCCTGACTCTGCCACTTACTAGCTGTATAAACTTGGGCAAGGTAATATTGCCCATCAGTTTTCTTATTTGCAAAATGGGAACAATAAGAGTGTACATTGCATGAGGTTACTGTAAAGGTTTAATGAGTTACAAGATGCAAGGCATTTAGAATGGTACTTGGCGCATGGCACGTGATCAAGAAATGTGAGCTATTATCACTCAAAGTGTGTGCTAGAAAAATACATTGGTTCTAACCAGAAGCCATCTGAAAAAACATTTTTGCATGGCAGTAGGCTGCCTCTCTGTTTTTGTAGGAGTACATTCTGTACTTTAATCACACAGAAGACTACCTGGCAACAAATACGGATGCTTAAGTGTCTGTCAAGTAATTCAACTCTGAGAATTTGTCTGCACATCTGACATTTGAGAGTGATGACAAAGTGGACATACTAAGCACCCACCCCCTGTACTCCTCATGAATTAAGTTAGACTGTTCCAAAAGTACAGAATTAAATCATATTATCTTAGTTCCTCAGAGACATATGAATCACCACTGAGTAAAAAATTTAAGAGAATATCTTTAGCTTTCTTATGCTGCAGAAATAAGAGAGTAATATTGTCCTTTGCACTAGTGATGCTTGAAATCCTTATACTTTTTTCTACCTGATGTCCTTACATAAGGACTGCATTAAATTTGTCTGAGAATTCATTGCCAATAAAATGTTCATCTTGAAAATTTGGAAGCTTTCTTCTTTGTCAGACACTAGATAATTTAACATTTTCTTTTTTGGTCCTAATTGTCTGACAATTCTGCATTAAATTACAAGTTCAACTGCAACAACTAACTCATCCCAGATGAGCAGCTAGTGTGCATTTTTCTTTCTTTTTTTTTTTTTGTTCAGTGAAATTTTAATTTTTTGTCTTTTTAAGTTGTGTTTTGTCATGTATGCCACCTTGACACTTTTCTCAAAGACAAGCATAAAAAGTACACTTCTTTAACATGCAGTGGTAATAAATTCATTTATTTGTGTCATCTCTTTATTCAGTTGCTCATCTAGTATTATTGAGCACCAATCTTGCTATGTATAAGAAAAATAGTAAAAAACTAGACAACCTGCAAGTCCTTAATTTCTTTAAAGTAGTTATAAGAAAATAATATATTGAAGAAAATTACTGTTTTCAGAATGAATACATGCATAAAATGTATGTTATTAAAACTGTTTCTCTGATAATCTGTTAATTCATCTCCTTTAAAAAACTGCCTTTTAATCTGTGAATATGACATAAATCTTTTTTAAACTATCATATTAAAAAATAATACAACTAAGTGAATGGAAAAACCTTTCACACAAACCATCTTGGTTGGATACATATCCCAAAAATATTCAGAAGATTTTAGAACTATGCATAGCTGTGGTCAGAACTTCAGGACATTCCTTTGACTGTCTCAATATTACCAAATTTCATCTGTGAAGGTGAATGATTTTGGGTGCAGGGAGACAAACAAAATCATTGAGAGTCACGACATGAAGTCATCGTTTTAAAAACAATCAACTCCAAGAAAAAAGTTAAAAACATTTTGAACAACATTCGAACAACATTGAACATTGCATTTAATTTAATGAATGAGGGTCTCTTTTATCCCTGCCAGTTTAATAGCTGGGACTTACAGTATTTATTTTATTATGGTGATTTCTGAAACTTTGCTTAAAATTGAATTTACTAGCACACTTCATAGCCTGTGCTACAAAAGCTCAGAAAGAAATGATTCTCTACCTGCTTTTATAATGTCATTAATCAACTTAGTTTCTTCCTTTTCCTCCACTCTAAGAGCAAGTTTCTAAAGAGTAAGATTCAGTCACAGCTCTCAAAAAGCTTGTACTCCGAAAAAACCCTGTGCAAATCCCAAATTGCTAATTGCATGCATAAAAGCCCTAGGAGGTCAGGAAAAAAAGAAATTGTAAGTTGCTTTCTGCAATGTGCTGAAATAAATGATAATAACAGCTGTCATTTATTATATCTGCACCTTAGCCGGATGTGTTATATAAATTATCTCATTTAATACAACTAATGTGGGCAGATATGTATTTATACTTCCTCATTCTTAGATGTGGAAACTAAACTTCAAAGAGTTACCCAAGATTATACAGCTATTGATTGCCAGACCAAGATTCCAAACCAGGCCTGATTTCAAAGGCCCTTGCACTCAGCAACACCACCTGTTACCAGACTGAAGTCCTCCTTCTGTACAGATCTCAACCATTTCTGCCATGGGAAAAGCTGGTAGGAGAGAAAATAGACTGGCAGGACTTCAGATGAAACATGGTTTGTGTTTCCTAAGGAATTTAGGAATTGAATTTCCTAAGGAGGCTGTTACACTCACTTAACCATGTCTCTTTAAAATGAATAAACAGCAGCTGAGAAAATACATTTCTTACAGAAGTATTCTATATGCATCAGACAAATAAAAAGACCCTCGACTCCAGATGTTAATGTAAAATTATCCAGATGCTACAAAATGATCATCCAGAATACTGGAGGCAAAAGAAAACCCAGCTGAAAATTGATTTCAAAAAGAGAAATCAAAGTGGAGACACCAATTTGTATTTTTGCTAAGTTACAGAAGACTGGTCATTTCTCTGTTCTTTTTTAGTACACACATGTGGAAAGATCTCTCTTAAATGATAAAATAGAGTTGCAAAATTGGGAGTTTCCTGGCTTGAATAATTAATGCACGGTTTTCTGGGCAACATTCTGGTATCTCTGTAACATTTTGCTTCTGTGTTGCTTTTGGATAGAGGAAGTACAGATCTCTGAGGGTGAAATGAAAAAAATAGAAGTCATTGTCATACAAATAATTTGTGTTATTAATATTCTGTGGATTTTAAAATTTGAATCTAGAATGATAGGTTATTTTGTTATCGATTTTTTCTGGGATTTAGGTGTAGCTCTAGTACATAAATGAATGACATATGCAAACACCACAAAATTCTAAGCTAGTTAGTTCAATAATCAGAATATTCAAACTAGACAAGTCAGTTCCCACTTTCAACTCCCAGGCATGATTTATCTGAATTGGCTGACTGCATGGAAGACCATACATATATGTTTATGGGATGTAAACTGAGGAGTGGGCAAATGTACAAAGGAGTAGGTCATGGCACCCTCCCTCATGGAACTCAAAAGCTTTTAGCAATGCCTGGTAAACAGTAGTATCTTTCAACTACCTAATCATGTAGGAAAAGACATTGGGAAAAGATTTTATGTTAAGTGTCTGCACATAAAATATAGAGTTTTTTTTTTAAAAAAAGCAAATACAGAAAACATTCATTCTTATTACTGGATTTAAAACAAAACAAACAAACAAGCAAAAGTTTATTTGTATTCCTATCTCAAGAAACATCCTTTTTGTAGTTTTCCTTTAGGGAATTGCATGAGTTATAACCGTATCAAAGGGAACTAACAAGAATGTCATTTAGTTTTGAACCTTTAGCTGTTCTTTAACCTTGCAGTCTTCTAATAAGATGACTTGTTTACTCTTGTTTCTGCAGCTGTGAATTCTGGACAGAGTTGTAGTGATGCTATTTTTCAGAATAACCCCAAATCCTCTTTCCAGACCAGAATATCAAAGTATTGTTTGGTTCTGCATGTATTTTGTTGATTACTCTTGACCTAATTATTTTATATCTGTTCAACCTTGATTTGTATTTACCTTATGCTGTACAAGTCCTCTTGGGATTTTTTAATATATAAATATTCTATTTGATCTGCATCCAATTTTGAAGTCCAAAGTCTAAAGGGCCTGAAGATGCTATTTCTTTATTATTTAAGACAAATTTTAGTATTCTTGGAATTACTGATATCAGCTCCTTTTCACATGCTGCCTTTGTTTGCTTTTTTGATAAAAATCTCATTTGGCTAAAAAATTACCTGTGTTATTTTCAATTAAAGGAACTTAGGCACCAACTGAGCTATTTTCCAGTGATAGGGATAAAATGCTCCGAACTATCTCTCCTCTGAGTCCTAGTGTAGGGCCTTACCATGGAAGGGCTGAGGATGACGGTTATTTCCGGGTTCCCCTCTCAAGGGTGCCTCAAAGACACTAGTGAGCCTTGGCAAATTTCAGTTGAGTGTACAGGTAGAAGGGTATACACACTTTATGTTGCTCAGGACATCATTTTGCTACTGTCTTAATGATTTATCTTCCTAAGAACACTATTTGTAGTCCTCTGTCTATGTTACCCGCTCTTTCTGCGGTCACAGAGTTTTTATTTGTTTGCTTTGTTTTGTTGTTCTTTTGCCTATATTTAAATGGCCCATGTTGCTTAATGGAATTAACTAGTAGAGGCTATGTCATGGCACCCAGACAACAAAATGTAAGTGCTGAAGACAAAACCAGTTACTTGGCTTTTGGCTTTTGGCTTTTCTGTCTGCCTTAGGATTCCATCAGTTCTCAGATGCTTTTCGGCTAACCATACTCTCAAGAAAAATGTGTGTGCTTTTCTTAGCATGGAACACCAGCAAAAAGAGTACATCCATCTCCTGCCAACTGGGTTGATTGATTTATGACAAGAACTTAGAATTCGAACATTAGCCCCGATTGTTTTAGGAATTATTAAAAGATTGTCAATGGAAAGATTTACAAAAACACTGGAGAAAATGAGGGGCTAACACATTGTAATACTAGTGACAGAGCCTCTCATGCTAAAGAGTGACCCCCACATTATGTAAACATTGTTGGAAAACATTTATGAAACAGGATGCATTGTATAAATCAAAGCTAAAATTCCAAATGTTTCTATTTCTTATGCTGCTAAACATCCTTCTTTTTATTTTAACATTTACTTAATCATAATCATTGTACAGGGAAATAATTCTCCCTAAAATCTGTTTCTATGACACGTTTCTGCAAGGCAGGTGTTTTGTTTTTGTTTTTGTTTTTGTTTTCCCTAAGTGTACGTTTAAAATGTAATTTTCTCATCCTGAAACTGTTTTACAGTTCAGTACAAACAGCCTCTCTACGCAATGTATTCAGTTATTCAGTAGGTGAAATAATTATGGTGAGTCAAGGCAATTGCTAGGAACATAGCCTGTCTCCCATCATTCCCTTCCACATTTTCCATGTGGCAACCACACAGTTCCCTAGACAGGTCACTACCATTCTCTCTCTCTTTCTCTCTCTCTCTCTGTAATCTTGTAACCAAGACTTTTCTGTACTACAGATCTTTACTCTGACTTATTTCATCTCTTATCTAATCCCTCCAAAGCATAATGTCTGTTATCCCCTGCACCTAAGACAGTGTTTGCCATAAAGGCAGTGCTCAATGTTTATTTATTGAAAAAAATAGCTAAATGTTGAGGTCTACTCACTGGCTACATATTCCCAAGAAAATTATTCATGATATTAAATTGTTTGGTGTTAGAACTGAAACTGTATTCCAGCTCATTTTTGTTGTCCTCTTTTTTTTTGTAATGCATTTGCTTAGTAGTGATTAATGTGTGCACTGGTCTTCCACAGCTAATTCGACACAAAAGTTTATCTTTCTATAAGATAAATGGATGCAACATAACAAATTGAAATAATGGAAGAGAAAAATGTCTTTAATCCACCGAAAGAACAAACTAATGTGGAGATAAAAAATAACACAAAATTAAACCATTCTGATATTTTTTCTTTAAAAAGCAATAGAGGATTTTTTTTCCCCTTGACATAATCCAAGAAATTTTACCAACAGTCATGCAATAAAGGTAGTTTATCCTGAAGAGAATAGTGGATAAGTGCTGTAAGTGGATGTCAGGTTTTAAAATATGTAAAATGCCCCTAAAAGGTGTCAACTGTCACTCCTGATAAAATGAACATCTACACATGTGATTATATAATACATATAAGGGTAACAGAGTGTGTCTATGTGAAGATACAGGTATATACATACATGCTTTATATTCTGTGAGCCAAAACAACACAGTTCTCAAACTTACTACTGGTAACCTGTATACCACCAACTTTCATGTAGTTCCTTATAACAACTCATATAATGCCTGATTATTAGTACAAAAATATTATTTGCTATATCCCCCTTACCTGCAAAATTTAAAAACAAATGTAGTATGACTCATGTTTAGTTTAATATTCACCATATTACTAATTTGGTAAAGAAAAGGCCTTCACAAATTAAATTATACTTATACATTGTTATACTTACACATTGTTTTAGCAAAAGGACTTGTCTGATTTCCCATTGATGCTTTTGCTAAAATACTGTGTACATCTGAGGTTATACTTAGGACAGTATTTCTGCAAGTATTTCTATTCAGGCTTTGGCATATTATTAGTTTAAACCATATGAAACTGCATTTTTATTGAATAAAATAGTCAAATATTGGCAATTTCCCATGGCTCAACATAACAGTAGTAGGCTCGGTTTTAGAGGGCACTTATAATTTGAAAAAGGAAACAAATAATTCTGATTACTGAATGAAGCTAAAGAACAAATTTACACAAAGGAAATATAATTTTCTAACTTATAATCTTGCCAGGACTGCCATTTTCCTTTGCAAAATAAGTATCATAGGATTTTTGTTATCCATGATTAGAATTTAAATTATATGTCTTATGTACTACCCAGGTAGCAGAATTGAGCAATAGTTTTCATTTACATTTTTCCAATGAAAACATTTGACTGTAGTCAGTCTGCTATGGTGCAAAATAGTACACATCCTCAGGCTAGAATGCTCTGCTGTACATTTTTCTCCAGTTTTCACTTCATAGCAGGGGACCTAGTAACGCAAATTCTGATATCTTTTTAAGTTTGCCTATAAAGTGTAATCATAACCATTCCACTCCTGGGTTACTTGTCTCAAGGACTTTTGATGATAGCTCTAGTGTTGAAATAGTTTCCCTAAGGATCAGAAGCTTATTTTAATAGCTTCAATATCCTTTGTTATATTTTCAAGTATACTTTTGCAATAAAGATTATAGTACATTATCTTTCCCGTGTAAGACTGATTAACTGACACACCCTTGGGTTTTTCTCAGTAGAGATGGTGGATGGCATTTAATTATCCACACAGTGTCGTACAAACCCTTGTGACCAATGGTAAATATACATTTAGGAAATGACTGATTGGACCTAAGTGTTCCATTTATGAATGGAATGATTATAAGGTTTGCCATCAGAAGGTCTGCACTGGACCTGGACTAGAGATTAGTGTAGAACATTTACTACAGTGTGACCACAAATCAGTTCCTTCACTTCCATCTGTAAAATGAGAATAACAACAATTTTGGCTTCAAGTATCTCCAAGGCTTTGGTGAGGATCAGATGGAAGAATGCATGGCAGAGTGCCTTGTAACTGACACAGCGCAATAGACAAATGATTATTGCCAATATTATTGATAATACAAACAATAGTTAATCCACTAATCCTCTTCCTTTTGCTTGGGAGTCATATTTTAACTGAAAGGCTTAAACTCTACTTAGGTAACGTAAAATAAAACTGATAATAACCAGCAAATCTAGCATGATCTGCCATTCCATCAGGGAATGTTTACTTGGGATTTTAGGCCTGATTATAGATGTCATATATGAATTTTGACAACCTGAAGTGCTTCTTATAATATCAAGTTCATTTAATAGCCCTTTTCTTTCTTTATGTAGAGAATAAATATTGTTCCTGCCTCACAGTTCAGTAATCTCAATACACTTCAGAATTGGGACTTGAATTATTGACAACAGTTTATAATTTTCAGTTCAGAAAACATTTTCTATAATAAATTGCAATGAATATAAGTAGAACTTTTTTTTTGCAATAAGGTGCTAGCATATTTAAATGCTTGTGTGCCTATCTGTACAATACTAACAATGGCCAAGAGTGGATTCTATGAAACCATACTGTCTTTCACACAAGAAGTAACAGGTCTACACAATG